>NW_011494644.1:10652680-10656805 GCF_000754665.1 Bison bison bison
GGAAATAACTGGGTTCATTTGAATGTGGACTCAGTATTTTTGTAGCCATGGGTTCTGGGAAACAAACTCACTCAGAAGGACAAAGCAGATAGTGGAGTGCAGTTTTTTACACCAGCGGGCCCAAGACTGAGTCTCCTCTTAGCCAAGGACCCCGACCAGTTTTTGTGAAAACCTTATGTACCCTAAGTGTATAAGGTTCCCTGAAACTAGTCTGAACAAAGGAAAAAGAAAGATACAAAGTTAACCCACGATCATATGCCTTAAGCCTAGGTAGTTATCAGTGGACAATTGTCAATAGGCCTGTGGTCATACCCCAATAAGCATAATAGAATGTATGATTCTATTCATTACACAGATAATTAGGGTATTCTTTTAGGTTATGGAGAGCCCTGGGGCTCTTCCTTCTGGGGGCGTGGTTTTCCAGGCGGTCTGTCGTTTCCATAGATACTGGGCATTAGCTCAAAGTCCAGAGTCTGGCCCAAGATGGAGTCCTGCTTTCAAGATAGGGCCTGTTCTGTTTCCTCCTTCAGTATTAGAAGATATTTGAGGATGACTGTTACTTTTCTTGGATATGATGAGGGCATGGGACTGTGAAGGAAGATGTCCCTATTTTTAGCAGATTCATGCTGAGGTCTTTAAGGGTAAAGTGCCGTGAGCTCTGGGCTTCCCAGTTGACACTAGTGGTGAAGAATCTGCCTGCCAATGAAGGGGATGTAAGAGACTCGGGTTCGATCCCTGGGTTGGAAAGATCCCCTGGAAGAGGGCATGGGATTGGGAAGTATTTTTGCTCCAGTATTATTTGCTCCAGTATTATTGCTCCAGTATTTTTGCCTGAAGAATCCCATGGACGGAGGAGACTGGGAGCTACAATCCATAGGGTCGCAAAGAGACCGACTTGACCGAATCGACTTAGCATGCACGCACCTCATATTGCCCGCAACTAACTAAAATGTTTTAGCAAAATACACACACGTGGCCCAAGCAATAAAGCAAGTATTGGTAATTATTGAATCAGACGATGAGTGATTGTTATACCACTCCTTCAGTTCCTCTGTGTTTGAATATTTGAAAAATAAAAAGCTGGGGAGAAGGTATGGCTGCTCCCTAATTGAGTAGAGGCTGCTCTTGTCAGCCCTTCTGGGTCATTTAAGGACCTTGGATTCCATCCTGAGTGCGTGAGGAAGCCCTGGAAGGTTTCAAGCAGGGTGTGACATGATCTGATTTTATTTTTTTTAATTTATAGTTTTAAAAAAAGATGTTTTCCTTTTGAGGCTTGGCAAAATGGATGACCTAGAAAATGGTTCATGGCCAAGCCCCAGAGAGCTGCCAGTCTGCACCAGGAAAGCATAATTATCAAATTATAAACCAGAAGACACCGCATGTGTTCATCATTCTGAATAAAACTAAACTGGGTTTAGGGTTTGGGTTCCCCAAAGCTGCATGAAAACAAAATCTCATAATCACTTACAGATAACTTATTATTAATAACACAGGGACTTCCCTGGGGGTCCAGTAGTTAAGACTGGTGCCTCCACCTCTGAGAGTGCCAGTTCAATTTGTGGTTAGGGAACTAACAAGCCATGCAACACAGCCAAAACATAATAACGGGACTTCCCTGGTGGTTTCAGTGGTAACGAATCTGCCTGCCAAGGCAGGAGACACAGGTTCAGTTCCTGGTTCGGGAAGATCCTACGTGCCGTGGAGCAAGCAAGCCCTGCACCACAACCACTGAAACCCACGCTCTAGAGCCGGTGCTCCGCAGCAAGAGAAGCCACTGCAACGAGAAGCCCGAGCACTGCAGCTAGAGAAAACCCGTGAGCAGCAGCGAAGACCCTGTGCTGTCAAAAATAAATAAACAAACTATGGAAAAACAGAAAAACATATTGGGGCAGGGAGGAAAGATGTGGCTGAAAACTTCCTAAACTTGATGAGATTAATCTGTCCATCCAAGAATCTCAGCCAATGTTGCTAAGACATGTAAACTCCACTCAGTGCTGAGCCAAGTAGTAAATTATAATCACCTTCCCTTTCTGCGCTTTTGGTTTTCCAAAATTGTTAGTAATTTTCTTTCTTTTTCCCCCATTTGCTTAGAAAAAGCTATGCATGTATTAATTCAATCTCAGACTCTCCACCAGTTGTTTGAATTGTTTCTCAAGGTGTTCGGTTGGGTGAACTGGTTTACAAATCTAATCTTGAAGAAAAGCTCTGCTGGAGCCCCTTGCCCTGCTCCAAGGTGGACTGACCACTCACTGAACCATGTCATGTCATCCTGGGGTCTGTCTTTCAATATTTCCCAGAGGAGTCCCTCCCCTCTTTCTATGTTGGAGCTCCTATTTCTATATTAAATTATGTTTATCCTCCTTGATTTCCTCTCTTGTTTTGGTGGAGCAAGTTCTTTTGCAGTTGCTCAATAAAGTTTGCATAAAATCTTGCAAAAATTGTTATGGGATGTTGCTAAATTGCTTTCTAAAAGAGCTGTTAACAGTTTGCATTTCCATCAGCAATATATGAACCCCAGACCCCTCCAGTTCTTTCACTTTTGCCTACCTGCTGGGTATAAATTGCCAGCTCATTGGAGCTTTAATTTGCCTTTCCCTGTTGCCTATGAGATTGAGCATTTTTAGTTTATGGATTTGCCATTTGGATTTGCTGTCTACCTATAAGGACTGTCTGTGCGGAACATGCCTGGACCATCTTTGCAAATACAAATCATCCCTTTAAAAAAAATTTTTTTTATTTATTTAATTTTGGCTGTGCTGGGTCTTCATTGCTGCTCAGGCTTTTCCCTAGTTGTGATGAGTAGGGGGCTACTCTCTACTGCGGTGTGCAGGCTTATTGCAGTGGCTTCTCTTGTTGCAGGGCACAGGCTCTAGGGCACTTGGGGTTCACCAGTTAGGGTGCACAGGCTTAGATGCTCTGAGGCATGTGGAATCTTCCTGCATCAGGGATTAAACCCCTGTCTCCTGCATTGCCAGGCAGATTGTTTACCCTGGAGCCATCAGCGAAGTCCCTAATTATTCTTTTAACTCTGCTGATGGTATCTTCCCATACCTTTCCCTCTAATTTTAACATAGAATCATCTAAAGATTTTTGGTGGCCTCTGGGCTTTTTGACTCGGTTTAAAAATATTTCCCCCAAGCCCTAGATTGTAAATCTAATTTCCTGAATTTTCCTCTAAGACTTTCTTCTGGCTACACTGGGTCTTTGTTGCTGCCCGCAGGCTTTCTCTAGCTGTGGCAAGCAGAGGCTACTCTCTCATTGCAGTGCTCGGGTTTCTCATTGCAGTGGCTTCTCTGGTTTCAGAGCACTGGCTCCAGGGCACGGAGGTCCCTGTAGTTGTGGCTCCTGCCCCACAGCATATGGAATCTTCCAGGACTAGGGCTCAAACTCATGTCCCCTGCATTGGCAGGAGGATTCTCAACCACTGGACCACCAAGGAAGTCCCTCTTCTAAGACTATTATTAAGATTTTAATTCACCTTTAATTTACTTTTGCCTATGATATGAGGGGATATTGATTCAATTTTATTTCTTTATTTCTTCCAAACAGCCAGTTGTGCTGGAACATATTACTATATAAACTGCCCTCTTCTGGTACTTCCTTGGTGTCCAGTGGTTAGGGCTCCGAGGTGCTACTGCAGGGGGCACAGGTTCGATTCCTGATGCCTGGTCAGAGAATTAGGATCCCCCAGGCCACCAGTATGGGCCAAAAAAAAAAAGTTAAAAATAAATAAACTGCCCTCTCTGATTAATGTGAAGTTCCACTTTTGTAATGATTATTATAGATAACGGGATCCATTTCTGTGTTGTCTATTTAGTTGTTCTGGTTGCAGATTTTGACATGTTCCATGCCAGACCCATGTCCATCGAGTCAGTGATGCCATCCAGCCATCTCATCCTCTGTCGTCCCCTTCTCCTGCCCCCAATCCCTCCCAGCATCAGAGTCTTTTCCAATGAGTCAACTCTTTGCATGAGGTGGCCAAAGTACTGGAGTTTCAGCTTCAGCATCATTCCCTCCAAAGAAATCCCAGGGCTGATATCCTTCAGAATGGACTGGTTGGATCTCCTTGCAGTCCAAGGGACTCTCAAGAGTCTTCTCCAACACCACAGTTCAAAAGCATCAATT
>NW_011494644.1:10656955-10657237 GCF_000754665.1 Bison bison bison
GGATCTCCTTGCAGTCCAAGGGACTCTCAAGAGTCTTCTCCAACACCACAGTTCAAAAGCATCAATTCTTCGGTGCTTTGCCTTCTTCACAGTCCAACTCTCACATCCATACATGACCACTGGAAAAACCATAGCCTTGACTAGACGGACCTTTGTTGGCAAAGTAATGTCTCTGCTTTTCAATATTCTATCTAGATTGGTCATAACTTTCCTTCCAAGGAGTAAGTGTCTTTTAATTTCATGGCTGCAGTCACCATCTGCAGTGATTTTGGAGCCCAAAAA
>NW_011494644.1:10657534-10668886 GCF_000754665.1 Bison bison bison
GTTGCTGAAGCCTGGCCTGGAGAATTTTGAGCATTACTTTACTAGCATGTGAAATGAGTGCAATTGTGCAGTAGTTTGAGCATTCTTTGGCATTGCCTTTCTTTGGGATTGGAATGAAAACTGACCTTTTCCAATCCTGTGGCCACTGCTGAGTTTTCCAAATTTGCTGGCATATTGAGTGCAACACTTTCACAGCATCATCTTTCAGGATTTGAAATAGCTCAACTGGAATTCCATCACCTCCATTAGCTTTGTTCGTAGTGATGCTTTCTAAGGCCCACTTGACTTCACAGGATGTCTGGCTCTAGGTCAGTGATCACATCAACTCCAGGAGTTGGTGATGGACAGGGAGGCCTGGGGTGCTGCGATTCATGGGGTCGCAAAGAGTCGGACACGACTGAGCAACTGAACTGAACTGATGTGAACTTCTGTAGTAAAGTTCATTATATCATGTTATCTAATTTTGAAAAGACCCATTTATATTTTAATGAGAGCTGCATGTGGGAGCATTCATATTTTCTGATGTTTTAAATAACCCTATTTTCTTAAAAAAAATAATAAATCATCCTATTTTCTGATGTTGCCTCTTTATTTTTCCTTCAAGACATTTTTTTCCTTCATAGAGATCCTACATCCTCTGATAATATAACTGTGAATGAAATATTTTCCTTTTTCTATTTCTACCAATAATTTTTTACAATAGCAAACTACCTCTTCTACAGTGAGCATTTCACGTTTTAAAATCCTGGCGTAGGATGTAAGGGTGACCAGACATCTAGATACCCCAGTCTCCTTCTTTCTCCATTCCTGGGCTGAAGGAAACATTTGAACATGTGGAATCCCAATGCCGGGCAGCCAGGACCATATCCACACGCCCCTAACGCTGGGTATCCTGGAGGTTGCAATCCTGCCCATCCACCACCTGCCAACCCTCCCTTTCCTCCAGGCCCCTTTCCCACTCCCCCAGGAGCACCCCAGGGGAATCCAGCCTTTCGCCCTGGTGGGCCCTGTCATCCTGTGCCACAGCCAGGATATCCAGGATGCCAGCCCTCAGGTCCCTACCCTCCTCCATACCCACCACCTGGCCCTGGCATGTGTCCTGTGAATCCATTGGTTCCTGGTATAGTAGGACCGGGAATAGTGATTGACAGGAAGGTGCACAAGAAAGTGAAGAAAGCTCATAAAAAGCCACAGAAACACCATAAGCATGGCAAGCATTCCTCCTCCTCCTCTTCCGCAGTGACTCTGACTGAATACAGGGCCTGGACCCTTCCCTCAAGTCCCTCCAGTTCAGCTCTCCCATCAAGCTTCAGATGCCATCTTTTACTGGGGGAAATTAACTCTTGCTACCCCTTCACCCCCACCTCTGCAATCTAATCCTCATTCTGCTGTGCAGCATTAACTGCAGCTAAGTCACTTCAGTCGTGTCCGACTCTGTGCGACCCCAGAGACGGCAGCCCACGAGGCTCCCCCGTCCCTGGGACTCTCCAGGCAAGAACACTGGAGTGGGTTGCCATTTCCTTCTCCAATGCATGAAAGTGAAAAGTGAAAGTGAATTCGCTCAGTCGTATCTGACTCTTAGCAACCCCATGGACTGCAGCTTACCAGGCTCCTCCATCCATGGGATTTTCCAGGCAAGAGTACTGGAGTGGGGTGCCATTGCCTTCTCCGGTGCAGCATTAACTAGCTAGGACAAATCGGAAAAGAATTGCCACGGGCTAAGAAAGGCTATCTTCTCACTGCTTGGATAGAACTTTTAGCTGATGAGTTTGACAGAACTGTTTTTTGAAGATGGTAAGATTTGAGCTAAATACTAAAGACAAGTCTAAGATCTGTAAAATGTGATTTTTTTTTTTTTACTTTCTTTTGTAATACTTATGATTGAGGAGATGCTGTGAACATTGAGTTATGGAAAGGAAAAATGACCCGTACCTTTCTTATAATTGTAGCATGCTGGCTCAGACGGTAAAGCGTCTGTCTACAATGCAGGAGACCTGGGTTCAATCCTTGGGTTGGGGAGATCACCTGGAGAAGGAAATGGCAATCCACTCCAGTACTATTGCCTGAAAAATCCCATGGACAGAGGAGCCTGGTAGGCTATAGGCTATAGCCCATGGGGTCGCAAAGAGTCGGACACGACTGAGTGACTTCAATTTCACTTTCGCTTTATTTCACTTTGGGTGATTTAGTGGCAAATAAACATTTCCCAGCAGGCAAAAAAAATAATAATGACAAAATCCTGGTGTATTTGATAGACTCTCCAAAATACTATTTTATTTTGATTTCAAGGGAATGGCTTTAGTATTTAGAATGATGTTTGCTGTCAATGTTTGGCAAAGAAAACTTATTTGCCATAAATAATAATAGTAGTTTTATTTCTTTTAATTTCTTTATTTTTAGTAATTTTTTGAAGAAGCTATTGAATTTCTTCAACTGACTTTTCTACATCAATTGACATGATCACATTGTTACTTTCCTTTAATGTAATGTAAAAAATTACATTGATTGAAAGTCGCTCAGTTGTGTCCGAATTCTCCATGCCAGAATACTGGAGTGGGTAGCCTTTCCCTGCTTCATGGGATCTTCCCAACCTGGGGATTGAACCCAGATCTTCCACATTGCAGGCAGATTCTTTACCAGCTGAGCCACAAGGGAAGCCCAAGAATACTGAAGTGGCTAGCCTTTCCCTTCTCCATCGGATCTTCCTGACCCAGGAATCAAACCGGGGTCTCCTGCATTGAAGGCAGATTCTTTACCAACTGAGTTATTGATATTAAACCTGTCATATGTTCCTGAAATAAAGTTCTATCTTCTCAAATTATGTTATTCTTTTGATATATAATTTTATTTTGCTTGTTACTTTTTTTTTTTGAGGGGGTGATACAGAGTTTATTGAATTAGATTTTTTTATTTACAACTGAGATCACATCTACATATTATTTTGCTAGTCTACATGGGTACATTAGTACATTATTTCTAACGAGTTTAGACTTACGATGAATGGGCTCAATCATACAAAAATACATGCACACACTCACACTGATTGTTTTAAAACAGTAGTGCATACGTTATACTCCTCCTATAAAGCTTTGATTAAAAACCGCTAGTTTCAAAGATCAGTCTGATTTTGAAGATGAACCAAGATACACGAGGTATGATTCTAAAATCTATCTTAGCCATTTTGTACAGTTGCTATCTTACTGGACTATAGTATATATTTTTAAAAAGGACACTGATAAGGGGCACTATCTGGTATTAACTTTAACCAGACAGCTGACTGCCTCCTCCTCCCCCTCAAAACCTTTGGCCAGGAGTTGTCCACTGTGAAGACTGAAAGGACCCGGTGATACTACAGCAGCAGTCCCATTATGCTTGGAGGTGACAGAAGCAGGGCCACGTCAACCTTTAATTCTACCACACTACGCAACTCACAAACGGTTCTGAGATTAGAACATTTACTGCCATACTCAAAACACTTACAGACACGGAGAGTCAGCTAGAACAGAGGGGAAAGAAAGTCACAGGTGGGTAGGTAAGAAGGTAGACAAATGAAGAGTCAAGCTGCTCCGTCCAACACCTGTGCATGTGTGCTTTAACTAAACGAACTCAGGAGACCAATAGCAGTGGACCTGCTCAATTCCCCTTCCAAATCAGAAGAAGACTAAAAAGCTCAGGCTTGAGTTTTCTACTATGCATAGGCTCCGCCGGTGATGAGGAGCTCATAAGCAGGATCTCTACTCCTTCTGCACAACACAATGCAGGCACACAGCATGCCCAGCAGCTGAATAGCTGCAAATGCCAATGCTGCCCAGATAACATGCATCATGATTTCTTGTAGCTTCTTCACAACTAGAGCCTCACACGCCTCAGCATAGAGATCAGAGCGGTGGGCCAGGCTGCTGTTACAGCTGCTGGCTGTCTCTCTGCAACAACTAAGAGGGACGCTCTGGTTTTTGGTTTCTTTGAACCAGTCTGTATTTTCCCAGTCTGAATAGTTGTGAATTCCACAACAGTGCAGCCGTCTCTGAACACAGTCAATGGCCCCGGCTAGCAGCATCAGGGTTGGTTCCATTGTAGGTCTTATACACCTTCTGAATGCTGCGATCAACTTCATTTTCCACCTTTGCTCTGTAAACATATCCCAAAACCACAACAACAACTTCTGTGACAAAACCCAAGAGTAGGATGATGACAAACGTGGCAAGTCCACGGCGGCTTTCCCGGATTGTGGCACAGCAACCAATTAGCCCAATAATGAAGACCAGGGCCCCGACAGCTATGATCACCACACCAGGGATGAGAGTGTACACATCTTCAAAGAAGTGGTCATAGTCGTCGTAAGTGATGAAGACATAGGCTCTGACATAGCATAAAATGCCAGCAGCTCCCCAGAAAATGAGGTTGAGAAACACCAGCATGGACTTGGAGGAGGTGAGGCCACACTGGTCCATGGTGCCGGCGGTCGGCTGCGGCCCTGCTCGGCGAGCGGGACGCACTCACCCAGCGAGGTGGCAATGGGGTGCGGCGCCTCCCCACAGGGAACTGCACAGCCTTCGAGGCGTTCACCGCAGCCCCTGGCACCGACGCGCACCCCAGCCCCAGCAAGCACCTTGCTCTGCTTGTTAGCTTTTTATTTATAAGGTTTGCATCCAAATTGTGGAGAGATTGGTCTACAATTTATTGGCTTGTGTTTTGTCTTTCTGCTTTTATTATTGGAATCTGTTTACTGGTTTACTATGTTCATCAGATTTTCATACTAATGTCATATTCCCTTTATAAAATAAAATGGAGCGTGTCCATCTTTTTCTATGACCTAGAATAGTTTAAGTAACACGGAAATTACCTTTAATTTCATCAATTTAAACTGTCTGATGACTCATCTTTGAAATCGCCAGGGCCTGGTGCCTTTACAAACAATTTTACACATACAAAAAAGGGAATGTAACATAAATGTTAAGTTTGGAGACAGAACGAAGACCCAAGAGCCAAGTTAAGGTACATTTATAAATTACTCATCACTGTTTCCAGGGTTCAGCGTGCGCACATTTGGCGGTGGGTTTCTGAGTTGTAAATAGATGTGTGTGAGGTTTAACCAAGACAAAGGCTGTGAGTGTCTGCAGACGTTCCAAAATGTGCCTCTTCCTTTTCCCCCTTGTCCCAAGCTCCCCTTGATGGAAGGCTGTACTTGTGCCCCGTCTGCCCTTTGCTGTGAGGGGACCAGGGAGCCTTTGCAGGGCTCTGAGATGGAAAGTCCCCAATAAAAGCACGGCAGAAAGAGCTTAATGCTGGGAAGTGGACTTAATTAGCGTGATGTTACAGTGAGGAAACTGAGGCACAGAGAGGGGAAATCCCTTGCCCAAGTTCACCCGGCCACAAAGCAACAGCCCAAATCCAGACCTAGATCTTTCCAACTCTGGCCTCTCAGTCACAGGATCTATCCAGCCTCCAAACCCCAGAATCTGGGAGAAACCCCGGCCCTCCGTAGCCCACTGGACCCCCAGCTTCTTGGGAGGCACATGCATCATCACCGCTTGTGCCTTGGCACCTCCCGCACCTGCCCCCGCATGAGTCACTCACCCTAAGCCAGAGTGAAAGAAGCCACCCCCTCCCCCACCCCCCCACAGAGGAGTGCATTTCGGGTCTCTGTCTTAGTCACCAGGTCTCTGGTTCCCACCCCTCCCCCGACAGCCAGGAGCCTCTGCTTCCCCAGCTAGAGCCACCAGGGCCACCCCCAGTGGGTTCTGGTCCCAAGTGTAGTGGGGGCTCGGTGGTGGGGCTGGTGAGGCCAGGACCTGAGAGGTGGGCAGGGTGGCTGGTGGGGGTGGGGGTGCACCAGGCTCTCTAACCACTCCTCACTTCCTTCCACCTAAGTGAAAGCAGTGAACCCGCCAGGCAAACGCAGCCTCGGTGTTGATAACAGCTGGCACCTCTGGAGTGCTGACTTCAGCCAGGCTCTGTTCCAAGCCCTTTGCATCCATGAAGACATTTAGTCCTCATAAAAGCCCATGAGCTACTATGGTCCCTGTTTGATAGATGAGGCAACTGAGGCCCAGAGAGGGGAAGCGACTTGCCCAAGGTCACAGAGCCAGACAAGGACACAGGAGGGAATCCAACTCAGGTGGCCCATGGCCTGAGTCCAGGCACAGACTCACTATACGATCCTGCCTCTTTGGCCTGCTGACTTTCCCTGGCCCTCCCTTCCATGCCCAGTGTTGGGCATCTGCACCAACACTGCCCAAGGGCCCAGCAAGGCTGGGTCTTTGCCCTGGGGCCTCATCCGGTTCTTTCAGCTCAGACCAGCCAGAGCCCCTGAGAATGGCCTGCAGCTTCCCCTCAGTGCCAGGCTGCTCAGCCTCCAGGCCTTTGCAGGGGGCTTCCTTTATTTGAATCACCTGCCTCCTTCTCTCCACTGGACCAGTTCCCTCTCTGGTACATCTCAAGAGCAGGACTCCAAACTATAGAACTCCAAACTTCCCCTAGTGAGTCCCAAATGTGTCACGTTATTGCTGTGACCTTAGGTAAATTACTGAATCTCTCTAAGTCTCAGTTTACTCATCTACAAAATGGGGCCAACAACATCTCAAGGGGTTGTTCAAAGATGAAAAGATAAGCTGGGTAACTGGCTTAACGACAGGGCCTGGCCCACGGTGAATGCTCGTTACAGCGGGCTCATTTTTATGGCACTGATTTGTGGACACTGTGTTTGTGTCTGTCTCTCCCACTGGGCCGAGTGCATCGCAAGAGCAGAAATTCCAGAACCCGGCACAAGGCCCTCGCCGGAGGCCATCTCAACACTTATCTGATTTATTGGATGAATGACTGAGGTCCAGCTGCCTGGTGGTGAATGGCAGTTAGAGCCTGCCTCAACAGGCAGGCTGGGCTTCTGTTGCAAGGAGAGGGGGACTATCTCTTTCTGGGCCTCAGCAAGTCACTTACGTTAACCTTTCAGTTACTCAGTGTCTCCACTGGCCATGTAGGGATAAACAGTCGTCGTACCTCCAAGGGCTCCAACCAGGATTAACAAATGGCTATTTATAAAGCACTTAAGGCAAGGCTGGCCACAGCAATGCTGCGTGAGGGTTATTGGAATAAAAATAAGCTGCTACATCCCCTTCAAGGGTCCACATTTGGCCAGCTCTCACTCCCTGCCCCTGCTACCTCAAGGTCTAGGTCACAAGGCCCTTACTTTCTGGGTCCCTTACTCCTTCACGCCATGCCCTGGTTGATCCATCACCCTTAAGGCCCTGCTCCCAGCTGACCCTCCAACCCAGATCCGGGGCTGGGTGTCCTGCTCCACGCCAGGCGCTCCCTGCAGGAGCAAAAATCACAGAATCCTGGAGCAGGTGAAAAAAGTAAAACTTTGTTTTCTGGACCTAATTTTCCTGACTTGGACCCTTCCCGCCCTCCCAAGCCCCACCCTCCGCATCACCTCTGACACCACAATGGAGACGGGATCAGGGAAATCCAGTATAGACTGGTGACTTTCAATCACAGTGAAGACTGAGTCCCAGCCATTTTATGACAGTGGTCACGAGATTCTTACCCCATCATCTGCCTCTAGGCTGGGCCATGGCAACAGGGCCGGTGAGGGGTGGGTAGGAGACATAATGAAGCAGGGGGAGAGGACTGGTCGAGCTGAGCTGGGGCCTGGCTGGTGCTTCTGCCCCACCCCCTCCCACCTGCCCTGGGGAGAGGATGAGCAGGAACGCTGTGGTTTCCCCTACAGCTTCAAGGCTTTCTTCTTTGGGTTCACTGTTGCTGAGGCTTCTCAACCCTCTGCTCGATGCCTGGTTGGTACCAGCCCTTAGCTACACGGTCACATCACCTCCAAGAAGCAAGAGCCTCCCTGCTGGCAAGCACTCCAGCTGTTCATCCCAGCTTCCTCTGTGTCCCCCTGGGAGCCCGCAGAAAGTTCTGGAAGGTCTTTTCTGTAGGCATAGGCTGTGGGATACGCCCTCCCCCCAGAAATGCCCTCCTATTCCTTTCAAGCCCACGGTATACTTGTTAAATAATTCAAAGTTCAGAAAATCAATAATGCTTTTGTGTCAGTGTGGCCCAAATATGTTTTTATTTGCCACACCTGGCAGCACAACTCAGAGGGAAGGGACTGGATTTGTCTGGAAGGACCCAGCCCAGAAAATCCAGTTGAGAAGGTTTCTGGTTTCCTTCTTCCTCAAAGACCCCAAACTCCTTGGGGGAGCTGCCTTTCCTTCCTTTCCTTCTGTCCTCTTCCCACCCAATCCTCGCCCCTGGATGGGTTCCCCAGGATAGGGAGGGAAGAACCCCCGCAAGGCTCCCCATCACCTCAAACTCTCCCTGTCCATCCCCTTTCTGGATCGGATACATTTCCTCACCTGCTGGCAAGGAGAAAACCTTTTCTCCCGCTTGGCCTCCCCTCCCCGATCCCTTCTGGGCCACACCTGGCACAGTCCTTTGAACTGGCAGTTTGGGCTCAGTCTCCATTCCCAGCTGCCTTTGTGTGTGTGTGGCGGGGGGGGGGTGGTGGTAGAAAACAACCCGCTGTCTGATGCCTCACATGAGCAGGCCACCACAAATCAACCCCTGCAATGCCTGCACACCATCCTGCTCTGCACACATCCTCCCCTCTGAGTCTCCCTACAACCTGCCCATTTGACAGATGAGGACACTGAGGCTCAGAGAAGTCAGGGCCTCGCCCCAGGTCACACAGCTGGTGAGTGGTGAGCCGAGGTCTCTTTCAAGGACTTCAGGGTTGCCCAGAGTGAGCTCTCACCTCCTTGGAGAGCTGGGCTCCCTGCAGAGGTGATCAAGCCCTGCGGGGAGGGGCTGAGTGGCTGAGGTTCCCAGCCTCTTAGCCCACGAGGTCTGTTCACACAGGAGCTGGTGCTGCAGCCGTCTGGTGAAGCCTCATCCCACCCTCTGCAGCTGGGGCCTCGAGTGACATTTCCTCTCTGAGGATCAGCCACCGCCTTGGGGCTGGGGGAGAGGGAGGAAGAGGGTCCCTTGAACCCGTGGGAACTTGGAGAAATCCGTGTGTGGGGCTCAGGAGCAGACAAGCCCCCTTTCGAAAGCAGTGCCAACACTCAGCAAGGTCCTGGGAAAGTCATTTCATGACTCCAGGTCTGAGTTTTCTCATCCCCAAAAGGATCAACAATACTTGCTACATCACAGAGCTGAAGGAAGGGTTAAAAATGGCCTTAAATAATATAGAGACTTTCCTGGCGGTCCAGTGGTTAAGACCCCACACTTCCAAAACCGGGGATGCAGATTTGTCCCCTTTTCCTCCTGCCTTCAATCTTTCCCAGTATCAGGGTCTGGGAAGAAACTGAGGCAGAGGGAATTCCCGGTGGTCCAGTGGTTAGGACTCAGCACTTCTACTGCTGTGGGCTTGAGTTCAATCCGTGGTTGAGGAACTAGGATTCTGTAAGCTGTGCAGCATGGTCGGAAAAAAGGAAAGAAACCAACTGAGGCAGACAGATGAAGTCACTCACTCAAGGTCACTGAGGTCACAGTAATTCTCAGGGCTCAAGGCTCTTCTGTGTAAACCACGTAGCACAGAAGTGCTCAAAAAACCTCCACATCAAGAATCACCACCTGAAATGGCCCAGGAAAAGAAAGATGTTAACAAGTGGACCAAAAATCCAGAAACAGGCCCAGGGAATTTAGTATAAGATATGGCACACTTTCAGATTATATGTATAATCTATAGACAGAAAAAATAGATTACTTCATAAATGGCATGGGGACAAGATTTAGCCACCCGGAAAAAAATTATGAGACTGCTCCATACTTCATACCTCACACTAGCATGAACTACATCTAAGACTTAAGTGGAAACAATAAAACATCAACAATACTAAAATATATCGTCAGAAAAAATGTTCTTCTCTCAGTGTAGGAAAGGTCTTACTATGACACAGAACCTAGAGGTCATAAAATAGGAGATGGATAAACTCACCTGTGTAACAATAAGAAACTTCTCATGGCAAAGCCTAGGATAAATGACGATAAATGTCATAAACAACTGGGGACACAGGTGGTCCATGTTGTGAAGGCTCATCAAGCTGCACACTTCTGATTTAACACCAGGTATTTTATACATTGAGAAGGGCGTGGCAACCCACTCCAGTATTCTTGCCTGGAGAATCCCCAGGACAGAGGTGCCTAGTGGGCTACAGCTCGTGGGGTCCCAAAGAGTCGGACACGACTGAGTGACTAAGCACAGCACAATATGTTGTACGTTTTTATTTTAAAAAAAGGGAAATGACAAATCAGGACAACATGTTTGCTCCTCGTATCGTAGATGAAGTGTCTTTTCCCAATATGTAAAAAGTTCTGAGAAATAAATAAGAAAGACTACTCAAAAATTTGGCAATGGACAAGTCACAGAAAAGAGTATACAAATGACTTTTAAACACATGAAAAGATGCTCAGCTTTTTCTTATAATAAGAGAAATGCAAACTACAACTACAGTTAGATGCCAATTTTTAACTGACAGTTTGGCAGAAGATGAAAGAGTTCTATCGCACTGAGTTGGCAAGGATGTGGGGAGATAGGCGCTGTGGATACCGCTTGTGGGAGTGTCAACTGCCCTCCTCCCCCAAAGGGGAATTTGGCAATATCTATCAAAATCACACTTGCTCGTTCATTTTGATCAAATGACTCCACTTCTAGGGATTTGTTATACAGAGATACTCCCACGAATAAGGTCGTTATTGCCTCTCAATGTGTGTAAAGTAAATTACTGGAAACAATCTAAGTGGCTATCACTAAAGAACTAAAGTACATCCATATAGTGACAAACTATGGATCTGTTAAAAAAAAAAACAAAGAAGGAGCAAAATTTGGGGATATGCACAGAACAATCTCTAATACACTGTTGCATGAAAAAAGCAACATGCAAAGAACATATAGAATTATACCCTTTATCTAAAAAAGGATGGGTGGATAATATGCACATACATGTATTTGCTTATATATGTGTGAAAGATCTCTGAGTAACGTAACACCTACCAAGCCTTGTGTCAAGAACTTAGTGGCAGGGTGTGGGGTAAAAGAGGAAGACTTTCCACTGTATACCCTTTAGTACCTTTGGGATTTTGAAGCACAAAAAATCTAATACCTATTTTTTTTAACTTTTTATTTTGTATTAGGGTGTACCTGATTAACCGGAGAAGACAATGGCACCCCACTCCAGTACTCTTGCCTGGAAAATCCCATGGACGGAGGAGCCTGGTGGGCTACAGTCCATGGGGGCTCTAGGAGTCGGACACGACTGAGCGACTTCACTTTCACTTTTCACTTTCATGCATTGGAGAAGGAAATGGCAACCCACTCCAGTGTTCTTGCCTGGAGAATCCCAGGGACGGGGA
>NW_011494644.1:10668986-10673278 GCF_000754665.1 Bison bison bison
ACTTTCATGCATTGGAGAAGGAAATGGCAACCCACTCCAGTGTTCTTGCCTGGAGAATCCCAGGGACGGGGAGCCTGGTGGGCTGCCGTCTATGGGGTCGCACAGAGTTGGACACGACTGAAGCAACTTAGCAGCAGCAGCAGCATACCTGATTAACAATATTGTGATAGTTTCTGGTGAACAGAGAAGGGACTCAGCCCTACATATATATGTATCTAATACCTATTTTTTAAAAACATATTAAATTTTTATTTTAAAACTTTGAAAATAAAATAAAACGGGGGAGGCTCTACCCAACTCTGGCCTGTGATTGCCACACGGTAACACAAAGCCAGTCTTGCTAGACCTGTCGTGCTTCTAGAAGAAGTGGGAACTGAATTCCATATGGAAATTACCCGTGTTCTTCACGGTGGCAACGGTGCAGAGCCCACTGTGACACTCCCGTTGCTTATTTCTTCCTTAGTTACAGAACTCTGATCTGAAGTCATGATGTGATCACATTAAAAAAAAGAAAGTATTTCCTGGCCTCCTTTGCCATTAGGATTAGCTAGTGAAACAGAATCTGTGGTCTCCCTGAGTGGAGATACACAAAACCTGGAATAGGGGCTTTGAGCTGGTGGGAGAGGAGCCCATTTTGCCTGACCCAGCCCTTCTTCCTCCTGCTGAAGCACAGATGTGAGTACTGCCAGCCATCTTGCGACTCTGAGGATGGAGCTAAGAGCTGACGATGGTCACACAGACATACAGAAGGAAGCTGGGTTCTTGGTAATACTGTGGAGCTGGCACACCTCCTTGGACTGGGCCTACTTGACTTGTAGGGCACATTCACACAGTAGACATGGCAGGTTCACATGTGTACGTGACCATTTTCTAGACGACAATAGTGGAAAGTCTTGTTTGAACAAAATCAGCATAATCACGACAGTTTTT
Source organism: Bison bison bison (assembly GCF_000754665.1). NCBI lineage: Eukaryota > Metazoa > Chordata > Mammalia > Artiodactyla > Bovidae > Bison > Bison bison. The sequence continues at coordinate 10,669,917 of NW_011494644.1, forward strand.
TTCAACAAGTGGAAAAAAGTCTTGGAGAATAGGGTATCTTTCTCTAATTTGCACAAAGAATTAAGATTATTATTTGCCTAAGCTACTATAGTCAGGTCTCAATCAAATATAAATCCAACTAACCCAGCAACTACTTTTTAAAAATTAAATAGAAAAAAATCCACCTTAAAATTCATATGAAATCTCAAGGAACCCTGAATAGCCAAAACAATCTTGATAAAGAACGAATTTAGAAAACTCATACTTTCTGATTTCAAAATTTATTACAAAGCTACAGAAATCAAAAGAGTGTGGTGCTGCCGTAAAGACGGGCATATAGATCCACGAAAGAAAATAAGTCCTCACATATATGGGCAAATGATTTTCAACAAAGTTGTTAAGACCATTCAATGGGAAATGGATAGTCTTTTCGACAAATGGTATTAAGAAAGGTGGATATCCACATGCAAAAGAATAAAACTGGGGACTTCCCTGGTGGTCCAGTGGTTAAGAATACACCTGCCAATCCAGGAGACACAGTTTTGATCCCTGGTCCAGGAAGATTCCACAAGCCAAGGGGCAACTAAACCCATGTGCCTAGAGTGCATGCTCTGCAACAAGAGAAGCCATCACAATGAGAAGCTACCACAGCGAAAATCCAGGATAGTCAAAAATAAATAAATACAAATCTTTTAAGAAGTAGAATAAAGTTGGGCCTTTACATAATACCATATACAAAAATTAATTCAAACTGGATAAAATACCTAACACTGTAAAAACTCCTAGGAAAAAATAGAGGGGAAAAGCTTCATGAATCGGATTTGGCAATGAATTCTTGAATATGACACCAAAAGCATAGCAACAAAAACAAAAAAAAAGATAAAAGGGACTATGTCACACTTAAAAGGTTCAGCGTCTCAAAAGGCATAATCAACAGAGTGAAAAGGCAACCTACAGAATGGGAGAGAATATATAAAGAATCCCACAACTCAACAACAAAAAAACAATAGCCAGATTTTTTAAATGGACCAAAGTCTTGAATAGACATTTCTCCAAAGATGATACACAAATGGCCAATACGCATCATTAATCATTAGGGGAATGCAGAAAAATCACAATGAGATATCAGCTCACAGTTATTAAGATGGCTGCTATAAAGAACATTTTTTTTTTAATCAGAAAATAGGGAATTCCCTGGCAGTCCAAGTGGTTAGGACTTGGTGCTTTCACTGCCCATGGGCCCCAGTTTGATTCCTGGGTAAGGAACTAAGTCCCTGCAAGCCACGTAGCACAGCCAGAAAGCAAACAAATAAACAAAAAATAATAAGTGTTGGGGAGGAGGCAGGGAAATTGGAACCCTTGTGCACTGTTGGTAGGAATGCAAAATGGTGCAGCCATTACAGAAAACAATATGGCAGTTCTTTAAAAAATTAAAAATAGAATTAGCATGCTGCTGATGCTGCTAACTCACATCAGTCGTGTCCAACTCTGTGCGACCCCATAAATGGCAGCCCACCAGGCTCCCCCGTCCCTGGGATTCTCCAGGCAAGAGTACTGGAGTGGGTTGCCATTGCCTGCTCCAAGAATTAGCATATGATCCATCAATTCACAATAGCCAAGAGGGGGAAGCAACCATCCATCAACAGATGAATGGATGAGCAAAATGTGGTGTATACATACAATGGAATATAATTCAGCCTTTAAAAAGGAAGGAAATCAAGGGTTTCTGGGGTAAAGAATCCACCTGCCAATACAGGAGACATGGATTCGATCCCTAGTCTGGGAAGATCCCACATGCCTCAAGCAACCAAGCCTATAGGCCCAATTACTGCACCTGTGCTCTAGAGCCCAGGAGCTGCAACTACTGAAGTCCATGCGCCCGAGAGCCTGTGCTGTGCAACGAGAGGAGCCACTGCAATGAGAAGCCCCAACACCACACAGAGGAGCAGACCCTACTCACCACAACTACAGAAAAGACCTCGCAGCAACCAAGACCCAGCACAGCCAAAAATAAATACAATTACTGAAAACAAAAAGGAAGGAAATCATGTCTCATGCTACAACACGCATGAACCTCGAGGACATTACACTAAGTAAAATAAGACCATCACAGAGGGACAAATACTGTATGACTCCACGGATATGAGATCACTCAAGCCAAATGCGTAGAAACAGAAAGTAAACTGGTGGTTGCCAGGGGCTGGGGGAATGGGAATGGGGAGCTGTTTGATGGGCCTAGTTTCGGTTTTGCAAGGTGAAAATGTTCAGGGGACCTGTTATACAACAACATGAATTTATTTAACACTACTCAACTGTACACTTAGAAATGGTTAGTATGGTGATCTTTCTGTTACATGTGTTTGTTTGCTTGTTTTAATTACAAATTAAAAAAAAAAAATTAAACACCGTAGTGGGTCAGCAGGTTGCCATCCTTCTCTTAGATAGTGCTTCCCTGAGGCTGGATGTATTAGAACTGCAAGAGCCGTGGGGAACTTGTCTCTTAGGGGCTCATATGCTTGTCTGAGGCTCTCTCTGTCTGTCTTTATTGAATTTGTTATAATATTGCTTCTGTTTTATATTTTGGTTTTTTGGTCACAAGACATGCGGGATCTTACTCCCTGACCAGGGATTGAAGCCACACCTCCTATGTGGGAAGACGAAGTCTTAACTGCTGAACCACCAGGGAAGGCCCTTAAGCTCCCTTTTAATTCATTCATTCAGCAGTACTAATTGAGCACTTATTCTGTGCCAATATCTATGCCAGGCCCTGGAGTGACAGAGATGAAGTAGCTCACAGTCTAGAGAGGGGACAAATGATAAATGCCAACTGCATAAAAAGATCAGTGTTATTGACTTTTCAGCCAATTCAGGGGGACGACGGGAACCAGGGTGATTTTGAGGGGGGACATGATTACTTGAAGATCCAAATGACGGAAGGAGAGGGCCATGTGAGGACATGGGAGAAGGGCTCCTGGCAGAAGGAAGGGCAAGTGCCAAGACCCAGGGGCAGAAATGAGCCTGGCCTGTTTGGGGAGGATGAGGCAGGAAGGCTGCGTGACTGACTCAGAGAGCAAGGGGGAGGTGAATCGTTAAAGTACTGGCAGCAAGCCCACGTATACGAAACAGAGAAAAAGCAGTGTTTTATCAGCATAAACTCTTTTTTTAAAATCAGCATAAACTTGATTTGGGAGTTCAGATATATCATTAGATTTTATGGCAAAAATATATATTGTAAAACCATTATCCTTCAATTAAAAATAAATTTAAAACAACAAAAATACCAGGCAAAAATAAATTATAACAATAATTTTGTTTTAGAGAAAGACTGGGTCAACAGACACCCCTCATAGTCTGCTGTTTACCTCAATACATCCACTGTCTGC
>NW_011494644.1:10673378-10688322 GCF_000754665.1 Bison bison bison
GAATCTCTGAACTAGTTCCTCAGGAAAATTTAAAAACCACTGATCTGCGTGGGTCCCATCGCCCCCAGTCAGCCGCTAGGTGTACTGAGGCCAGGAGCAGAGAAGGAGCTCCAAGTAAGGCCAGGGGAGAGCAGGAGTTAGGCCTGAAGGTGAGGCGCACCTCTCCCCAGTGTGGGCTCGGTGGGCACGGGAGAGGAAGCAGGCCACAGCCTATGACCCTTACTTTTGTGGTAGGAGCTATGAGTAGTGGGACACTGAAAGGCCCTGAACCCACTTCCAGTATGCGGAGAAACCTCTCCCTCACCTACCCCCACAGCCTGGGCACAAGTGTGGGGCCTGGGAGGGACCACTGAGGGTCAAGCTAGTGGCCTGCTGGCAGGGCTGGGAGTGTCTGAGCAGAGCCACTTGTGCTGAGACCTTCCCCTCACTTCCTGCTGGTTTTCCAAGCCCGCCTCGGCCCTCTGCCATGATCCTCTGGGCCTGGCTCCCCGTCTAGTGCTTCTCTTTGAAGCCAAGAGTCTCCCTTGGTTTCTGTTGCTTGTTGTCAGGAACTCTGCAGGATCTGGAGGGTCTCCCAAGCTGTGGGGCTTCCATCATCAGTCCTGTAGCCCCTTCAACAGCCGCTTGGGTCTCAGCTCTGCTACTGACTGGCTATGTGGTCTGTGAGAGGCAACCTCGGGCTCTGCCAGGCTGGGAGGGACATTGGCAGAGCAAGTAAAGGGCTCTCAGTCACTGACTGGCTCTGGGTTTCCTAAAACTCAGTTCTGAACCCACATTCAGGATCTTTACCATATCCAGAACTGCCTGGACTCAGTCTTCCCATTTTTCTTTAAAATGACTTCCTTTTAAAACTTAAATTCAGGGACTTCCCTGGTGGTCCAGTGGTTAGGACTCCATACAAGGGGTACTGTACTGCAAGGGGGTACAGGTTCATTCCCTGATTGGGGAACTAAGATCCCACAAGTTGCACAGCAGAGCCCAAACAAAACAAAACACTCAAATTCGTTTAAAAGTCAACTATGTGCTATATTCCTAAATGGAAAACCTGTATTAATTTCCTCAAACAAAAGGAAACCCTAAAAGATAAATCCATCAAAATCAAAATGATTAAATTCTATCCAGCTGTCTTCACAGGGCATGGAGCTTGAGGTTTCCTCTCACTGCAAAAGGGAGATCAGCAAGTGTCTAGGTTGGATGACATCATCGACTCAATGGATATGGGTTTGAGCAAATTCTGGGAGATAGTAAAGAACAGGGAAGCCAGCATGATATGGTCCATGGGGTCACAAAGAATCTGATGTGACCAAACAAAGCAAGTGTCTAAGGGTAATTAACAGCACCCAAAGAGCCTTTCTCCATAGCCATAATCAGAATTGAGGAGAAAATTACTCTCTTTCCCCAGGATTTAAGGTGAGTTGATGACGCTACTGAAGGAGGGCATGGCAGCCCACTCCAGTATTCTTGCCTGGGAAATCCCATGGACAGAGGAGCCTGGTGGGCAGCAGTCCATGGGGTTGCAAAAGAGTTGGACGTGACTTAGCGACTAAACAAGGACAATGTTGCCACTGTTTAAAACAGGTGCATATACGGTGAACCTAGACATTGGCAACGACCAGTCTAATCCAACCAGAGTCCTGTCACGTCAACAGTTCCTTCAGAGTGACCTTGGGCAGGTCGTTCAACTTCTCTGTGCCTCAGTTTCCCCCTCGCTAGAATAGGATAAATAACAGAACCCAATTCCTCAGGGTGCTGTGAGGATTAAAGCCGTGAATAGGAAAACCTGCGATGGAGAAAGGGTCGAGAAATCCCTTGAAATACATAAGCCCACCGCGTTATAGGCGGGACTCCTGAGGAGCAGGTAGGGGAATGGAGGAGCTCAGAGCATCTGGGAGCCCCCTTTCCTCAGCCCCTCACCAGCTCCAGCCAGCCTCACCCCACCCCACGCGCTCTCTCTACCCCTCACTCGCCCCACTTCCCGCCCCCAACCCCAAGCCCCTGCTCCAGCCAGGAGACTTGGTTGAATTCTCACAGGAACCCCGAGAGGGAGGCGGGTTCATCAGGCCCAGTCCCCAGAGGATAGGGCTGAGCCCCGAAGGGGTGACATAATTCCTGTCAGTCTCTGCCTGCAGCAGGGCCGGGAGGAAGACGCGGTGGATTCTGGGCTCCCCCATCCCCCATCCAGCCCGCGCCCCCCACATGCACTTTATCTCTAGGCAGCAGCAGCTGAGCCTCCTGGTATCTCTCTGATCCCCCAAATTTCCGGTTCCCCAAAGACAACTCAGGATGTGGGGAGGGAGGGGCAGGGAGAGGAGGAGGGAGACAGAGAACCAGAGAGAGAGAGAGAGACAGGGCAGAGAGACAGACGAGAGAGAACAGCTTCAAGACAGAAAAACAGATTGAGGCCCTCAGAGACGGAGACAGATAGTCAGACACGGGACAGGGACCCAGAGGCACCCAAGACGAGAGGAGACGGGAGGGCATAAGTGGAAAGTGGCAAGTGGCTCAGGGAGACAGGGGGCCGGAGTCAGAGCCTGGGGTTGGGTGTTGGGAGGGGACCCGGAAACAGAACGACAAGGCAGGCCTGAGAGTCAGTGGGAGAGAGTAAGAGGCACTCAGAGGCCCCTGCCAGGGCGCACGAGGAGGCAGACAGGGACCCCTAGCCTGGAGGCAGGAGGGGCTCCGGGTCCCCCTCTCACGCAGAGCTCAGAGGACTCCCAGCCCCCACAGGGCCACAGATAGTCCAAGTATCCACTCCTCAGGCTCACGTAGTCTGTGTGTCCTCAGTAAGAGGGACTCAGCTCAGGCCCAGCTGCTCACAGCCCTGCATCTCTCTTCTAGATTCAATTATTCATCTCCCCAGAGCTAGCAGCCCATTTGAAGTTCTGCCAGGGAGTGAGTTCTGAGTGGCCTTGTCTACCCGCTGAGAGACACAGGTGGACAGAGAGGCTGAGGGGGGATTTGGTGGGTACAGATGGAGGCACTCGGGAACAGGGGTTGCTTGGACCACTCGGTCAATCCCCTGCTTGGTCTGGCCACCTACCTGCCTTCTCTGAGCCTCAGTTTCCTCATTTGTAAAAGGGTGATAATGAGCAGAACTTACTCAGGGTCACAGAAGCCACCGAACATATGTGAAGTGTGTGGCATCTTGCGTGGCCTATGTCAGTGCCTGCAGGTGGGCCTTGTTGAAAGTCGATGATCCACAGCATCCTGTCTAGATGAGTCAGGGCCCTTTTATTTGCAAATGACAGAAACCCAGCTGGAGCGGAGCCAAGTGAGGGGTGGTTATTAACTCCTGTAACTGAGCAGTTCATGGGTGGCGCCAGTTTCAGGAACGAATGGATCCAGGACCTCAACCCACAGTCTCAGAAGCCTTTTTCCCCCTACCTGGCGCTGCTCACCTCTGTACTGCCTTCTCCCTCACAGGTGCCCTTCACATGGTGGCCCCTGGCAGCTCCAAGCCCACATCCTCCATGTTGAGGGGTCCCAGGAGAGAGAGAAAGAGACAGCCTTAGTTCCAAAAGTTTTAGCAAAAGTCCCTATGCCAATGATTTTTATAATTGCCTTTATTTATTTGGGTTGCACTGGTCTTCCTTGCTGTGAGCAGGTTTTCTCTAGTTGCATCAAGCGGGGGCTACTCTTTGTTGCGGTTCGCAGGTGTCTCATCACTGTGGCTTCTCTTGTGGAGCACAGGCTCTAGGCACACGGACTTCAGTAGTTGCAGGACTCGGGCTCAGTAGCTGTGGGGCCTGGGCTTAGTTGCTCTGCAGCAAGTGGAATCTTCCTGGACCAGGGATTGAACCCATGTCCCCTGCATTGGCAGCTGCATCCTTAACCACTAGACCACCCGGGAAGTCCTGCCAAGCAGAATTTATTCTCTGTGGAATTTCTCCTTTGCTTTGCCTCTCTCTTTTCACCTTCTGCACCAACTTTTAGGGGCTTCCCTGGTGGCTCAGACATGAACTTCTAATATGGCCTCCCTCCCTCCCTTCCAAAGTAGGCCCTGCTTTCATAAGTAACTTTGGGATTGCTATATGACCTGAAGCAAATCACTTAACTTCCCTGAGTCTATTTCTCTTCTCTACAAGAGGGGCTTCCTCATACCTTGTAGACAGGAGTGTTGTGAGACTCGGTGAAATCATGAGTGTGGTTCTCAAAAAATGTGAGAACCTCAAATGTGCGATGTCATCCCAACCACCATCTTCCCTTCTACCAGCAATAGCCCCTAATTTTCTTTCGGCCCCTTCCCCGTTGCCAATCCCTCAGAGAGGAACATAGGACCCAGGCCCAAATCAGTCAGTTTATGGCATTCTCCCAGCCAATGATTGGTTCAGGCAGCCTTGTATGTGTGTGCTAAGTTACTTCAGTCATATCTGATTCTTTGAGATCCCAAGGACTGTAGCCCGCCAGGCTCCTCTGTCCATGGGATTCTCCAAGCAAGAATACTAGAGTGGGTTGCCATTTCCTTCTCCAGGGCATCTTCCCGACCCAAGGATTGAACACACGTCTTTAACGTCTCCTGAATTGACAGGCAGGTTCTTTACCACTGGTGCCACCCGGGAAGACCAGGGAGTCTTGCGACCCAAGCTAAGGTCATTAGAGTAAGCTTACGGCTTTTGTTGGAGATGCTGGGACATCCCTCCCTTCCCCCCACACTGCCCCAAGGCTAGAAATTGGAAGGACATATTCCCTGCAGCTGCTCGAATTGTCACATGACCACAAGGGAGAGAAAACAAAATCAGTGGAGAAAGGAGAGATGAAGAGGAACTAGAAATTGGTGGTGATACTTAAGCCTCTGACTCCAGCCATACCTGAGTTCCAACCTTCTCAGCAACAAGGGATTCCATTCTTTTACTTTCAGGGACACCTTGTGGGGCTAGGGACCCCAGAATGAGAAGGTTTTAAAACTTAAGTTCAGGACTTCCCTGGTGGTCCAGTGGCTAAGACTCCTCACTCCCATCGCAGGGGGCCTGGATTCGATCCCTGGTCAGGGAATAGATCTCACCTGCTGCAACTGAAGATTCTGCATGTCACAGCTAAAAAGATTCCTGCATGCCACAACCAAGACCTGGCACAGCCAAATGAATAAATAAGTTCTTTTTTTAAAAATCATGCTTTAAGGAATTAGCCTCCAATTAAAATAAATAAATTTGTATTAAAAAAAAAAAAAAAAAAAACCCAAAACTTAAGTTCAACATCCTCAAAGATTCCCAAAGCCCAGAAATCTCGTGGCAGAGTTAGGATTCAAACTTCAGTCTCCTCACTTGTATTCCAGGGCTCTTGCCACCAAACTTGGTTCTTTTTCTGGAATTCTTTCTCATCAGCTCTAAGACTAATAATACCAAGTAAGTAAAGCAAAAGTTAAGAAAAATACAGAAGTATTTCCCTACAGGGTTGAGGAGGAAGATAGGCACAGGACAGATGGGTTACCAGCCATAAAGTGTGCACCCAGGTATCTCTGAGGGGTAGTTAGAAGGTGAAGAAAAAGGTGAGTTTCACACATTGATCACCAGCCCAGGCTGGCCTGATTGTGGCTGGGATTTGGTGGAAATGAGAGGAGCCATGGCTATCCACGAGCAATCGTTTTGTGGCAAGTGAAAGAAAGCCTGGCTCAAACTGGCTTAACTGGAAAAAAAAAAAAAAAGATAAACTCATCAAGGAGTAATGCCTTCAGGCACAATGGATCATTGGATCTGGGAGTTTATACAGCTATTAGGATTCAATTTTTCTGTTTTTATTTTGTGTTGACTCTGCTTTCCTCTCCGGAGTCTTCATTCTCAGGCAGGCTTCTTCCAAGTGGAAGCCTGCAAAAGCTCTAGTCTATGTCTTATGGGCTTAACACCCCCAGTGGACAACCTACTAGGAACTCTTCCCCATTAGTTCTACCCAAAGTCTCAGGAATGTGTCTCATTGGCCTAAATTTGGGCATGTGCCCTTCTATCAACCAATGACTGTGGTCAGGGGGTGGGATATAATGAATGATTGGCCAGTTCTGGGTCATAGGCACATCTAAGACTTCAATTCCACCTGAGCCACATAGACATTTCAAATCCAGGTGGCATCATTGAAAGAAGGCACGGATACAGACAAGGAAAAACAAAAGAGGTCTTCTGTAGACATTAAAAAGGTGGCCAGCAAAATGCTAATAATAACATTTTTTAAAGGTTCTGAAGTCAAATATATGTGGGGAGTACTAGGTTAGACAAAGAGTCACAGGAGCCCTCAGAGCCAGGAACTCATCAAAGTGCATCCGACCCTGCCAGAAGGATTCAGAGAAGGCGGTTTTCCCAAACTCTTCTGAATGCAGAATGCTTTCTTGAGAAGCTTCTCCCAGGATTTATGGGCCATACAGTGCATTTTGAGAAAAATGGGATTGCCCCAAGCTCTTTATTTATGGCTACACTGGGTCTTTGTTGCTGCATGCAGGCTTTCTCTAGTTGCAGAGAGTGGGGCTACCCTCCAGTTGAGGTGAGCAGGCTTCTCATTGCAGTGACTTCTCTTGTCGCAGAGCACAAGACTCTAGAGCACAGGTTCAATAGTTGTGGTGCACGGCTTAGTTCCTCTGTTGCATGTGGGATCTTCCCGGACCAGGGACTGAATCTGTGTCCCCTTCGTTGGCAAGTGGATTCTTAACCACTGGACCACCAGGGACGTCTCAGCCCAAGTTCTTGTAGCAGGCACTGACAATGCCTTGTCAGTCTGCACCTCCTCACCATTTCAGGGTGCAGTGGCCCACGCATCTGCCAGAACCTGCCTTCCTCTGTTCCAGGCTTGCTGGGGCCACGGAGCCCACTGTGTCCACACAGGTGGGAGGCCAGAAGTTCTAGAGAATAAACATCCCCGGCTTCTCCTGGAATTGCCCTCAGTGGTAACTGGTGGGAGATGTTGTCAAACACCTCAGCTCCCTCCCAGGGCAGCATGGCTCACACCCACCCACTACACTAGGCTCCCAGCCCGCCCCCGCTCCTCTCCTCACCAGGCTGTTGACTGCAGGGGAACTGGCTCTTTCATACACCCTTTGTTAGCTGCCATCTCTTTCCTATCTCACTTTCCTGTCATTGTTTTTGGGACCACCTCCCAAATAAACTATTTCACTGGGACCCCTGTCTCAAGGACTGCTTCTGACACTAAATCTAGAGAGCTGTTACCTCCTGATGGCCTTTTTTCTTTTATTATTTTTTAATGTTTAATTTTATGGTGGTGGTGGTTTAGTCACTAAGTCATGTCTGACTCTTGCAACCCCATGGACTGTAGCCCACCAGGTCCCTCTGTCTCCAGACAAGAATACTGGAGTGGGTTGCCATTCCCTTCTCCAGTGGACCTTATATATTTCTCTGACGGCCGGACTTCCCTTAAGACTTTTAATTATATTTGTTTTATATTTATTTGGCTGTGCCAGACCTTAGTTGCGGCATGCAGGCTCTTTAATCTTCCTTGCAGCACGAAGGATCGCTAGTTGCAGCACTTGGGGTCTTCCAGTTGAGGCATGGGGAATCTTAGCTGTGGCATGTGGGATCTAGTTTCTGGACCAGGGGTCAAACCCAGGCTCTCTGCATTGGGAACGTGGAGTTTTAATCATCAGGCAAGTCTGGACCATCAGGGAAGTCCCCAAACTCAGGAGAGTGGCTGTACACCTATGTATCAGAGCTTGCTTAAAAACAAGACATTATACATATCATGAAGGCCCTCTTGAACCCCTTCCCAGGAACCCTCCCACTCTGGCCTGTGGTAACAACCACTCTCATGAGTTTGGTATTCCTCATTCCTTTATCTTTTATTTTTTGACTGGGCTGAATAGCTTGTGGGATACTTAGTTCCCTGACCAGGGATTGAACCCAGGCCCACAGCTGTGAACGTATGGAACCTTAACCACTGGACCACCCGAGAATTCCCTCGTTTGCTGTCTTGGTATCTTTGCATATATGTGTATCCCTGGACAACATATACACATCTTTCATGTATCATTTTTAAGTTTATATAAATAAAACCATTTGTTTTCCTTTGCCCACTCCACATCCTGTTGGTGATATTCATCGGAGTTGACAGATGTTGCTCCAATCCAGTTTTCTCTGCTGGTGGGTTTCCACCGTGTCACTAGACTGTACCTCTGCTGCCCACTCCCCCAGTGACGGCCTCTGCCGTGTCCACTGTGGGCCATTACAATCTGCCCTGAGCCCCTGGGGCCCACTCCCTTAGCCCACGTGCTGGTTTGTCCAGGTTTATACCCAGGGATTTGCTAGGCAAGGGGACACACCGTCTTCTTGACAGATGCTGCTAGATGACCCTCAGGGTGACCGCACCAACATAACCTTTTGGTAAACTCTTTCTGTGCCTCAGCCCAGGCAGGAAGGTGCCTCTGCCCTTTAACGGCATTTGGAATTATTTCAGGTTTGGGTTGTTTCATTTATTTATTTATTTGGCTATGCCGCATGGCATGTGGGATGTTAGTTCCCAAACAGCTTGTGGTTATCTTAGTCCCTAGACTAAGGGATTGAACCCATACCCCCTGCAGAGAAAGTCCACAGTCTTAACCAGTGGCCTGCCAGGGAAGTCCCCCTCTGCCTTGTAACTACCTCCAAACCAAATGACTTAATGCCACCTGTTGACATCTAGCTTGTCAAGCCCCTCCCCAGACCTCCTTCCCCCACTTTTACAACGGGCCTCTCACAACCTCTCCGCCTGGGGCAGCCAGCAGCTAGTATAACACCCAGAGCAAAGGTGTTGCCAGCAATGATTCTGAAGACCAACAGGCAAACATCTCACCGTAGATTTGCCATTCTGGCTGTTTGCCTCTGGGCAAACTGCTTTTCCTCTCTGAGCCTGCATTTTCTCACCTGCAAAATGGGGATACGGGATAGGCACCTTCACTGACAACAGGGGCACGATGATGATAAAATAAGCCGGGAGATGCGACAGGCGCTCCACAGACGAGCTGTGACTAGCTATCACCTTTGGAGCCCACAGCTTTGCAAAGGATGCCAACGACTCTGCATCTCACTCAGGCCTACTCTGGTTGTGTAAGACAGAAACCCCCCCATCAAGCTGGTTGAAGGAAACTGGTCATTTATTGGCCCAAGTAACTGGCAGTCGGAGGGGATGTCTATCTTCAGCTTGGACTGGGTCCAAGCATTCTGACACCCCCAGGAAGCCAGCCCTGCCCATCTCCAGGCCGTCTCTCCCCTCCACGCTGGCTTCGTTCTCGGGAGACTCTCCAGGTGGGGGGGCTCCAGGGCCACGTTCTCCCTGCTCCACGACTGCCGTGAACAAGAAAGCTTCTCCTTCCTGATGCTTCTCACCCACGTCCAGCGCTGGGCCTCATTCTGACCAGGTTGTCACGTGCTTGCGCAGGGAAGCCAGTCACAACAACCAGGGTATCCACCAGACCCTGCGACTTGGAACAGGGTCTCAGAACAGCAATCGTAGAATCACCACTTGGGAGCTCCTTAGGAATGCAGAGTCCATCCAGGCTCCATCCCAGATTGACTGAATTTGAATCTGCATTTTAGCAAAACCCCCCCAAGTCATTTGTATATCCAAGCCTGAAGAAGACTGTGCTGCCCGTTAACATTTTCAGTCGCTTAGACAATTTTTTAAAGTTCTGTTTTATTAAGAACCACAAAAATTAAGAATTAAGAAGGTCCTCTGAGGTCAGTGAGTCAACTCCTTTGTTTTAAAGATGGAGAAACTGGGAGCCAGTGGGGAGGTCTTGCCCACCCAGTGCTTTCCCATACCCCCTTCTCCCATCATCACAGTCGTCGCCTGCCACTTCCAAGGACTATCTCGTGGGCAGATGTGTCTGAGCCCCAGGAGTGCCAGTCGGGGTCAGAAACAGCCTCACTCAGAAAGCAACGAATCCCAGGCTTCAGTGCAGTCACTCACACATACCTGGTCGGGACCCTTGGGAGCACGAAGGGCCTGTGAGAATGGAGATCCAGAAACACACATGCATTCACACAACCACACAAGCCTTCAGACACAGCCCACCCTCACCCTGACTCCGACCCACTGGCCAGCCAAAGCCAAGAGTACTGCAGACCGCACCAGCCTTTATTCTCTGACAGAGTAGGGCTGGGGCCGGGGTGGTTCACTCTCAGGCTGCGTCAGAAGGTGCAGAGTTCGGGGCCCACAGAGACTGGACCCCAAAGTGACAATAAGTTAGGGGGAAAATTCTCAGGCTTTTGTCAGGCCGCAGCCGGGGCAGGTTGCCAAGTGGGGCCCCGTAGAGCCACCGCCAGCCGCCCAGCTCAGCACTCCCAGGCGAGGCTGGTTCCAGATCAGGCACGGCCGCACACTGAAACACAAGAGGACAGGGAGATGGGGAGGGGCTGTGAGTCGGGGGAGATTGTCGGTGGGGGTCAGAGGGGGTCCCCAGAGTCAGACAGAGAGGGCTGAGAGGGTGGGAAGGGTCAAGGGCCTGCAGGCCCAGGGCAGGGCTGGGGCGGGCAGGGCCTCTCACCAGGCCCTCAGTTCAGCTATAGATTCTCGTAATCCGGAGCTTCCTCGTCCTCCACCTCCTGGGAATTCTGGGTGTCTGTGAGGGAAGGGGAGGCTGCTCTTCAGCTCATAAAGCGAACCCACCCCTATCTCCAAGGTGGCTCCCTCAGGGTCTGCCCCACCTCCCCCACCCCCTCCACACACACACACACACAGACACACACCAGGCTTGGTTTTCGCCCCGGGCTGCAGCTCCTGGGACACATTCACATATTCCCGACTCCCATCTGTGGGGACAGATCAGAAGGTGGGACAGCCACACCCAAAGGGGGACAGGTCACACGGAGGATGAGAGAGCAAGAGGTCACCCAGGCAGAGGGCGAGGGAGCCACGGGGGGCAGGGGACTGGAGACACCCACCCCAGGATGGCATGAGAGTAAGGATGGGGTAGGGGCAAGAGGGAGGGAGGGAGGGATGGCAGACCCCAGGAGGGCATCAGGAGGGCCCCCCACACTCACTCAGAGATGCGTCGGCACTCTCCTCACTCTCAGGAACATTCACGTAATCTTCCCCTGACTCCACTAGAGGAAAAGCATGGGTGCCCCGGGGACTGTTACCCAGACCCCCCAAACGCAGACACCCAAGACTTCCCACGTAACCAGCCCGAGACGCCTGCATACAGGAACCCCCACCACCACCCAGAGATCACGCCCACCATCAGCCCGGAGTGGTACAGAGAGGCTGGCCCTGTGACGCCCATGGCCATGGAGAGAACCTGGGCAACTTAACCAGAACTGATCAGAGAAAACAGAATTGTGGGAGGAGAGGCAACAGACCCCAGCACATCCCCCAGGCTGGCGAGCAGGGACACAGGGAGCAGCTCGGGGCGGTGGGGCTGGGCGACACGTGTGGAGAAGGAGACAGCACGCAAGGCTGGGTGGTGTCAGGGGCGTCATCAGCCCCATTGGCTCCTCCTCCTCAGCCAGGCGTGCCCTGACCCCCTCTCCTGTCCTCGTCCCTTCCTGGTGCCTCGCGCCATTGACGCCATCTTATTCTTTCAGGGGTTGACTTATTTTCTCCATGAGGCTGTGGACAAGCAGGTTTCAGAGCCAGAATGCCCAGGTTGAAGTCCAGCCTCAGCATTAACTAACCTCAGATGATCTACCTAACTTCTCCAGCCCTCGGTTTCGTAAAATAGGGTGAGGAACGGTACCCACCGCAGAGGGGTGTTGTGAAAATGTGAATTAAATAAAATAAGGTCTGTCATATAGTAAGTGCTGCCAATCTTCTGTTAAATACACAAATCATTGTACAGATGGGACAAATGAGAGGCAGGAGGGGAAGGGAGAAGCTCAAAAGCCCCTGGGAATTATGAGGTTTACTATTAATAAGTTGGTCGGGAAGATCCCCTGGAGAAGGAAATGGCAACACGCTCTAGGATTCTTGCCTGGGAAATCCCGTGGACAGAGGAGCCTTCTGGGCTAAGTCCACAGGGTTGCAAAAGAGTCGGACATGACTCAGTGACTAGATAACACCAAATACACATAAAACTCTTAGCAGCGCATGTACTAGGCCCTCAGTAATGTTAGCTGCCTTAATCACAACTTTATCTCATTAGCAGTGATTATTTCAGGGGCAACCAGTAAGTATGCTGGATGAATTGTGTGAGTGGATGGATGAACATGAGTGAGTGAATGAATGGATGAAAATAAGCACCTGGACAGATGGTTTGGGGCCCAAGAGAGAGGCCATGAGCTAGAGAGGATCTGGATGGCAAATAAAGTCAGGGTGTGGACACGATGGCACAGAGCAAGCATAGAAGGAAGAGAGTAACGGACACTGAAGATCACAAGACACTGATAAAAGCCTCCAAGAGGCAGGATGAAACCAAAACGAAGAGCGAAAAGTAGCCCAAAGGAAACTGAAACAGCACTGGAAGCAGAAGAAAACTTTCCAAAGAAACCCAAAAAAGACAGCTGATCATCACTATCCTTCAAGATTTGCAAGATGATATCGCCTTCATGAAACAAGAGAGGAGGCTCTGAGAAAGGAATATTCAGAAATGAGGGAAGAGCTTTTGGACAAGAAAGACAAAAGCTCGGAGTCAAAAGAAGAATAGAGTCAAGGAAATCTTGCAGACAATAAAGGCAAACGACAAAGAGGGAAGAGGAGAGAAAAGAAAAGAAGACTGGAGCCGGAAGTCCCCTAGCTGAAGGACAGGAGGGCTAGAAAGAGAGAAGCGAGAAGATGGAGGGCCGCAAGGATCCAGAAAGAGAGGGAAGACCCGAGGCGCCGCAGCACGGAGGGGCAGGGAGTGGTCAGACGGCCGACTCACTGGAGAAGGCGCTGTCTCGGAGGCCGGGTTTGCTGGACGCAGGAGCTGGTGAGACGGCGTTGCCAGTGCTGGTGGCCGGGTCCCTGTCAGGAAGCACCACCCTGCGGGAGTCAAGGGTCAGGTGAGCGAGCAGCCCTGGCCTCGGCCCCCACCTCCCGCCTGGCCACTCACAAGTAGCCCTCATTGTTATAGTCTTCTTCATAGTCATCTTCGTCTGCATCCTCACAGGCTGCCTCTGGGGGTGACCACACAGGGTCAGCGGAGCCCAGGATGGGTCTCAGCCGCCTCCCAGCTGGGGCCACAGGGGTTCCAGTCACACCCTCGTTCTCGTAGCTGGCCACGCTGTTGGCTGCAGAGAGAGCGCGAGAAGGAGACTGAGTCAGCTCAGAGGGGGCCTTTGCCCAGAGGCCCCAGCCCTGTGGGTCTCGCTCCACACTTACCACTATCTGAGTCCTGCCGGGACGATGCCATACAGTGGGAGCCTCCGAGGGGCTGCGGGGACCTTCTGGATGTCAAAGGTCAGAGGTCATGCTGGGATGGGGCTCTAAGGGGAGAGGGCTTGCAACAGGGCAAGAGGCCCCCAATCCGAGGAGGTGAGGGGGTAAAGGGGGGGATTTGGCAGGGGGAGCGGTACTTACGGGATGGGGAGCAGGTCTGGCTGGCTCGGGAGCGGATAGGGAGTGGTGGATGGCCGTGGGACGAGTGTGGCTGAGGACACAGTACCAAGCTGAAGGAATGACTCCACACCTCACGCCCCTACCCTGGATAAGGCCTCAAAGGGCAGACTGACCCCTGCCACCCCTGGGGCCCTGGAGAGGCCTGGGCAGAGGGACACCATCTCCCTCCCCACCCCCAGCTCAGGCCATGTGGGCGGCCACAGGGGGGAAATAGAACATAGGCACACGCTCTCCCAGGCCAGGGGACCCTCTCCCCGAACTCAAGGGAGGGGACACTCATGTACTCACGAGGCAGTTTGATCATGATGCTACTTGGGGTCAAACTGGCAGGAGAGACACAGCAGGTCAGCAGCTGGGAGAGGCCCTGGACCCCACCCCAGTCCCCCAGGGGCCCAGCCCCACACTGGGCGTTGAGGGAGTCGAACGGGGTCGACAGGGCGGACTCACCTATCGGAGACGGCAGTGTCATATGAGCCTGGGGAAGAGAAGGCCCGTGAGGCAGGAAAAGAGGGTGACGAGGGCAGAGGGTGATGGAGTATGGGGCTCTCAGCGTCTCCGCGTGCAAGAAAGAGTTACAGACAGTTAAAGGGAAAGAAGGGATCAGAGAATGGAGTGAGGATCCCTGGCATCGTCTGGGCATCTGGTCAACCCACCGGCACCCACTCACCTGGCAGCTCTCGGCAACGCACACACAGAGCCATCAGCAACACAGCCAAGAGAGGCAGCAGCAGGGGCCCCAGCACGTAGACAGCCGGGCTGACCGCCTCCATCTGCTTGGACCAGGCCCAGCTGCTTGCTGCACACCCCTCCACACAGAGAAGCAGCAGGGCAAGGGCCAGGCCGGGAAGGGTACCGGCGGCCAGCTGGGAGCCTAGTGGAGGCGGGGGTTCCTCTGGATCCCCTCCCCTCGCTGGGCTGAGCGGGCGTCAGCGCTGGCTCTGGAAGACCCTGGACCCCAGGGTGGTCAGGCCAGGGCCTGGGCTGGAGTCTGGGGCACCAGCCACCCCTACACAGACCCTGTGCCCCAGCCCTACCTGCCCCTCGCTCCACGCCCGCCTCTCCTCAGCGCCTGCCTGCCTGTGGCAGGAAGCTGTGGTGAGCGCCGGGTGAGGGCAGGAAATCATCGGGGCTCAGCCGGCTGCACCCGCCCCCTTCCCACCCCCACTCAGCCAGTGAGGAGGGGGAGGAGGCCACCTCAGGAGCCACCCTGGGCCCTCCAGAAGGGTCAGCTGGTCTCCCTGGCAAGGGGCAACTCATACTGGGGGGAGGAGGGAAAGATGTTTACAGGCTGGCCAGCGGCTGTGGCCTCCACAGCCATGGCTCACAGAGGCAGCAAGGAGAGGCTCCAACACCGGGAATTCTGAGGGGCCCCCGGTGTGCCCACCCCCACCTCGCCCAGGCCGGCCTGCTAAGGAGGGCGGGCTCTAGGGGAGACACGGGCATGACTCACGGTCACACAAAGCCAGCTCACTCCACCCCAATGCTCACCGGCCCAGAAGGA
>NW_011494644.1:10688422-10696096 GCF_000754665.1 Bison bison bison
ACCCAACAGCCCCTGGGACCCTGGGCCTAGAGAGGGGGCATCTCCCACCATCCAGAGGTCAGAGGTCCCTAACCCAGAGAGACTCCAGCAGGCACTTGGGGTTCTGGCTACAAATTTTATTCAGTTACAAATAGCACCGAGCCCCAGGGCTGCTCCAGGGGCAGGGGCTCCCCCGTCCCGAGCCCCCAGTGTCCCCACTTGGCCACCCATGTAGTGTGTGGGAGCTGGAACATGGCCCAAGGCCCCTCCCAGAAAATGGGCTAGCCGAGGAGTTGGGCCCCGGGCACCTCCCAGGGTGGGCCCAGGGCCAGCTGTGATAGGTCTGCAGATAGCAAGTGGTGATCCCTCAGATAAGCACGCTGGACACAGGGACCCGGGTGGAGCGTCCTCGCTGGGGCACCACGATCCGGTCATCGGTGGGCCCAGTTTCAGGCAACAGACCTGCCGGGGAAGAGAATCAGAGCCAGGGCTAGATGGAAAGACAGACACAGGCCCAGGGAGGGGACAAACAAGCAGTGGCAAATGGACAGGGCAGCAGAGCTGGGCACACAGCAGGGTATAAGCTCATGGGTCAGGCAGCCCGGAAGCCAAGGAAGGGGAGGGCTGAGGACTAAGAGAGGCCAGGTACACGGGGCTGGGCGGGCAGACAGACGGACCAGCAGGCAGCATCATGAAGCTAGACAGGGAGCTGTGGATGGACAGAGGGGAGGCCCGACCGACCCTGCACGTGCAGCTGAGCCTGCCGGCGGTCGCTCTCGATGAAGATGGCGGTGCCCAGGAAGGCCGCGCCCCCAAGCGCCCCCACAAAGGCGCAGAGCATGAGAGAGAACTGCAGGGCCCGGAACTCGGACAAGAAGGAGGGGGGCCAGTCCCGGCGCAGGCGGTCAGAGATCTGCAGGGAGACAGGGAAAGAAAGGTCAAGAGAGGGACTTCCCTGGCGGTCCAGTAGCTAAGACTTGGCCTTCCAGCGCAGGGGGTGCGGGTTCGACCCCTTGTCCGGGAGCTAAGATCCCGCATGCCTCACAGCCAACAAACCAAAACATAAAAAAGAAGCAATACTGTAACAAATTCAACAAAGACTTTGCAGAATTTTTCATCAAAAAAATTTAAAAAAAAAGAAGGAAAAGAAAAGTCAGAAGAAAGAGGCATGGAAAGGAAGCCCCCAAACTCCAGAAGAACAAAGAAGACTTAAGCCAGGACCTCACCGGCGGAAATCTACCAAGACAAAATCCTGCCGGCAGAGCTGAGGCTTCGAGGTGAGGGGTGCCTGGCACTGGGACTCGGATGCCTCACTTGAACTGGACCCTCTTATTTGGCCTGTGCTCAGGCCGCTGGCGACTGGCTGGTGCCAGGAACGTAGGGTGCCCCTGAAGCCTACCCCAGGCCTGGCCAAGAGGTCCTGCTCACCGAACCAATGAGGTACGGGCTCCCAGCATCACCCAGCAGGTGGGACAGTACAATCTGGAAGGCTTCGGCAGTGGAGCGTCGTGTGGGGATCACCACGTACTGGTGGGAGAGAGGAGCAGGAGGCAGAGGGTAAGGACAGGACCGAGGCACACCCCAGGCTGACATCAGGGGAACCCCAGCTCAGAGGTGTGGCTGGGATGAAGGGCAGGGCAGGCCCAAACTACAGGCCCACTTGGGGCTGGAAGTCAGTCTCAGGACTAGGTTCTAAAAAAGGGGTGACCATCACAATTCAAGACAAGTGAGGTTCCCTATGGGGCTTCCCAGGTGGCCCTAGTGGTAAAGAATGCGCCTGCCAATGCAGGAGACATAAGAGACATGAGTTCAAGCCCTGAGTCAGGAAGATCCCCTGGAGGAGGGCATGCAACCCACTCCAGTATTCTTGCCTGGAGAATCCCATGGACAGAGGAGCCTGGAGGGGTACAGTGTCCATAGGGTTGCAAAGAATCGGACACAACTGAAGCGACTTAGCACACATGAGGTTTCCTACCCACCGCCCGCTCCCATCCGCCACTGGGGTAACCTTGGGCCAGCCACCTACTTACCAGCAGAATATCAGCCACGATGGCCCAGTTCATGGACAATAGTGTCTCTCCAATAAAAATGAAAATCTGGAGGATGGGAGGTAGGTGGTGAAGGAGGGGGCATGGGGTGGGTCTCACCACAACATGAGCAGACATGTGGAGGGCTCACCAGGTACCAGGGCCCTCTGTTAACTCCTTTAACCTGTTAACTCTGTTAACCCTCACAACACCCGCAGGAGACAGGTGCTAATAGCAATCCCATTTTACAGCAGTTGACACTGAGCACAGAGAGGTTAAGTCACTTGCCCAATGTCACACAGCTAAGAATGGCCAGAGCTGAGATGCAAACCCAGGCATTCCTGCTCCAGAGTCGGCTCTGACCCCAATCCTGCCCCTCGGTGCACCATCCCTCCACCCTGGACCCAGACCACCCCCCTAGACACCCGCTGGCTACTCACATAGGTGGCCACGATGCTGCCACGGGCGCAGGCGAGGGCCAGGAAGAGGAAGGGCGCAGAGCCCAGGAGGCCAGCAGCACAAACCAGTGGGTCAGCCCGGGGGTTGGTGCGGCGGAGGCGGCGGCTGATCTCCACACCGAGGCCCACACCCAGGACCCCGGTGAGGCAGGTGATGAGTCCGAAGATGAGGCTAGGGGAGGGGGATGAAAAGGGGGGCTAGTCCTTCTGCCTGGCAAGCCCCCTAGCCTTACCCCCAAGGCCCAGAGATGGTCCATCGCAGCCACGCTCACAACCCAGGTCTATCTAGGCACAGAACCCCATGGCACACAAAGCTCCAAGAGGAAGACACCTACTCCCAGACCAGGAAACCGAGACTCTGCGAGAGGAAGTAGCTGTGGAGTCAGGATTCAGACACTCCTTGCCTGAGTCTGAATCACAGACCCTCTCCACTTCATCCCCTGCCACCTGCAGGGCCCCCCAGCCCAGTCCCCATCCAGGTACCTGTCAGAGGAAGAGCAGGAGTCTCCAGGAAGGCAGGGTGGGGTCTCCCCCAAGACCACACGGGAACGCAGCAAGAAAGCAGGGGCCCAAAGAGCCAGGGAGCCCGTGACAAAGGCCACAGCAGTGAAACCAAGGGAAGACAGGATGAAACTGGGACTGTAGACAATCAGGAGGGAGGAAGTTAGACTCCACTGAGGTATCAGGGTCAGAGACCTCTGTTCTTCCTCTCTGGCTTATTTGAATTATCTGGGCACTGGGTGTAATGGTTGTCCCAGCTCCCAGGATCTGGGCCTGTAATTCAAGCAGCTGCCACAAAGGGGCCAAGGTGATAGCATTCCTTGCCTTGGGGTAGGGTCAGCTGATAGAACACACAAAGACCACACCCAAGTAAATCTCAAAACAGACCCAGGGCATCCCTGGGGGCCTCAGATGTTAGGTTAGGATGGAACTAAACTCAGATCAAACCAGTCAGTTTCCAGTAAAGGAAATCAGTCCTGAATATTCATTGGAAGGGCTGATGCTGAAGTTGAAACTCCAATACTTTGGCCACCGGATTTGAAGAACTGACTCACTAGAAAAGACCCTGATGCTGGGAAAGACTGAAGGCAGGAGGAGAAGGGGACGACAGAGGATGAGATGGTTGGATGGCATCACCGACTTGATGGACATGAGTTTCAGCAAGCTCCTGGAGTTGGTGATGGACAGGGAAGCCTGGCGTGCTGCAGTCCATGGGGTCACAAAGAGTCGGACATGACTGAGCGACTGAACTGAAACTCACTTTCTTGCCAGAGCCCTCAGATCTGCCCACCACGACGTGGGGTTCAGGGGTGGTGAGTCTGAGTGGCGCTCCACAGCTCCCCTTGGTGGCTCCCGTACTACCAGGAACAGCAGCACAACAGCCAGCACTCCTAGACCTGGCGTCACCTGGGGAAAGAGTGGGCTTCAGGAAGGGAACAGACTGGGAGGTACTCAGCCCTGGGGAATGAGAGACCATAAGGGTGTGTAAAGGCAAGACCTCAACCAACCAGTGAGTGCTTGCTCAAGGAAGTTAAACCTGTGACTGAGGGGAGGGATGACTGTCACTGTCAATGGATCCCGTTTCTGCAAGCCTAACTGCTCCCTCCTTGGCAACCACGGACTTTCCCTAACTTTCTTTTGGGAAACCACTCCCTACATCTCTCTCAACTCATTTGGTTCAAACAGGGTGGGGCTTGAAACCCAGACTTAGCCAACAAGAGTCACATTAACCTCCCAGGCCTTGGTTGATTCAGTGGAAGGCATGTGACCTGCATTCATCTAATCAGACACCATCCAGGACTACTACTCAAGGATCCAGGCTGCTAAAGTTTATAAGTGGGAAGATAAACATGTGGAGCTTTTATTTGCTTGAGAATGAAGATAACACAGAGGAAAGTAGAGCTGAGAAAAAAGATGAGCAAATTCCTGGGACAGTGTGGGTGTCCTGATCCAGCTTTACCTGAAGCTCACCCTGGGACTTTCCAATACAGTCCCATTAGGGGGCTTACAGTTTACAATGGCTTCTGTCACCTGTAACCAAGAGTTTTATCTAGTGTGTGGCTTCATAGTGAGGGCAGCTAGGCTTCCCGCAGGCTTAGCAGAGTGAGTAATGCCTTAAAAGGGGGGTGCCTGAAGGTAAAAAAGGGTCAGTGAGCATATTGCTGACCTTCCCCCAGGCTGTGACCCAACTCACCCGCAGAGCCCAGTGCCAGTCTCCGGCCACATCCTTCACTTTGGAGCCTGCAATGTAACCCAGACCACTGGGGAAAGAGGGTGGGGGAGGAGACAGCTGGTCAGTCACGTCCCAGGCGAGGCCCTCCTGCCTCCCTATCAGGCTCGAGGTCCACTCACCTGCCCACCGGGATGGCAAAGTAGAAGACGCTGAGCATCCGACTCCGCTGGTCTGCCACGAAGAGGTCAGCGATGAGGGTGGGCGCGATGGTGGAGTAACTGGCCTCCCCAACCCCTACCAGGCCCCGGGTCAGGAGGAGCAGCCAGAATCGCTGGGGAATGAGATATGGGGGAGGTGGCACCCTGCGCTGCGGCCAGCCTCCCCGCCAATCTCACCAGCCCGCTCTGGGGAGGTGGCGGGGATGGCAGGAGAGGCCTGGGGTTCAGAAGCAAACAGACCTGAGCTTGAATCCTGGCTCCACTACTTACTAGCTGTGACTTTGAGAAAGCAACTTAACCTCTCTGAGCCTCAGTTTCCTTATCTGCAAAAGGGGATAATAACAACAACTTGTTCACATAACTACTGTGAGAACTGGACCACCAAAGGTCTATTCATTATTTTGCACCTATTGGTGCAAAATAAATCTTTATTTCTATCTCGTCCACCCATCCAAGACACCCCAGTAGTGAATAATGATCTTAGGTGGGGGTTTACTTGTCTGCCAAAGACACTAGAAGCTAAGGACAAGGCACGATCACCCAAGGAGAGTACGTAGTGTCCAGGGCTGAGGAGACAGAGTCCCAGGGCAGAGAGTGACAACAGACAGAGGAGAGTTTAAAGGAGTAAAGAAGCAACAGCCAGAGAGGCGGGGCAAAAACCAGAAGAGGGGAGTCAGAGAAGTCAGAAGAGTTTCCGGAAGGAAGAAGTGGGTCAACAGAGCCAGAGGCTTCCAGGAGATTAAGGGAGAACAGGCCTAGGAAGTTGGGAGCTACAGTTAGCAATTGAGAGGGCCCTGTTGACTTTGGCAATGGAGTGGTGGGGGCAGGTAAGCCAGCCGTGCTCAAGGCGAGAGTGAGAGGAGAGGAAGTACAGGCAAAGCAGAGCCTTTGACCGGTTGCCCCTTCACCCAGACTGGAGCTGGGTAAGGGGGCCTTTGGGGAAGTCTGGCTAGGAAAAGGAAGACAAACAGAGGGCAGTCGGGTAAGGTTTTTCCCATGGCAGAGGAACAGGAGCGTTTGGTACGCAATGGAAGGAGTCAATCGCCAAAGGGCGAGAGGGGATGATGGACAGAAGAAGGTTCTGGAAGAACAGGGGAGAGGATGGGGTGGGCAGATGATTCAGGCAGGCAAGGGATAAAAGATGGTATGGACCAAGGGAAGCACACAAGCTCCGCAGGCCCACTCTGCAGTGACTCCAAAGAGCAGCAGCGAAGACTGATGGGAGGGCTGGGGCAGGGGGTGGGGGTGGGAGCAGGAACCAGCATGGGACCTCACCTCTCTGGGGATGAAGGACGACCCCAGTGTCACCAGAGACCAGAAGGCAATGCCCCCGCACATGAGATACTTCCGATTGTACCTGTCACCCAGGTAGCCAAACACAGGTGCCAACACCATGTAACTGGAGATGAACACTGAGGGGAAGCAGAGAGTCACAGCCCAGCCTCAGTACCCCGACCCCAGCCTCCACCCCAGCTTGGGAGTATGAAGAGGGATAGAACAACTCCCAATCCTGAAACCATCACAGCTTCCTTCTGGGGTGTGGATGGATTGGGGCTAGGGGAGTAGTCGTCCAACCCCGTCTGCAATGTCTTTCAAATCTTCCACTGTAGAATGGATGGCCCAGCTGACTTATCCTATCCTCCATACCCTGGCCCTAAATCTTATCTGATCCACCCCTCCCTACCTCTCCAACCTCACACTTATCCACATTTCCACTTTGCACCAATGGCCCAACTGCCAAGTTCAATACCAACTTAAGGCTTTGGTATTGAAGGCTATGGAGATGCTGTCCTCTCCATCTCTCAATCTCTCCTCTCCCCTGAGCTTCACAGACCTCAGCTCCTTTACCTTCGGCTCAGAAACCTTCCCAACCACCACATATCCAATCTCTATCTCATCTACTCTGTCTTCTTTGACATAACAGTTATTCCTATAGAATACTACCTCATTATTAGTTTAGGGACTGTTGCCCGCTGATGCACAGCAAAACGTTAGCTCCAGAAGAAAAAGACCTTGCCTGTAATGGGCATGACTGTGTTTCCATCCCTTAACACAATGCCTGGCACAAAACAGGTGCCCAGCAAACATAAGGTGAATGAAAACGTGAACAAGGTTGCCAAGAAAGACCTGTTTCTTCTCTAACTCAACAACTCTTTGGAGCTGGGCAGAACTGGACCTGTGATCCCATTCTCATTCCATCCAACTTTGGCTTAAATATCTCCATTTCCTTAGTGGCCTGGAGTGGAGCAAAAAACACTGCAAGACCTTGTTTCAAACTCTTCTTCTGCCTCAAACTCGTTGTATGACCCTAAGCAAGTCTTAACTTTTCTCCAAGCCTCAGTTTCTTTATAAAAGTATAGCTTTAAAAATATTTTTTCTTTATAAAAATACTACCTACTTCCTTTATCAAATAAGAATAATAACCCAGATTCTTTGGCTGATAAAAGGGTTAGAAGACAATGAGACTAAGAGGTCTTGCCATGCTCTTTGGATGTCATCAGCACTCCCTCCAGAGCCCGGCACAGGTAGGTGCTCAGAAATGAATGAAGGAGGGAAGGAAGGTAAAGAGGAGTAGGTCTTGGCTTTGCCTCTCCCACAAATCCCAAAGTTCTGAACAAGTAACACTCACCTCTTCCCCTCCTGCCACTATTTACTGGGTGCCTACCATTTGCCGACATTGCACAATCCACTTCACAGGCATTACCTCATTTAATCCTCACATCAGCCCTAGGAGGTGAGTCTGGTTATTATGAGTTCCATCTCACCCACAAGGAATGTGAGGCTTAGAGAAACCGAGGGCCTTACCTACCATCACATTC
>NW_011494644.1:10696196-10698884 GCF_000754665.1 Bison bison bison
GATGTTTAAACCCATGTCGGCCTAAATACCATTACACTAAACTGACTCCCTCTTGAAATCTCTTTAAATGTGGTGTCCTATTCAAACAGGACAGCTTCAGGGTAGAGTCGAGGCCATCTCCCCTAGCTCTGGCCACAGTACCTCCCAAAAATGAGGCCCCAGGCAGGCCAGCATGTGGCCTCAAGGAGGGCAGGACAGAAAGAAGAGCCGCTGTGTGTGCCTAGCCTCCACTTACCGGTCTGGATGAGGCCGGAGCTACCGTCTCCGATGTCGAAGAACTGCTCAATGTCCGGAAGGACTCCTGGGAAGGAGAAGACTCAGGATGGGCCGTCCGAGGCAGCCCCACTCAGGACCCCGCTCCCTTCCCCTCTTCTAACTTTCTCCCAGAAGTCAGTACCAGCCACGGTGAAGCGGTCCATGTAGTTGAGGAGATTGATGTAACACAGCACGGCCACTATGAGAGCCGAATGGCCCGAAGACAAGCCCGTGATGCGCTGCAGTCCTTCCTGGTCCGGGACCGCGGGATCCTCGGACTTCGGGTTCCCCATGGACCCCGGCAACCCTGGGGTGCCGGGCGCCGGCCCGTCGTCCGTGTCATCCGCCTGGCTGAGGAAGGGCGCGGTGTCGGACCCGGACATGGTCCCGGTGGGCCGCGGGTCCCACCGACGATCCCACCTGCGAGAGGAGGAGGCTGGAGAAAGGAGGGAACCCAGGCGAGGGAGATGTGCCTGGACACACGAGAGGAGCTTGCCCCGAAGCACAGAGCCGGGGGATGGCAGCCGGGCTCTATCATGCGTCCCCGCGCCGGCGGACACACCGCGCGGAGGGGACCAGTGGAACTCGGGTGAGATCGGAGACAGGAAGGGGTTGAAGAGAGTTTGTGATCCTCTGCTCCCCGGTTGAGGCCACCCCTCGGCCCGGGTAGGAGCCCACTTGCACTCGCGGTCGCTCAGCCAGGGTGCTGCAATACGGCCACCGCCATGTTGCCAAAGAGCCTGTCATGTGACCCTGGAGCAGGGGCTGGGGCGGTAGACGCCCGGGCGCCGGCGCGGCTACGGAAGCCGAGCGCGCCCCTGCGGCCTCGCAGCCTCTCCCGTGTCAGGTGACTCTGGCCGCTCGCTGGGGTCCTCCGCCGGCTGCGTTCCCGCCGCGACCAGCGACCTAAAGGTGTCTGGGTGAACTGGTGCAGTGCCTCCCCGCTCCGAATCTCTGGCTTCCTTATCTGCAGCGCTACTGGGCAGACCTCTTATCGAAGGAGATCAAAAGAGATAATGGAGCCTTAAAAGGTTCTGGAAGTAGTAAACATCTCTCATTTCAGTTCAGTCGCTCAGTCGTGTCCGACTCTTTGCGACCCAATGGCCTCTAGACGTGCCAACAAACAGCTCTTACTCTCTCCCCTACGGTGTCCAGGTTGGGGCTTTCATACGTGTTGGATGAATAAATGAATGCTGAACAGCGCGACCCCGTCCCTACTTCTCCAGTTCCCCAACCCAACTACCGGTAAACCCCTGAACTTTCCCAGCGGATGCTGAAGAAAGCATCCCTAGACTCCACCTTCTGGAGCCAGTGTGTCCTCACCTCCCAGCGGGACCAAGGTCCTTGCGCCCTCAGATGGTCTCACTTGAAATAGGCAGGGGATAAGGACTGTGGCTCAGACCACGAACTCCTTATTGCCAAATTCAGACTTAAATTGAAGAAAGTAGGGAAAACCACTAGACCATTCAGGTATGACCTAAATCAAATCCCTTATGATTATACAGTGGAAGTGAGAAATAGATTTAAGGGACTAGCTCTGATAGAGTGCCTGATGAACTATGGACGGAGGTTCGTGACATTGTACAGGAGACAGGGATCAAGACCATCCTCATGGAAAAGAAATGCAAAAAACCAAAATGGCTGTCTGGGGAGGCCTTACAAATAGCTGTGAAATGAAGAGAAGCGAAAAGCAAAGGAGAAAAGGAAAGATATAAGCATCTGAATGCAGAGTTCCAAAGAATAGCAAGGAGAGATAAGAAAGCCTTCCTTGGCGATCAGTGCAAAGAAATAGAGGAAAACAACAGAATGGGAAAGACTAGAGATCTCTTCAAGAAAATTAGAGATACCAAGGGAACATTTCATGCAAAGATGGGCTCAATATAAGGACATAAATGGTATGGACGTAACAGAAGCAGAAGATATTAAGAAGAGGTGGCAAGAATACACAGAAGAAAAAAAAAAAGAATACACAGAAGAACTGTACAACAAAGATCTCCACGACCAAGATAATCACGATGGTGTGATCACTCACCTAGAGCCAGACATCCTGGAATGTGAAGTCAAGTGGGCCTTAGAAAGCATCACTATGAACAAAGCTAGTGGAGGTGATGGAATTCCAGTTGAGCTATTCCAAATCCTGAAAGATGATGCTGTGAAAGTGCTCACTCAATATGCCAGCAAATTTGGAAAACTCAGCAGTGGCCACAGGATTGGAAAAGGTCAGTTTTGATTCCAATCCCAAAGAAAGGCAATGCCAAAGAATGCTCAAACTACTGCACAATTGCACTCATTTCACACGCTAGTAAAGTAATGCTCAAAATTCTCCAGGCCAGGCTTCAGCAATATGTGAACCGTGAACTTCCAGATGTTCAAGCTGGTTTTAGAAAAGGCAGAGGAACCAGAGATCAAACTGCCAACATCCGCTGGATCATG
>NW_011494644.1:10699759-10703655 GCF_000754665.1 Bison bison bison
CAGATGGTGACTGCAGCCATGAAATTAAAAGATGCTTACTCCTTGGAAAGAAAGTTATGACCAACCTAGATAGCATATTCAAAAGCAGAGACATTATTTTGCCAACAAAGGTCCGTCTAGTCAAGGCTATGGTTTTTCCAGTGGTCATGTATGGATGTGAGAGTTGGACTGTGAAGAAAGCTGAGCACTGAAGAATTGATGCTTTTGAACTGTGGTGTTGGAGAAGACTCTTGAGAGTCCCTTGGACTGCAAGGAGATCCAACCAGTCCATTCTAAAGGAGATCAGTCCTGGGTGTTCATTGGAAGGACAGATGCTAAAGCTGAAACTCCAATACTTTGGCCACCTCATGCAAAGAGTTGACTCATTGGAAAAGACTCTGATGCTGGGAGGGATTGGGGGCAGGAGGAGAAGGGGACGACAGAGGATGAGATGGCTGGATGGCATCACCGACTCGATGGACATGAGTCTGAGTGAACTCCAGGAGTTGTTGATGGACAGGGAGGCCTGGTGTGCTACAATTCATGGGGTCACAAAGAGTCAGACATGACCGAGTGACTGAACTGAACTGAACTAAGGAGACTGCTTTCCAATTAGTGTTGGAGAAGACTCTTGAGAGTCCCTTGGACAGCAAGGAGATAAAAGCAGTCAATCCTAAAGGAAATCAACCTTAAATAATCATTGGAAGAACTGATGCTGAAGCTGAAGCTGCAATACTTTGGCCACCTGATGCAAAGAGCTGACTCATTGGAAAAGACCCTGATGCTGGAAAAGATTGAGGGAAGGAGGAGAAGGGGGCAACAGAGGATGAGACGGTTGGATGGCATCATCAACTCAATGGACATGAGTTTGAGCAAACTCTGGGAGATAGTGAAGGACAGGGAAGCGTGACGTGCTGCAGTCCATGGGGTCAAAAAGTGTCAGACATGGCTCAGTGACTGAACAACAAGGAGACTCCTAGCCCCAAGGGGACTTGAACACAACAGAGCCCTGGCACCAAAACAGCTTGGTTCTTAAGCATCTGCTCACTCCAAATCGCCAAGCTACAGTTAATAAACATACACTCTAAGTAAAACTAGTGTTGTCATTTAGTTGCTAAGTTGTTTCCGACTCTTTAGTGACCCCATGAACCATAGCCAGCCAGGCTCCTTTGTCCATGGGATTTCCCAGGCAAGAATACTGAGGCTTCTCCAGGGGATCTTCCTGACCCAGGGATTGAACCAGAGTCTCCTGCATTGCAGGTGGATTCTCTACCACTTAGCTACCCAGGAAGTTAACACTCGTTGAACTGTAGGTTTAAAATAAGTAAACGCTTAGGCATGTAAATTAAATTCCATTAAGCACCTCTGGACATGAATGCAAATAAAACTTTCTGGTTATAAAGACAAATATTTTGATGCTTATTGGTTTTGGCAAATGGGAAAAATATTTGATTCTTCACCAAGTACAGGTACCTTTTATTTTATTTTTGGCCATGGGGTATATTAGTTCTCCAACCAGAGGTTGAACCCATGCCCTGCAGTGGAAGTGAGGAGTCCTAATCACTGGACTGCCAGTGAGTTTCTCCAGGTGTCCTTTAATTTTATGGATGTCACAATTAAAATTCCTTTAAGGTCAGATAAATAAGATTAAAATTCCTTTAAGGTCAGATAAATAAATACTGTATGAAACCATACAGGTCTATTGGTTTCAACTGGAGCCCAACTTTTTGCTCTGGAAATTGTGGTTTGTGAAATATAAGTACATGTGGAATTTTTTGGGAAAAAAAGTTCATCTATGACAAGTGTCACAAAAAAAGAAGTCTGGCATATGGTGTTATAAGGACCTGATATCAGGGGCATTTGACCTGGTCAGGGAAGTTTGATAACCTCTCTGAGGAAGTGGTCCTTGAGCTCTGCAAACAAAATAAGAGCACTTAGCCCTCAAGCCTGGTCTTCCCTGGTGGCTCAGACAGTAACAAATCTGGCTGCAATGTGGGAGAGCTGGGTTCAATCCCCGAGTCAGGAAGATCTCCTGGAGAAAGAAATGGCAACCCATTCCAGTATTCTTGCCTGAAAAATCCCATGGACAGAGGAGCCTGATGGGCTACAGTCCATGGGGTTACAAAGAATCAGATACCACTGAAGGTCTAACACTTTGATTTCACTTTTCGAGCCTAGAGCCCATGCTCCACAACTCAAGAAGTCCCCGTGTGCCTCAACTAGAGAAAAGTCCGTGGGCCACTCTGAAGACCTACTGCAGCTGGGAAAAAGTTAAAAAAAAAAAAAGAAGCATCTCAACATCGTACAAAGATTAACCTGCCGCAGCTGCTGACCAACAGCACACGTGGTGTTCAGACGAAGAGATTAAGTTGATAATCAGGTGAAGCACTTTGTGCTCCAGACAGAGGAAGTTAAGGATAATAGGATGCTCTGGGATTGGAATTAACAGGCTGTTAGGTAGTTAATACTCATTTCAAGAAGAGTTTTAATGAACCCTGATGGGTGCATCTTCCGGTACATAGAAAAGTACTACAATCATTAATTTGAGAAAACTGTTCTTTGTTTTTTGTTGTTCTTGTTTTCTGTTTTTGTTTGTTTGGGACCACACCTTGGGGCATGCACGATCTTAGTTCCCTGACCAGGGATCAAACCCGTGCCCCCTGCAGTGGAAGCATGGAGTCCCAACTGCTGGACCGCCAGGGAAGTCCCCGAGAAATCTGTTCTTTGTGACTGTCAGTAATCTTTTACCAAAAAGTATACTGACAGCTTGTATTTCCTGACCAAAATATATACATGTAAATTGGCCTTGCCTGCTAGCTCTTTGGAGCAGTTTCTCAGTAAGCTCCTGAATAAAACCTCAGTTGTTGGGGAGGAGTCAGGCAGCAGAAGAGCATGTGCAAAGGCCCTGTCACAAAAGGAAGCACAAGGAGCACAAGGATCTGAAAGGGCAGTGTGGAGAGCAGTGAGAGTGGGAGACTGGCTCGGGAGTAGGCGGGGAGCAGGCTGGGCAGGCCCGGGCCATGTTTAAGGATTTCCTTCATTTTGAGTCCAATTTGCATTTGAGAAAATCACTCTGGCTGGATGGGAAGGGTTCAGAGATGCAGCAACCCGTGGCACTAGGCTGCAGGCTGTGATGGCCTGTAACAGGATGGGACAGAGGCAGGGAAGTGAACTGCTTTGGGGCAGTTGATTTGGTGATGGAGAAGATATGGGAATGAAAGGGGTGTGTGTTAGTTGCTCAGTCGTATCCAACTCTTTGAGACCCCATGGACTGTACATAGCTCACCAGGCTCCTCTGTCCATGGTGTTCTCCAGGCAAGAATACTGGAGTGGGTAGCTATTCCCTTTTCCAGGGGATCTTCCTGACCCAGGGATCAAACCCGGTCTCCTGCACTGCAGGCAGATTCTTTACCATCTGAGTGTGGCTCCATGAAAGAGGTATCAAGAATGAAACTTAGAGGGACTTCCCTGGCAGTCCAGTGGTTAAGACTTTACAATGCAGGGAGTTGGGGTTCAATCCCTGGTCGGGGAGCTAAGATCCCACATGCCTTGTGGCCAAAAAAACCAAAACATAAAACAGAAACGATATTGTAACAAATTCAATATAAAGACTTTTTAAATGGTCCATATTTTTTTTTTAAATCTTGAAAAAAAAAAGAACAAAACTTAGGGAATTCCTTGGCAGTCCAGTGGTTAAAATTCCTAGGACTCCATGCTTCCACTGCAGTGGGGGCTGGATTAAATCCCTAGTCAAGGGAACTAAAATCCCACATACTGTGTTGCTGCTGCTGCTAAGTCACTTCAGTCATGTCCGACTCTGTGCGACCCATAGACGGCAGCCCACCAGGCTCCCCTGTCCCTGGGATTCTCCAGGCAAGAACACTGGAGTGGGTTGCCATTTCCTTCTCCAATGCAGG
>NW_011494644.1:10703755-10710984 GCF_000754665.1 Bison bison bison
AGGCAAGAGTACTGGAGTGGGGTGCCATTGCCTTCTCCGACAGCCAAAAAAAAAGAGTTGGACTTAGGTTTGGGGCTCATGGATGGTAATGGGATTCTTTGAGATGAAGGATTTATTTATTTATTCAACAGACATTTGTTAGGTTAACTACTATGTGTCAGACACCGGAGAAGGCAATGGCACCCCACTCCAGTACTCTTGCCTGGAAAATCCCATGGATGGAGGAGCCTGGAAGACTGCAGTCCATGGGGTCGCTGAGGGTCGGACATGACTGAGCGACTTCACTTTTACTTTTCACTTTCATGCATTGGGGAAGGAAATGGCAACCCACTCCAGTGTTCTTGCCTGGAGAATCCCACGGACGGGGGAGCCTGGTGGGCTGCCATCTATGGGGTCGCACAGAGTCGGACACGACTGAGGTGACTTAGCAGCAGCAGCATGTGTCAGACACAGAGCTAGGGAATCTTTGGGAAAAACAAGATACAGTATTTTTTTCAAGGAACTTACAGTCTAGTAGGGATGAGAGACACAGACCAAGGAAGACAGCTTGGGAGTTTTGAGCTAGATCCTTGGTCCAGGCTAAGGTGGGACACACACAGGAGAACATGACCAGTCCTGGGGGGGGTTTTATGGAGGGAATGGAAAGGATGGGGTCATGGGAAGCTTTAAAGTTGTGAAAGTGAAAGGGTTAGTCACTCAGTCCTGACTCTTTGCAACCCCATGGACTGTAACCTGCCAGGCTCCTCTGTTCATGGGATTTTGAACACTGGAGTGGGTTGCCATTCCCTTCTCCAGGGGGTCCTCCCAATTCAGGGATTGAACCCAAGTCTCTTGCATTGCAGAAAGATTCTTAACTGTCTGAGCCACCAGGTCACCTTAAAAATGTGAAGCTCTAACAAAAAAGGAAAATGGCATCTTGCCACTCAGCAGTGTGGCAGCATCTGGGAGCATTGTTAGACATGCAGCAGCGGACCTCTCCGGTGGTCCAGTGGTTAAGAATATGCCTGCCACTGCCGGGGACACGCATTCAATCCCTGGTCTAGGATGATCCCACATGCCACAGGGCAACTAAGCCCACGCACCTAGAGCCCGTGGCTCCACAAGAGAAGCCACCACAATAAGAAGCCCAAGCACTGCAACAAAAAGTAGCCCCCGCTCACAACTAGAGAAGGTGGCATGCAGCAAGGAAGACCCAGAACAGCCAAAAATAAATAATTTTAAACCAGAAATGCAGCATTTCAGGCCCCGCCCCAAACTGTGGGTCCCCCATCTCCATCATGACAAGCTCCCCACCTGATCTGTGTGCACACTGAAGTGTGAAAAGCACACAGCTCCTTAATTGAGTCATCAGCAGGCCCACCTGGTTTTCCTTCTTGCTCTGCATTCTGTGGCTATGTGGCCAGGGACAGGTTATTTCATCCAAGCTTCTATTTCTCTTCTGTAAAGTGGGAAGTATCACACCTACCTCCCAGGATCTCCCTGAGGATGAATGTGATTAGGAAAAGTGCTGAGCTTGGTACGTGCTACCAGATTAGGGCTCCTTCAAGTTGTGAAGTTTCTCATCGGGAGAATGGTAGAAAGATGTCCTGACAGGTGATCGATCTGTTTGATTAGAAGGATGAATAATCACTCTCATCAGAGAACTGCAAATCCTTTTACAATGCGGAATCTTTCCTGAATCCTCCCCAGATGAAGTGCCGAGAAAGAAAAGAAGAAACTGGAACCTTCTCGTATCTGCTAAGGCATTTATCATAAAGAGGTCCAGCCACTTGTACTCAAGTGAAAATGGGTAGGTGCACATTTGAGGATCCGTGATTCCATCCCTGGATATAAACCTGAGGAAATCCCACTCAGGGTCACTACAGCACTGCTTGTAATAGCACCATCCTGGGCTAGGATGGGGTTTGCTTACAAATGACAGAAATCCTCCAAAAGTAGGGTTTTGTTTTTTTTTTTCTGTCTTGCCACATGGCTTGTAGGATCTTAGTTCCCCAACCAGGGATCAAACCCGGGTTCCAGGAGTGAAAGTGCGGGGTCCTAACCACTGGATTGCCAGAGAATTCCCATCCAATAGCAGTGATTTAAATAAGACAGGAAGTTCCCCTTCCTGCCAAATCCAGAGGTCAGTGGTGCGGGGCTAGTAAGATACTGTATGGAAGTTGAGACCCACGTGCCTTCTCTCCTCGTCCTGCCCTGCGTGGCTTCCTTCCCCAGGGTCACCAGGTGTCCATGGGGATGCTCCACCTCCAGTCAGCAGCTTGAAAAAAGCCAAAGAGAAGGGCACACGCTGCCCACTTAGGACCGATCCTGGAAGTCAAACCCCATTTCCCTGTATTGGCATTTGGCCACACTAGGGCTACAGTGGAGGCTGGCAGGCACTGTCTTCACCCTGAACACTCTGTGCTCTGCCAAAAACCGGGGCTTCTGAAGAACAGATGTGAGGGGCCAACTGATGGTCTCAGCCACGGGATTCATGGGGGTGGTGGGTCACACGGGGAGGCAGAGACAGAAATCCTCAAATATATACAAGTTTAATGTATTCCTGTTTATTCTGTTGACACTTAACATATCATTTTAATATATTCAGACTTATTAATGGATATATCTTACCTGAAAAAAATGAGCTATACCATATCATGGATTATTTAAATATTAAAAATTTTCTTTCTATATTTCCCACATTATAAGTTCAAACGAATGCTACATTCCAACAACAAGAAAAAAACTTTTTGAAGAGAGTGATGTGCTTTTGCCAAAATCATACCACATATCAGGTGGAAAATTCATGGCTTTATTAGTAGATGGCAGAGAAAACTGGCTCATTATACAGTGAAACTAAAACTTGGATCTCATAGACAAAGGTGAATTTTAAATAGTTTAAAAGTACTATTCAACATTTCAGCCTGGCATCAAGCAATGAAAACAAATATTTGACCGTGCAGGGCAGATGTCAGCCAGTACACACACCAGCATGTACTGGCTGGACTTCAGCCCAATATTTAGTGGCCTAGATGTGAAAGAAAGCCAATAAAACTAATAGAAGAAACTGCAAAAGTATTGTTAACTATTTTTAAATAAGAAATCAAAAAGCAACAAATGATATAACAAAATAGCTAATTAACCTACATTAAAATTAAGAATGTCTGTTCAGTGAAGGACACCCCTGGTTATACAAACACAAGTGCCATCTTCAGAGTTTTTGCAACTTCCCAGGAATATAGGAGGAACTTTTGAGAGTAAACAAAAAAAAAATGCTAAGAAGCCCCCATGAGAAAAGGAACAAAGATAAATTAGCAATTCACAGAAAGGGGCACCAGAAAGGCTGACAGGAAAATGAAGAAATTCCTCAAATTACTGGTGACCAGATGAATGTACATTAAAACAGGGCACCACTTTCTACCCAAGAGACTGGCAAAAGTTAGAAAGTCGGGCAGTAATAAATGCTGGTGGGGATGAGCAGAAATAGGAAGCTTTAAGTGGGAGAGTCAAAGACCATTCTAAAAAAACAATAGAGAAATTAATCTGTCTGATGCATAATTCCATCCTGGGTACCTCTGCTGGAGAACTTTACATAAGTATGGAAGGAGACATAGAAAAAGATGTTCACCATGACCATGGCCTTGCCTGTGGGCCGAGGAGTTGCAGGTAACCCAGGTGTCTACCACTTAGCAAATGTCTAAAAAAAATGCACTTAACACCCACCATGGAATATCTTGGAGCAGCTCAAAGAAATAAAGCTGATGTAGCCTAAGCAACCCATGTTGAGTGAGAAAAGCAGCAGGGCAAGATCAACGGGATTATATTACATGTGGGCAAAGTATATGCACACAGATAGCAGAGCATGTTCAAGGAAACATTCATATTCAAAGACATGGAGTCAACACACTAGAACGGATGCTTACAGGAGAGGATGACATGAAGGGAAAAAGCCATAAACCCTGTGTGGACTGCGATCCTGAGATCAAAACCAAAAGGTTCAAGGTGCTCAATTATGCTTTAAACAACACGTGTGCATCAGGAAGGTGGCTCAAAAGGGTCCTAGGGTGAGGAAGACACCCAAGCCTGAGAATCTACTGTACTCTTCAAAATAATAACCCACTGTTTGCCTCTGGTGAAGCTATTGCATTTGTGAGGCTCATCATCTAGTTTCCGGCTGGGCAGAGGAACCACACCTTGGTTCAAGTCAACTTCACCTCCATCCCCGGATGACCCTGAGGCCACGGCTGGTCCTGGATGTGGCAGAATTCTGAGGCCTGGAGTCCCCTTCCAACCCTTACTAATTTCAACTCACTCTTTCAGTATGAGAAGTTTCGTATAAGAGACATTTCAGTGAGTGATGGTGGACGAGTGAAGGTGAGGGATACCTTCTCCATGTCCCAGAGGGCCGTAAAATTCAGCACACCCTGTGGATGGAGCCACAGTCCACCTAAGGCGGCAAAGACCATCATACGATTAAACCAGGTAGCTAACGGCTTGAAACTGGGGTCAAAGGAGAGGGAGTCAAAGATCACTCCTGGATTTTGCTTCAGCTTGAAGATGAGTTCTAACTCAGCTGCAGCTAACAAGCCCTTACGGGCCAAAATGGGGCAGCCCATTCTCCCCAAGTCCAGGCTGGGCCTCCAAACAGGGAGTGGGGTTTCAGCCCCAGACCTCGATGAGGTCCCCAGATTCCATTCCCAGGTCAGCCGGCAGCTCCTTGCCTGAAAGCTTCGTCCCATCAAAAAAGAAGGAGAGCTTGTGGCCGGAGAGTCCCATAGCCTCCTCGTAGCGGGACATGAGGGTCTTGAGAGGAGAATCCTGGGCGGAGAAGAAAAAAACATGGACGTAAGAATCTGAAAA
The DNA here is from genome assembly GCF_000754665.1 of Bison bison bison. Taxonomy (NCBI): domain Eukaryota; kingdom Metazoa; phylum Chordata; class Mammalia; order Artiodactyla; family Bovidae; genus Bison; species Bison bison. Next base: position 10,708,595 of record NW_011494644.1, read on the forward strand.
GAGAGACTGAGGAAAACTTGTAGGGACAGACAGAGAGCTTGGGACATGTCAAGTTCGAGCCCACAGAGGGGGATACAAGTGGACGAAGAAGCCAGCAGTAGCTGGTTCCTTTCTCTAGGGAGCTGGGCCATGGAGCCCAGGGCTGGGATGCTGGCTCTGGGTCGGATACATTCTCCAAAGCTGGTCTCCTCACCTAACATGGAGGCATGATGCACAAGGAGGAAGCCAGCCAGGCTCTGGAGTGAGCATGACCCAAGCTGGGGGCCAGGTGCCCTTATTAAACTAGATGTGTAAGCTTAGCCAAGTGCTATGGGTTTGAGAGTCCCTTGGACAGCAAGAAGGTCAATCCTAAAGGAAATCAACCCTGAATATTCATTAGAAGGACTGAAGCTGAAGCTCTAATACTTTGGCCACCTGATGAGAAGAGCCAACTCATTGGAAAAGACCCTGATGCTGGGAAAGATTCAGGGCAGGAGGAGAAGGGGACAACAGAGGATGAGATGGTTGGATGGCATCACCGACTCAATGGACATGGGTTTGAGCAAACTCCAGGAGATAGCGAAGGACAGGGAAGCCTGGTGTGCTGCAGTCCATGGGGTCCCAAAGATGGGGACACAACTTAGTGACTGAACAACAACAACAGTGGATTGACTGTGTCCCCCAAAAACATACCGTGTGCTCCTAACCCTTAAGAAATGTGCATGTGACCTCATTTGGAAGATATGATCAAGATAAGATGAGGCTGGGACTGCCCTGTGGTCCCGCTGCTAAGACTCCACCTCCCAACGCAGGGGGCCCAGGTTCAATCCCGGGTCAGGAAACTGGATGCTACATGTTGCAACTGAAGATTCTGCACGCTGCAACAACTAAGACCCAGTGCAGCTCAATAAATAAATACACATTAAAAAAAAATGAGGTCATGGTTGATTACACTGTGCACTAAGGTGACAGGACTAGTGTTCTTGTAAGACGGGAAAACAGATACATACAGAGATACACAGGGAGAACGTCCTATGACAAAAGAGGCGGGAGGCAGCTGCAAGTCAATGACTGCTGGCCACCAGCAGAAGGTAGGAGGAAGCATGGACCCAGAGGCTCCGAGGGAGCGTGAACCTGCTGACAACTTGATTTCAAACTTGCAGCCTCCAGAACTGGGAGAGAACACATTTCTGTTGTTTTAAGCCGCCCAGCCTGTAGTGGTTTGTTACAGCAGCTCTCAGAAACAAATACAGCAAGTCATTCCACCTCTACAGATGTTGGTTTCCGCATCTGTTAAATGAGGGTAGCAACAGTGCTTTCTCATACAAGACTGCTGTGAATTTCAATAATATCCTGAATGTGAAATAATTAGCCTTAGCACAGGGACTGTCACTTCTATGGTACTTTTGATCGGTCTTACTGGTTACTATTCAAGGGTGATTTCCACTTTAACCAGGAGGAGTTAGGAGACCAGAGCCAGCTTCCCAGAAGAGGGAGGGAACCTAAACACTGAACGTCATACACTCTCTAGGATGGGCAGGGACCCAAGACCACAGAGGGCAGGGACTCCATCCTCCACCCACTGAAGGGAGACTGCAGAGCACAGGGCAAGGGGCGTGCCAGCCGGCTCCCCCACTCACGGGAGGCAGCGAGACTTCCAGCGTCTGGTGCTTCTCTTTTCCCTGGACCCGAAGTTGGAGCAGTGGCGACGTCTCTGCAGCCTCCGGAGAACTTGCTAGAACCACACAGTCTGTGGCAGGCAGGATAGGGAAGCCAGGCCTAAACAAGGGTTGGAAGCCAGGCCCCCTCTGGGCCTCTCCCCACATCCCCTCCCTGTGGCAAAATCCTCCTCAGGCCTCGTTCCTCTCACCAATGATGTCAGCCACGCCGAGCTTTAGGGCCCTGGGGGTGGCGGTAGGGGACAGCTCGGTCTCTCCCAACAGCAAGAGGATCCTGCTTGGGGACACCCCAAGGCGGGCGGCCATGTGGTCCACCACGCTCTTAAGGGGCTCCGACTAGGAGGGGGACAGAAAGTAAAGGAGGCCTTCCTGCCTTGACTTGCTTCCCCATCCCCATCCCCCCAATTTCTGGCCTTAACTACTCGCTGAATTCCTCAGCAGTGAGTTCCATCACATTTACCTGGAAAGGCACAAAATAAAATCATGTCAATAAGGGGTTCAGGCAAGTGACACAGACACAAAGCAGCCATGAGTTAGGAGGGGAAAAAAGGGAGTGGTGGGGGTTGTGGCCAACCAGAACTGGATATGCCCCATCTAAGCCTGGGCAGCTGTTCCGCAGCTCTGGCTAATTGGTACCAGCTGGGAATATGGGCCAGGTACTGATGCTTTTGAACTGTGGTGTTGGAGAAGACTCTTGAAGAGTCCCTTGGACTGCAAGGAGATCCAACCAGT
>NW_011494644.1:10711255-10716816 GCF_000754665.1 Bison bison bison
GAAGTTGGTGATGGACAGGGAGGCCTAGCGTGCTGCGATTCATGGGGTCGCAAAGAGTCAGACACGACTGAGCGACTGAACTGAACTGAACTGAACTGCATCTTCCTATTTAAGAGAAGCCAGAAATCTGGACCTCAGTACCCAATCACCCATTGCAAAGGTTGGAAATGAACTATTTGGTTTTAAAATCACCGTACAGCTTGAAAGAAGATGCACGGGACTTCCCTGGTGGTCCAGTGGTTAAGATTCCCCGCTCCCGATGCAGAGGGCACAGGTTCAGTCCCTGGTTGGGGAACTAATATCTCACATGCCAGATGGCATGGACAGAAAAAATAAAGAAGATGATGCACTGTTGATAAGGCCATGGGCTGCTAGTTGACAAGTTTTGGCTTAGCTGCTTGTCTGATACACTGTTACTACTCAGTAAGTAGTCATTTCTGTTCTTCTTTTGGAATGGGGGTCATCCCTATAATAGTAGTCATCACCAGGAAGCTAGGGGAGCTTGGAATGACCAAGTGACCCCTGGGTGTCTGAAGCAGTAAGAACAAGCACAGGAGGGCAGTACAGGGTCCAAGGGAAGGAAGGAGGGAGGGATGCCCCTCCCCTGGAGAGGGCCTACCAAGCAAAGTTTCTTAGGATGTTTTAGTGGAGCCCTGAAGAATAGGTGGGAAGTTTGCCAGATAGGCAAAGTTTTCCTTCTCCTTGGAGAAGGAAATGGCAACCCACTCCAGTATTCTTGCCTGGAGAATCCCATGGACAGAGGAACTATGTGGGCTACAGTCCACGGGTCACAAAGAGTCGGACACGACTGAGCAACTTCACTTTCACTTTGCCAGATAGAGAGGGCAGAGGGAGGAAAAGATCTGGACAAAGGGGACAGTGAGTGCAAAGGCGCAGAGGGCTGAAAGCGTGCTGGGCAGCTCCAGACAGCAAGATGGGCAAAGGATGACACTAGTCTCTCCATGGGCAGCTCCTGGAACCCTGCTCCCAGACCCTTCAGGCATTTACCATTCTGATGGGCAACCTGACCAGGTCAGCTCGGCACCGGATTTTGAGTGGCAGGAGTCGAGAGTTCTCTGGGAGACTGGGCCCCTCCACTAGGACCACCTCATCCTCTTGGCTCAGGTGGTCTTGGCCCTGGGATTGCTTGGGACTCAGGCAGGAACGGAGATCTTGGAGACGCTTGTTCACCTCCCTGAGGTGCAGAAAGGACTGTGCGTCAGTCAGGGTGGGCCCCCTCCCGACCGTCCCTTCTCCAATCTAGCCCAGAGCAGAGCACACTCCCCACCCCTGCCCTTGGTACCTTAACTTCCGGAGTGCCTGAGTATGCTTCCTGCTTTTGGTACGTGGCAGAGGTGAGGGCAAAGGCGAGGTGTCCTGATCCCTGCAGACAGAAGAGAGGGACAGAATAGGGAAAGAGATGAGACCCCAGCCTCACCCACAGCTCTCCTTCCAGGGGGCCCCTGGGCACCAGACGGGGACCAGGAGGATCAAGACGGAGCACTTCTGGTGACATCCGTCTTATTTGAAGACTGGGGTGGGTATGGGTAGGGGGTGAGGGGTGGAGGACAGGGAAAACCTGAGTCATGATTTTTATACTTATATGGCCCAAATATGAGGGAGGAGAAAGCCTCACTTTTAAGATAAGTTGCTTTCCAGGTGAATATCTGATAAAATCCAAATGACACCAAACACTTACTATATGCTAAGGGTTAACTCTTCATTTACCGTAAAATTCTGACCCAAGTACCACTATTATCTCCATTTTACAGAAGAGGAAACTGAAGCACAAAGAGGATGGCCAGGGAGTCCCTGGTGGCCCAGTGGTTAAAAATCTGCCTTCTAATACAGGGGACGCAAGTTCAATCCCTGGTTGGGGAACTATGATCCCACATGCAACTAAGCCCTTATGCCACAACTAGAGAAGCATATACACTGCAATGAAGACCCCTTGCAGCCAAAACAGAGAGAGAGGATGGCCAAAAGACAGGGTCTGAAGCACAGGGCAGCCTCCAGAGCCACACCCTTCAGTTCCACATCACTACCTTCTTAGACACAAAGCGGAACCCCTCCACTTCCTGGCCAGTCTGGAGGGTCTGCTGTCATCCTCCAGTGGGACTCACTGCTTCTCCCAAGAGTTTCATTCCTCATCCAAGCCTCAGGATGCCTTCTGGGAAACTTCTTACCCTTCCAGGAGCCACCCAAGGGTCCTGCCCGCCTCAGCCCACCCTTCCAATTCCCGTTCTGCTCCTGAGGCCCCAGTACTCTTGCCTCACTCACAGTAACATCTTTTTCTTCTCTTCTCCATCCTTACTCCTCAGCTTCTTCTTCCAGGGGGAACTGGGACATGGGAAATCCACTGCATGGGGACTGCTGGCATCCTCCACATCTGCCTCTGCGGACAGGGGAGGAGGAAGTGGAAAGGGTTAGCCAAGAGAAGGCAGTGGGAGACCAAGAAGAGACAAGGCAGGGGCTTCAGAAGGTTCTGAAAAAGGAGGAGATTAGGGGGCCCCGGACACACATGACCACTGGGGAAGGGTTTGGGGGGACGAATCAAGAGAAAAGCCTAGAGGGCTTCCCCAGCAGCACTGCAGTGGTGCAGTTAAGACTCTGCCTTCCAATGCAGGGACGTGGGTTTGACCCCTGGTCAGGGAACTAAGATCCCACATGCCTGTGGCCAAAAAAAAGGAAGGGGGCGCCTTAGAGAGAAGGATGAACTGGAGTCTGACAGTGAGATTAGGAAAGTGTCCACACCTCGCACCAGTGCATGACACAGGGCCAAGAGTGGACAACAGGCAGTGGCTCACCCAACTACAGCGTGCTCTTCTCATTTTGATCACCTGCACCTCACAAATCAAAAACCCTGAGCACACAACCCGGAAAACATGTATTTACTTAATACACAGGTACTACTGACTATACATGTACAAACCATTATATATGTTATGAATCATACACTATAACAAATGCTATCAAAGGATGATTTTTTTCCCCCAGCTATTTCTCTTGTTTTCTGCCCCTACTCAATTTGGTGGGCACAAAGAAGACGTGTCTGGGGCGGGGGCGGGGAGCGTCTTTGGTAAAGAGGTTAAGTACAGGCCCTCTAAGTCCAGGCTTCTCAAACATCATCCATGTGAGTGTTGTTGTGGTATTTTGCCATATCTCGGTATTACGTGATATGTTTCTTTAAATCACTCATCTTCACTTAAATGTCTTAGAAAAGGAAACCAGGTATTATTCTAGACCACAGAAGCTCTTTTCCGTTTGCCTGCCACCAGATCATCGTTAACCATCGTTATTTATTTTTATAAATAAATACCATGAATACAAAACAATGGTAATAAATCCTAGATCAGTGGTTCTCAACCAGAGGCAATTCTGCCTCCTGCGGGACATGTGACCATGTCTGGAGACAATTTTGGCTGTCGCAGCAAGGGGAGGAAGGGGTTGCTGGGGGTGATGACATCTGCTGGGTGGAGGCCAGGCTGCTGCTCCACACCCCGCAGGGCATAGGACAGCCCCACACAAAGAAGGATCCAGTCCAAATGCCAGTAGCACCAAGGGTGAGAAACCCTGTCCTAGGAGCTGCCATTGGCCTGAGACTCTGCATTTCTAACAAGCTCCCGGGAGATACCCAACACTCCTGGGCCCACATTTTTTTTTTCTAAAGATTGTTTTTATATGGACCATTTTTAAAGTCTTTACTGAATCTGATACAATATCGCTTCTGTTTTACGCTTTGGTTTTTCCATGTACGGTATACGGGATCTTAGCTCCCAGATCAGGGATTCAACCTGCATTGGAAGGTGAAATTCCGAGCACTGGACCACCAGGGAAGTCCCTGGGCCCTGCATTTTGAGTGGCGAGGACAGAGGTGCCTTGGTACTTCTCTGTTCCAGATACCATATATGTAAACCTTATATGCAGCCCAAGGTGGGAGGGGGGACATGTTATTAAAACATATTTTCTTTAATTGGGCTTCCCTGGTAGTGGCTCAGCTGGGAAAGAATTCACCTGCAACGCGGGAGACTTGGGTTCGATCCCTGGGTTGGGAAGATCCCTGGAAAAGGGAACAGCTACAGACTCTAATATTCTGGCCTGGAGAATTCCATTGACTGTATAGTTGCAAAGAGTGGGGTGGCATGGGGTGGCAAAGAGTCAGACATGACTGAGCGACTTTCACATACGTATATAGTTCCAAGTACCATATATGTAAACCATATATGTAGCCCAAGGGGGGAGGGCTTTCTATTAATATATATTCTCTTTAATTAATTTCCACCAGAATCCTTTGACACAGGTCTATTATTTATCCCCATTTGGCTGATGAGGAAATTGAAGCCTTAAAAGATTAACTTGCACAAGGTCACACAGCTACTAAGGGGGAGAGCTGGTTCCTAAATCAGCTCTTCATCGCCCTGCCATACTCCCTCGTGGCACAAAAGTCTTAGTCCAAGGTCTGCATTTGCCCACTGGATCTCTTCCCTAGCAGACCTGATTTCTATTCACTGCCCTTGAGCAGTTTGCAAAAAATCACGTCACTGCAGGAGGACAAAGGCTGGGCAGCCCTGATAAGATTCACAGAACACCCTGTTGGCTCAGAGTGTTCCCAGGAAACTTGCTACAGATGTAAAAAGATGTTACAAATTCTCAACACTTCTCCCTTCCACTGCTCCCAAGGTTATACAATCAAAGTCTCTGGGGATGACATCTGGAAACCTGTATATTAGAGACTTCCCTGGTGGTCCAGTGGCTAAGACTCCAGTGCTTTCACTGCTGAGGGTCCAGGTTCAATTCCTGCTCAGAGAACTAAGATCCCACAAGCCACGCAGTGTGGCCAAAAAAAATTTAGCACATTCTGATGCTTATTAGAGCTGGGGGAAGGAGTCTGGACAACACTTTCTGTGTCTTCTGGTTAACAAGCCAGCTCCTTTCAGGACTGGAGGTTTTTCTGGCTAGGATGCAGAAGTCACCTCTTTCATGTCCTCCCCTTTAGCTTCAGGAAACAACTAACTACAGGAATGTAAACTCCAGAAAGTCTTCTCAGAGAGGCCAGTGCTGGACAACTCTCCCTAGAAGCCCTCCTTACCTTCTTCAGCCTCTGGGGGACATAATTTCAGGAGGGACACGTTATCTGGGATAAGGTGGAGGCTGCTTTTCACCTGCAAAGAAATAGTAGATCAGTACCAAATGCTCCCTACACTTAAAGAGAAAACCGGGGTCAATTCTCTCATGCTCAGCCTCCTCCAGCTCCCAAGCCCACCCTGAGGATGTAGATATTACCACTCTCCCACAGGGACTCAGGAGCTCAGCTTCACCAGGATCCAAAATTGGAGTACTCTACCATATGATATTACTTGTATGTGGAATCTAAACTATAACATAAATGAACTCATCTAGGAAGCAGAAACTTAGAGAACAGACTTGCGGTTGCCAAGCAGGGAGATGGGGGAAGTTGGGGCGGGGGGTGCGGTTGAGAGATGGACTGGGAGTTTGGAGTTAGGAGATGCATATTACATACAGAATGGATGGACAACAAGGCCCTACTGTATAGCACAGTG
>NW_011494644.1:10717160-10717351 GCF_000754665.1 Bison bison bison
TATATATATACACACACACATAACCTCAGATATGCAGATGACACCACTCTTATGGCAGAAAACGAAGAACTAAAGAGCCTCTTGATTAAAGTGAGAGAGGAGAGTGAAAAAGTTGGCTTAAAGCTCAACATTCAGAACACTAAGATCATGGCATCTGGTCCCATCACTTCATGGCAAATAGATGGGGAAAC
>NW_011494644.1:10717451-10720412 GCF_000754665.1 Bison bison bison
TTTGAACCATGGTGTTGGAGAAGACTCTTGAGAGTCCCTTGGACTGCAAAGAGATCCAACCAGTCCATCCTAAAGGAAATTAGTCCTGAATATTCATTAGAAGGATTGAAGCCGAAGCTCCAATACTTTGGCCACATGATGCAAAGAGCGGACTCATTTGAAAAGACCCTGATGCTGGGAAAGATTGAAGGCAGGACGAGAAGGGGAAGACAGAAGATGAGACGGTTGGATGGCATCACCGACTCAATGTACATGAGTTTGAGTAAACTCCGGGAGTTGGTGATGGATAAGGAGGCCTGGCGTGCTGTAGTCCATGGGGTCGTAAAGAGTCGGACACGACTGAGCGACTGAACTGAACTGAACATATATGTGAGTCACTTTGCTGTACAGCAGAAATTAATCCAACATCGTACATCAACTACACTTCAATTTAAAAAACACAGGAGTACTCTGATGAGGAGCACCCTTCCCTAATGCACTCTAAGGATGCAAGTTTCATTTCCCTTTCTTACAAAGGAGCTAGCCATCCTGCTGTCTTAGAATCCTTGGCAATTTCAGGCCCCTCGCTCACCATACCTCGTGGGGACCCCAGTCCTCTCTGAATTTTCATGGACCCCAGTCCCCATCTTCCTGAATCTTTAGCATCGAGAAACCCAACATGCCCCAAATCCCACCCAGCCCTAGGTCCTCCAGCTCTTCCCTTAACCATCAGATATCTCAACCTCTTAGGCTCCCTATACCCCCCGCCCCGACACTCCAGCTCCTGGGAATCTCAAACTCCAAGCACACTCCAAACCCCTTCAAGCTCCCCAATTTGCATCTTTCTGCCTCCAAGGCCCCTAGCCCCTGCTTCCATTTCGTCTCCCAAGACCAACCCTAGAACCCTACCTCAGCACTCCTAAACCCAGTCCCTCCGCGCTAACCGTCCCGGGAACCCGGCTGCACCTTCTCCGAGTACACTGGAACCGCCGGTGCCTCCCCAGGAGCCAGCAGCAGCCGCCGCCGCCGCCTGACCAAGACCCGAGGGGCTCCACCAGGCTCTGCGTCCGCCCCTTCGCTGTCACTGTCGCTGTCGTCCCGGGACGCGGCCGGGACGGGGGATTCGGGAAGCGGGACCTCGGCCGCGGCCGCAGCGCCGCGCGCTGTTGCAACCTCCAAGACATCCTCATCGCTGTCGCTGACCAAGTCCACGAGCCCCGAGTCCAAGGTGTGTCGAGCTGGGGATCGCTGGGCGCCAGGACATCGGCTCCGGCCGCCCCGGGATCCCCGAGCCCTTCGGCCGCCGCCGCCGCCTCTGGGACGACCGGGTCTCCTCACCGGCTCCGCCATGGCACGCACCGGGTCTCCACAGTCGCCAGCTTCTGGTCGACTGGCCTGGCCCCCTCCAGCGGATTCCGCCCTTCATTGGGCGAACCGCCTGCTAGTCAACACCTCTCTCCGTCCACGCCCTCTGGCTCCACCTCTCCGCCTTTTCATTGGTCGCTGGACCCGCCCATCACGCATTCACCACTGAAACCAAGGCGCCAAAGATTCCAATCAACCTCGGCACAATCGTCGTAGGTTTCGATTCGGTCCGCCTCACCCATTGGCCTGGCCTTCTACAAGGCCCGCCCACTGGATGGAGTCTTTTTCCTGGTTGATGGAAGGGCGAGGTATCCTGGGAATTATAGTCCGCAAACCCTCAGGCTGGCGTGGAGGAAATCGGGCTGGGAATAGCTTTTAGACACTGCGGATCTCATGGGTATCCGCTTCCCCTTTCCCCCAACTGCGAGGTGGGCTCAGTAATTACACTACACGCCGAGACCTCGCATACGCCCCTCCTCATGTACAGAATCCACGCAACACACACCCGGAGCCACACTTCAGTACCATACAACTCTCCGAATTCCCTCCTACAGCGTTCCTCACACAGGACGTCCCGACAGACACTACACGGGCTGTATCAACACAACATGTACTCTTGCAACACTGTCCCTCGATATACACCTAAGAACACCCGCCTCGCAAAAAACCTGGAAGGGCAAACACAAATGAAAAATAAGAGGTTTAGTTCTCCCTGTTGAAAATAAGGATCATGACTTCACTCTTTCAGAATTTCTTCCTTGGAACTTTTCAAAATGTGTGTAAATCTGTGTGTGTGTGTGTGTGTGTGTGTGTGTGTGTGTTAACTGAAGTAGAGTTGGTTTAAAACATTGTGTTAGTTTTTGGTGTACAACACGGTGATTCAGTTTTTGTTTTTGTTTTTTCTAAACGTTAGCTTTTTTTACATCAACATTTTATTTTATTTTTTTGGCTGGACTGGGTCTTCCTTGCTTTGTGCGGGCTTTCTTTAGTTGCAGTGGGGGGAGGGGGGTGGGCCGCTACTCTTTGTTTTGGTGCCCAGACTTCTCACTGGGGTGACTTCTCTTGTTGTAGAGCACAGACTCTAGGCATGGGCTTCATGGGATCAGTATTTGTGGTGCACAGGCTTAATTGGCATGTGGAATCTTCCCAGACCAGGAATCAAACCCATGTCCCCTGCTAACGCAGGCAGACTCATCCACTGTGCCACCAGGGAAGTCCATGATTCAGTTTTATATACATATTTTCTTTTTCAAATTCTTTTCCATTATAGTTTATTACAAGATACTGATTGTAGTCCTCTGTGCTATACAATAGGACTTTGTTGTTTATCTATTTTATATATAGTAATTGTATCTGCTTAAAGCTCAACATTCAGAAAACGAAGATCATGGCATCCAGTCCCATCACTTCTTGGGAAATAGATGGGGAAACAGTGGAAACAGTGTCAGACTTTATTTTTGGGGGCTCCAAAATCACTGCAGATGGTGACTGCAGCCATGAAATTAAAAGACGCTTACTCCTTGGAAGGAAAGTTATGACCAACCTAGATAGCATATTCAAAAGCAGAGACACTACTTTGCCAACAAAGGTCCATCTAGTCAAGGCTATGGTTTTTCC
>NW_011494644.1:10720512-10737870 GCF_000754665.1 Bison bison bison
GAAAGTTATGACCAACCTAGATAGCATATTCAAAAGCAGAGACACTACTTTGCCAACAAAGGTCCATCTAGTCAAGGCTATGGTTTTTCCATGGTCATGTATGGATGTGAGAGTTGGACTGTGAAGAAGGCTGAGCGCCGAAGAATTGATGCTTTTGAACTGTGGTGTTGAAGACTCTTGAGCATCCCTTGGACTGCAAGGAGATCCAACCAGTCCATTGTGAAGGAGATCAGCCCTGGGATTTCTTTGGAAGGAATGATGCTAAAGCCAAAACTCCAGTACTTTGGCTACCTCATGGGAAGAGTTAACTCATTGGAAAAGACTCTGATGCTGGGAGGGATTGGGGGCAGGAGGAGAAGGGGACGACAGAGGATGAGATGGCTGGATGGAATCACTGACTCGATGGACGTGAGTCTGAGTGAACTCTGGGAGTTGGTGATGGACAGGGAGGCCTGGCGTGCTGTGATTCATGGGGTCGCAAAGAGTCGGCCACGACTGAGCGACTGAACTAATTGTATCTGCTAATCCCAAACTCCTAATTGATTCCAACCCACCCCCGCACGCTTTCCCCTTTGGTAACCATGAACTTGTTTTCTTCTGCTGTGAGTCTATTTCTGTTCTGTAAATAAGTTATGGAGCCATCTTTTTGAAAGCCAAGTGTCAGGGGAAATAGCTCCAGCTCCAACGGGAGACTAACAGCCTAACTTGTAGAAGCTCCCCTGCAATATACAAAACCACCTACCATCTGAAAGATGCTAGAAGCTTGTTTCACCCTTGGATAAAAGCCAGTCGCCATGATAAAGGGTGATCTACTACGTATGTCTTAAAGGTGAAGTCAAGTCCCCTTCTTGAGGCCTAGTCATTGGAAACAGGATACAGTTTTGAATATTTATCTTGAAAAGAGGATAATGGGTTATACCTGCTTGGCCTATATGAAAGTGTGAGATTTCTTTCGGCTTTTGCAATCAGTCTCTTAGGGGACTGCCTGTGATGTGCATCACATTCTGTTTAATGCTTATTTAATAATAAAATGGTTTTCTGTCTCTACTACCTCTGTAGAGAGGTTTTCTGGGTTGGAAGAAGGTTTTGTTTTTTCATTATATTTTCCCAACCAACCCAGCAATGACACTGCGTACCCCAGAGGTTACCTACCCTCCACGCACTACAGTTTTCACAACTCCTGTATCAGATGCACCCCAACACACACAGCACAGATACACTCCCTCCTACATGTCACACCTCCCACATTACCTCCAATTGCATGACACTTGTTGACCTAAATAAAAGTCAGTTATTGTAGAGAATTCCCTGGCAGTCCAGTGGTTAGGACTCCTCGCTTTCACTGCCAAGGGCCGGGGTTCAATCCCTGGTTAGAGATCCCTCAAGGGGAGTGGCACAGCCAAAAAGACAAAACCGAAGTCAGTTATTTTTACCAGCAAGAATAGATTTATTCAGGAAGAGCAGAGAACAAGGAAGTTATAGCAAAAGCCATAGGCAAGGCCAACAAACAGAGAAGGTTATTGTATAGGGAAAAAAGGGAAGACATTGGGAGGGGTTGTTCTGAAGGAATGTCCACTGGAGAAAAGTGAGAGTTCAGGGTAATGATGGCTTCTCACTGTCCGAGTTGCTGGGGTAATGGATTTCTTCTAGGAGATGAAATGTACCTCTTTTCCTCTTGGGACCTATAACTGATGATTCTTTCCAGTCCATGGTTCTTCCATTAGGGTCTTTAACTGACAGTTCTTCCTGTAATTGATGATGAGTGTCTTCAACTGACAACTGTTCCTGCAATTGACGAAAGCATCCCCTTCAACTGCATTTTAGTGAAAGTGAAACTGAAGTCGCTCAGTCGTGTCCGACTCTTTGCGACACCGTGGACTGTAGCCCACCAGGCTCCTCTGTCCATGGGATTCTCCAAGCAAGTACTGGAGTGGGTTGCCATTTCCTTCTCCAGGGGATCTTCCTGACCCAGGGATCGAACCCGGGTCCCCTGCATTGCAGGCAGACGCTTTACCCTCTGAGCCACCAGGGAAGCATTTTAGTGAGGGTTCCCTTTATTAATTTTCACACCCTGACACCTCACACTATACATGCTATACCATATTTCACTCAGAACGCCCACCCAGCATACAGCCAAAACCACCTGTCTCTGACACACATAGGGTTCATGTGGCTTGTGCTTCACACACCCATCCAATACAGCATCTTGACATCCACCCACATGCTATCCCATCCCCCTCTTCCACCACACTGATATCCACTACACATACACCTCAAGTCAGCCAAAGTCAGGACTGAGGCCACCAAGCCCAGCAGGTGGGGCTGTTTCCCAAAGGACAAAGACTGGCTCTGGCAGTGTGGACTCCAAGGACTTCCCAGCCCCAGGAAATCATCTTCTCTTTGCAGCAAAGCTGGAAGAATAGAGACTGCACCAAAAGTCTTTCTGCCACCTTGGTCCCTACCTGAGCATGCTCAGCCTCTGTCGTGTCCGACTCTTTGCAACCCCATGGACTGTAGCCCGCCAGGCTCCTCCGTCCATGGGATTTCCCAGGCAAGGGAACTGGAGCAGGTTGCCATTTTCTCCTCCAGGGGATCTTCCTGACCCACGTCTCTTGTGTCTCCTGCACTGGCAGGCGGATTCTTTATCACTGTGCCACCTGGGAAGCCCCTCCCTACCTGAGAGGCTCCTGCAAACTAGGGGTGACTCAGGGCCTGAAATTTCCTTCAAGCCTCTGTCTCCCTAAATCCTGTTCACGAGATATAAGCGGTCCAGTACCTGCCAAAGAAACAGATCATGGGGTGGGAAGTTGGGAAACTTTGGCGTGTGGCCATCTTCTGAGCAGGTGCCTACGCTGGAGGAAGTCCTGACCCAAATGTTCTGGGTGGCCTCTGGCTCTTGGGACACAGAGGCCCTTAATAAATGCCAAATAATTATAAGAGCTAGGACTTCCCTGGTGATCCAGTGGTTAAGACCCCATGCTCCCTATGCAAGGGGCAGGGATTCAATCCCTGGTCAGAGAACTAGACCCCCACATGCCCCAACTAAGATTCTTCATGGTGCAACAAAGATCAAAGATCCCGTGTGCCACAGCTAAGGCTCAGCACAGCCAAATTAGTAAATACATATTTTAAAAATAATAGTAAAAATAGCCAATGTTCGAGTGACTACTATGCCACTGTCACATGCTTCATGTTTCACTTAAGACTCTTTAATGTAGCTATCATTACAATGGTTATTTTACAGACCAGGAAACTGCAGCACAGACAGCTTGAGTCACACAGTCAGAAAAGAGTGGATCTGGGATCAAACCCAGATAGTCTGATTCCAGAGCACTGGGCTGGAGTTGGCACACCTTGGTTCCTCTCTTCCCCCAAGCGTTCCCCAGGTAACCGAGTTCACAAGACTCCTGTTTTTGCCCCCAAATCTCAGGACTTGCCAGAGTCCTTCATTCACTCCTCCTTTTCCACTCATTTCTTCATCTTTGCCATCCTCTGATTGGGTATTGGAGGCACAGAGAAGACCCAGACCTGAATTCACCCTCAAGGAGGAAGGATGTTTTCACCAGGAGTCACAAATTTACATGCTTCAGGCAGAGACAGGAAACCTACATGAATGAAGCCCACTGGGTGAGAGGCAATAGAGAATGGTGGGGACTATGGCAATATGGAAAGTTCATATTAGTTGAAGGATAAGGTAGGGAGAGGGTGAATCTTGAGCTAGATGTGGGAATTTTATTTTATTTTTTGCCACATGGACTGTGTCCAAGATGGAAGCCTGAGGAAATGCTGAAGGTTCATTTCCCAACCCCCACACTCCAAACATACACTATGCAAATATAACAGGAAGCATCACTTTCTTTCTTTTCTTTCTCTTAGTACATACCTGAGCTCAAATGCAGGACAGAATTTTCCCAGTGCTAGAAATCAAGAAGGAAATCAAAGTCACAGCAGTGAAACAGAAGCCCATCAGAATGCTGGGGTCCCTAAGATTGGAGTTTTAATGTCCACCTGGGGACAGAGGTCAAGTCTGCAGTTTCAGGAAGAGCAGCGAGCTGAAACTAAGCCCCCTGCACAAAGCTGGGAGCTGAGAAAAGACTGTCTCTCCTGGGCACAGAAGACAGAGGGGGGAAAAAAATCCATCCACAAACCTTGGGATACAGCTTGGAAAAAGTCATCAGAATTCCCGGAGCCATTGGAGTATGGGTTTGGATTCAGACCAAACCTCTAGGGTAAAAGCTTGCTCTGAATAAAATGAAAAGAAACCTGTGTAGCCTGTAAAACTGTGGCAGAAGCCAAATCAAGCTGGCCCCAGGAGATGTGAGTGGGGCCCAGGGAACTCAGGGGACTCCTGCAGGAGAAACAAAGAATGCTTCCATAGTGACATCGCCATGTACAGATGACAGTAATCACCTCCTCCCTAATCCTACTTTATAACTGGGAACACTGAGGGTCAATGATTTTGAGTAAGTTACTTAAAGTCAGTTAGCAATTAAAGTATTTAATTTCTCTGTGCCTCAGTCTTCTCAGCTTTAAGGCAACAATAACTTTAGTGTAACTTCTTCATAGGATTGTCATAAAGATAAAACAAGATGCTACTTGTAAAGCATTTATTAATATTAGAACTATGCCTGATACATCATCCTATGAGGAAGGCATACTAAAATAGCTAAAATCAAAGTGTCAGTTGCTTAGTAGTGCCCGACACCACGACCCCATGGACTACAGCCTGCCAGGCTCCTCTGTCCATGGAATTCTCCAGGCAATAATACTGGAGTGGGTTGCTATTTCCTACTCCAGGGGATCTTCCCAACTCAGGGATCAAACTCGGGTCTCCTGCACTGCAGGCGGATTCTTCACCGTCTGAGCCACCAGGGAAAAAGTTCTAAAGTTTCAGAGACAAGAAAGAACCGAGTCTCAACAATAAACATAGGACATTATGAAGAAGCGGAGCATTAATAAAAGGAATTCTAGGACTTCCTTTGTGGTTAAGGTGGTTGAGAATCCCCCTGACAATGCAGGGGACACGGATTCGATCCCTGGTCCAGAAAGATTCCACATGCCACAGAGCAACTAAGCCCATGCGCCCTAGAGCTCTGTGCTCTGCAACAAGCGAAGCCACTGCGATGAGAAGCCCACACACCGCCATGAAGAGTAGCCCCACTCACCGCTACTAGAGAAAGGCTGCTCACAGCAACGAAGACCCAGTGCAGAAAAAAAAAAAAAAAAGATGTATGGCTGAGTCCCTTTGCTGTCTACCTGAAACTATTACAACATTGTTAATCAGCTATACTCCAATACAAAAGTTTAATTGAAAGAGAAAAGGAACTCTAGAAATAAAAATGTAGGTATTGAAAAAGTCTAGCAGTCTTACAGAGAGCAGGAGAGGGACTAGGTTTCAGATACCAATTTTCAGAAGAGCATTGGAGCTGGGGCGGCCAGGCAGAAGATCCCAAAACCGTCAATGACCAAGTTCCTCTTTGCCTGAGATAGGAACCCGGGTGTGGTGGAGCTTGCTACATCATAGTTTCAGGGCCTGGAGACTTTTAGCTTTGAAGTCTTTGTGATTTACATCACAGGCAGTTTACCGGGTAATAGGCACAGTGGCTGGAACAGGAGCCAGGTTTCTGGATTCAGCTCTGTGAAGTGCTAGTCATGTGACCTGGCCTCTCTGACTCAGTTTGCCATCTACAAAACTGCACTTAGGAAGGGAGGGTGTCAAGAATGATATAGGTTCTGGAATTAGACTGCCAGAGTTCAAATCCTGACCCCAATCTTTATTAACTAGGCAAGCCTTGTGCATGTAATTTAGTGTCTCTGCCTCAGTTTCCTCATCTATGAAATAAGGTTGTTCATGAAGGTAAAATGAGTTAATATACATAAACATACATACACATGTAATAAATATAAAATACTTTTATACAGTCTTGGCACATAAGAGCTCAATAACCTTGTGAGGTGATTGGACAGATTAAATGCGTTCACTGATGTCAGACTATAGTAGACACTCAGTAAATAACAGTGATGGGACTTCCCTGTGGCTAAGACTCTGTGCTCCCAAAGCAGGGGACCAGAGTTTGAGCCCTGGTCAGTGAACTAAGATCCTACGTGCCATGGACAACTAAGCCCATGTGCCACAACTAAAGAGAGCCATGTGCCGCAACGACTGAACCCTCTAGAGCCCATGCTCTGCAACAGGAGAAGCCTGTGCTCCGAAATGAAGAGCCTACACAGCAGGGGGGAAAAATGCCGAAGCTAAAGAGCCCACATGCCGCATCCAAGGTTGCAGATCCAGATTGCTGCAACTAAGACCCGCCACAGCCAATACCATAAAATAATAAGTGGAAGTGATGACTGCCAATTCCTGGATTGCTTCCTCTTCAGTTGGCGCCCCTCGTACGACTGTTGAATGAACCATGGTTGAATGCCTGAATGGCGGGAATGGCAGGCAAGTAAGGGAGATGAGTGCAAGCCAAGTCACGGGCGTAAAGGCCCGGTGGTCCCCAAGACACAGTTCTTGCTGGATTCCAGAGGAGCACAAGCGTTTGCGTCTTCCCTTCCCCTCTCCTACAAGGGCACTATGTCCCAGGATTGGAAGAGCTCACTGAGTTTCGGCTTCCCAGGTGGCTCAGTGATAAAGAATCTGCCTGCCAATGCAGGAGACACAGGAGACATGTGTTCAATCCCTGGGTCGGGAAGATCCCCTGGAGGAGAAAAATGACCATCCACTTCAATATTCTTGCCTGGGAAATCCCATGAATGGAGGAGCCTGGCGGGCTACAGTCCATGGGGTTGCAAAGAGTCAGGCATGACTGAGCGACTGAGCACACAAACATACACAGTTTATTTGGGGAGTGCAAAGGGGGCTGAAGTTTCACTTGTACACACACACACACACACACAGAGTTATGCAAATCCAAAGGGTGACATAACATCGCTCCAGAGGCTCACGCTGTCTTCTTGGGGTCCCAGATTTCAAAGTCGGGTGAGGACTTCAGGGCCCTGAGGAGGCCCAGGCTATGCAGAAGAAAGGCTGATGGGGAACGGGCCCAGCAGCCAGCACCCCACTTCCATCCCTTTTCATCTCCCTCCTTTCGCATCCTCTGGAGGGCAGTTCCCAGCTCACCTGAAGGGAGTCACCTAGTGCTCCACCCTATTCGAGCCCCTCCTCCCCATGCCGGTTCTGGTCCATCGGGATTATCCATGTTCTCATAAGAGTCTGCATCTGGTCAGAACCAGGAAGGAGTAAGGTGGGAGTAGAGCCTGAAGTCAGCCGGGTGGGAGGAAGTCTCAGAGGACCACAGGAGGTGGCAGGAGATGCACCCACCTTCCTCATGATTGGCACCAGGCTGGGCTCGAACGAAGCGGAGCTGGGGAGCTGCATACAAGATCCCTCTCATATCCTCATAGGATTGGGACCCTGTGTGGGCAGGGCACAGAGAGTTGGAGGCCTAGGAGCCATCCTGGGGACTTGGGGAAGGGAAGTGCAACCTAAGATATGGAGGGGGGTCTTAGGGCCTTGAGCAATATTGTGCTAGGAAGAGTTAGCACCAGGTTCTGGGCCCTTGTTCATTGTAAGGTTTGGTCACATGTGGGTTAGATTACATTCATGGTCAGAGGAAAAAGTCAAGAACAGAATTGGAAGGAGTAAGAGTCAGAGTTGTCAGGAGGTTGTAGAGAGAGCTTGGGTCAAAGCTGAGGTCTGCACTGGGGCTGGGGCGAGCTGGAGGTCAAAGTCCAGGCTGGAACCGCACTGAGACTGGGGCACTGAGACTGGGGCTGCTGTTGATAGTGAGGGATGGGGGTGGATACTGGGAGTCAAGATAGGCCGTGGGGTCAGTGCTGAAGTTAGGGTTAGGAGTCCAGTCTAAGGTTAGGATTGGGCCTGGGTTGGGGGTCAGAGCCAAGGTCAAGGCGGGACCTGATTTCAGAGCCAAGACCACATCAACCCAATCTGGGCAAGACAGGCAGGTCCCAAGCACTTCTCACCAAGGGAGGCTGCCTCTCTGCTGGGGTCCCAGGCTGATCCATGGGGGCTCAGCAAGTCTGGAGAAGGAAGAGGGAAGTCATTTCTGGCTTTTGGGTCACACACACACCCACCCACCCCACAGGAACGTGACCTCCTCACACACACCTGTTGTCCTGGTGACGGTAGGGGCCAGTTCTTCATCTTCATTCTCGTAAGACTCAGCTCCTGCAGGAAAAAGAGAACTTCAGGGACCACTCCGCCCTGTAGGGGATTCCCAGCCTCGTGGATTCTCCCGAGTCTCCGAGGCCCCACGAGGTCCCCAGATTACCGTTAGAGAAGGAGTCTTCATCCTGAGGATCCAAGCTCCCTTCCTCAGGGTTCTCATAGCCGCTGCCATCTGGTGGGAAAGGAGGAGCATCCACCGACGGCCCACAGCCCACGGCCCCAAGGAGGTGAGGATGGGGGAGGGCAGTCTTACCCTGGGAGAGTTGGTCCTGCCCAAGGTTGGAGTCGTTCTCGTAAAACTCGGAGCCCTCTTCACTGTCCGGCTCCTCGTAGGCCTCCCCTTCCTCTTCTTCTGGGCCTGGGGTTCGGGGATGGAGGTGGGAACCGGGTCACGGGCCCCCTCCTCTAGGCCCCAGTCCACTGTTCCTACCCCAGACCGCTCCGACACCTCTCAAGTGAGTAATCACCACCCCCATCAATCACCAGGTCCTGGCGGGCTCCGGGACCCCGCGGCTCTGGCCTCCTGGACGTCGCTGCGTGGGTTTCCGTAGGACGGCGCGGCGGCTCCGAGGCCCGCAGCCCACCGCAGGGCGCGTCCTGGCGGGTGAGAAGAGATGGAGGCGGTCAGGGGTACGGGCAGAGGATGCTTCCAGGCCCTGCTGGAGGACTCCGCGTCTTGGTACCCAGCCTTGAGCCAGGGCAGAGGCGGGACCTAAATATAGAGGCGAGGTTCTGCTCTTGCAACCAGACAGGGGTCTCGAGTCCTGGGGGCGGGGATATGAGTTCTGAGGGCGGGCCTTAGTCCTGGGGGCGGGTCTCAGATGTGGGTGGTCTCAGCGTCGCGGGGGCGGGCTCTTCACTGAGGGCGATGCTCCGGGCTCGGGAAGACTTGGAGCTCAGGAGATTGGAGGAAAATGGGTGGGATGCCCGCTCTGGGTCAGGTACCTACCCGTGCCAGAGTGGGGCATGGAGAGGGAAAGCATGTTTCCGTACTGGCTGTTGGCCCCGTTTCCCGGGGGAGGCGTCACTTTGAAGAACCTGGGGGAGGAAAAGGGAGTTGCACTTGAGGCCAGGCCTCAAGATTCAGGCTAGGGCTTCCCTGGTGGCTCAATGGTAAAGAATACGCCTGCCAATGCAGGAGACACGGGTTCGATCCCTGATCCTGGCAGATCACACATGCCGCAGAGCGACTGAGCCTGGGCGCCACAACTATGGAGTCTGTGCTCTAGAGCCCCCAAACTGCAACAACTAAGTCCATGCGCTGCAACTACTGAAGCCCTCACACCCTAGAGCCAGTGCTCCACAACGAGAAGCCACCGCAAGGAGAAGCCCGGGCACCACAACTAGAGTAGCGCCCACTCTCCGCAGCTAGGAAAAAGCCCGCAAAGCAACGAAGACCCAGCACAGCCAAAAATAAATAAATAGAACTATTTTTAAAAGAGATTCAGGTAAACCCTTAGAGGTTAAAATGTGGTCACTTGTTGAAACTTCGCTGGTGGTCGGGTGGCTAAGACGTGCTCCCAGTGCAGTGATTGGGGAACTAGATCCCACATGTTGTAACCAAGAGTATGCATGCCACAACTAAAGATTCCGCATGCAGCAGGGAAATCAAAGATCCTGCATGCCTGAACTAAGACCCAGTGAAGCAAAAAAAAAAAAAAAAATTGTAATCACTTGTTATTAGTTAGCACCTCTCTTCTGACATAGTGAAGCGACTTAGCAGCAGCAGCTTCTGACATAGCCTACAGAGGGATCTGTGATCATCCAAGGAGGACTTCACAGAGGAGGTAGCTTTGGTGCTGGGCTTTGAAGGCTGGGCAGCATTTCAACCATAGAGATGGAGAAAAGACAGCATGAGCAGAGGAAACTGAGAGCAAAGCATAAAGTGAAAGTGTAGGAGTGAGAGCCTGGAGGGCACTGGAATAATTACCTTCTATTGGGATCTGTCATTCGCTTTCTTTTCCTCCTCAGGATCAGGGCTGGTGGGAGTTAAGGGGAATGATCAGAAGAAAAACTCGAGAGTGAAGATTTGGGAGATGCTGGGGAGATAACTTGGAGGAGAAGGGAGTTCAAATTTCAAAGGGCTCGGGTAGTTTGGGGAAGGTAGGAAAGGACGGAGGGCGGGATTCTGAGGTCTGTTAGGGAGGTGTGGGAGGAAAAATGGTTGTCAGACTGGCTAGAGTGGGCTCTCTTGAGGAAGGAGGGATAAAGCTTGGGAAGACAAACATGACTCACCTCTTCGAAGATAAAGAAAACCCACCAGGGAAGTCAGGCAGAAGATCAGATAAATTAAAGTCACAACAGGGACTTTCCAGACACCAGTCTCCAGCAGCCAATGCCATACTGGTAGGGGGAAGGAGCTATGAGATGAAGATCCCAGGCTGGCATCTTGCTTTTCAGCCTCAGTTCCTCAAAGCGCCATAAGTCTGAAAGACCCTGGCCAGATATAGATCCTCAACATCCCAAGCTACACGGAGGGCTCTCCTCCCTCCCTCTGAGGACCCGGAACCTCACACAGGGCCTGGAGCGGCATCTATTAAGCAAATTGTTGACGAACTACGACTATCAGCAGATGCTATGTTAGGATTTAGAGGAGCAAGATGATCAGCTTCCTGCTGCAGCTAAGAACAGCTATGGTCAGTGTGAAGGGCAGAGTGGGGTTCACAAGGTTAGATGTGGGATGTGGCCATGTGCTGAGGTTAAGTTAGCAGGGAAAATTCAGGTTGAGTATGAGAGTTGTGGTTGCAGTAGCACAGTAGGATTGAATGAAGGGAGACAGAATGGGCAGAACATTATGACCAATTTAATGGACGGGAAAGAAAAAAGGAAGGATGCCCAGGTTCCTGGCTTGGGCCTGTGGGCAGGTGTCCTTCACTTATGCAGGGCCACCCAGAAGACTATCGAGTTTGATTGTGTAAAGGTTGAGCTTGCAGTGTCCATGGGATATCAAATGGCAATTCCAGGTGTTGGCTGGGTGTGGGGTGTGATGGAGCCTGAAACCATGCCTCTTTAGGCATGGTGGCCTAAAGAGGCATGGGGGTAAAGGAAGTCAAACAGGATGTGGGAGTGTAGACAGACATAAGAAGAGGGCTCAGGGCTTCAACAGTGAGGCGTGAGGGAGGGAGGAAGACTCCCCCAAAGTTTATGGGAAGAAATAACCAGTGGTAGGAGAAGACGGGGAAAAGTGGGTGTCTCGGAAGCAAGGGAGGAAAAGAGTTGGGGTCAGTGTTCAGTGTAGAGGTTGGAGTTTGGGATGATGAGACTGGTACTAGGTCTCAGGTCAAGGGGCCAAGGTTGCCTAGCATCCAGTTCTTCCCTCTCCTCAGCCAGCCCTCCCTGCCCCAGCTACTCAGATGAGCCACAGTTGGGAGAAACTCACCTGACTGGGCAGTGACCTTCAGCTGCATCTGGGTGGTCTTGTTGCCGTGGTTACAACGATAGATGTCAGCATCTTGAGCTGTAGCTTCAGGCAGTAACAGAACCACCTTTCCCCCAAGGGTGCCCATGACCCACATCTCTCTGAGCTGGGCATGTTCGCTGACATATAGGCTCAGCAGTTTGACCTCAGGCTTCATGGGATACTTGTGGATCCAGGAGACGGAGCCTCTGACCAGGGAGGTATGGGAGGCCCCACAGGACAGCAAGAGCGTGGAGCCCGGGGCCACAGTGAGATCTGGGGCAGGGAGATCCATGGCTAGGAAGGCGTAATCCTTGGGGTGGGGGCTCCTCCTCCCCTGTAGATCATCCAGTTCCCAGTCACCTTCCCCGCTCTTCCTGGCACCACCCCCCCCCCCCCCGCCATCACCTTACCACGGTTGTCGCTCTGGTTCAATGTGCTGTTAGGTGGAGCACAGGGCAGGTCTGCGTGTGAGATCTCCTTAAAGTGGTCCGTGCCCCACACATTCAGCTGGGACTTTGTGGGGTGACCAGAAGAGGACCTGGGGCCCTTCGAGGTTTTGTTCCTCAGGTCACAGCTTGGGTCATTGAGGTCTGAAGCATTCCACCGGAACAGTTTCCCTGGGAAGATACCCAGAACCAGAATACAGAGACCAGAATACAGAGACATCCAGGAGAGGAAGAGAGATACAGAGACCCAGAAAGGCAGATGCAAAGACCCAGAGAGAGAGAAAGAGCGACTCAGAGAAAAGAGTGAAAGACACAGAGCCACACGGCGCTGACGTCATAAAGCCGCAGGGGGTTTAGAAGCCACCTAAAACTAGCTCCCAGCGTGTCTCTTGGCCCCTCCGGCCCCTCCCTCCGGATTCATTTCAGCTGCTGGACCTCCTCCATCTCTGGTGGGCCTCCCTCTTCTCACTCAGCCCTCCCTGCCCCAGCCCGGACCTCACCGCTGCCCTGCACGCTGACTGTCCAGCCGGGCTGCCAGCCCTGCTCAGAAGACAGGCCTGGCTGGCACAGGTAGAAGCCCCCCATATGTTTGGAGACATTGAAGAGGAACAGCAGGGTTCCCTGGGGCTCCTTCAGGGTGCCCAGAGGCCCCACATGGATGCCCAGGCCTGGTAACCCTAGGCTCAAATTTAAGAAGGGTGTTGTTTGGGAGCCCCGAAACCAGGCCAGTTGTTCAGGGGGACCAGCCGAGGAACCTTCGAGGCATGGCAGCACAGCATCGCCTCCCTCTGTGGAGAGAGAGAGAGGGACAGGGTGGGGTGGCAGGGTGGAAGCGGGGAGAAAGGAACCCCCAGCCCCCTTCACTCCTCACACTGGGTGAGGAACCCCCAGTCCCTGCAGCAGGGAGTGGATGAGTCCTCAGAGTCCTTCCAATCCTCCCCTGGATTTTACAGATAACAAAATGGAGGCTCAGAGAGGGTAAGTGACTCAGCCAAGGGCACCCAGCCGGAACCCAGATTTCCAGCCCTTCCATCCACCTCTGCCCTCCGGACATACCTTTAGCCTCCACTAGGCGTGGATCCTCGGGCCTGACTCCTACAGGGGTAAGGAAGAGGAGGAGAAAGAGGAGAGGAGGTGGCATGGTGGCCAGACTCCCCGGGGCGCCCAGCTTCGCCGCGCGGGGGATGCTGGGGCAGGCGGGGACCCGGTGGGCACTGAACCATGGGCGTCTGTGGGGGCGGGCGGACAGTCCCCCCGGAGAGGAAGGGGTGGTCACGCCTCAGGCCCAGTCTCCATGCACCCCTCCAGAACCACAAAACTCGCCTCCTCCCTGTTTCCCCGTTTTATTTTCATCTCAGCACTTACCACCATGTGAATGACCTTGTCTGTGTGTTTCCTTATTTGATCGCTTTCTGTTCCCCACCCCTCTAGAATGTAAGCCTCTTGTGGCAGAGATTGTCTGGTTCAGACTGTGCACACGGTGCCCCAGAACAGGGCTTGGCACGCTGTAGTTGCCCAAGGAATATTTGTTGAATGAGTGGGTTCAGACTCCTTCCTTCTCCCCCTCCTCCCTCCTTCAACCTCAGGCTCTGAATTCATTTCCTTTCACACACACACACAACCCCCTTCATTCATTCAACCGACATCTCTTGGGTCTTCTTCCACCTCCATACAATCAGCCCATCACACATAAGGTGGGATCCGGCAGACCTGAGTTTGAATCCTCTGCCTCTGCCGCTTGGCTAAATGTCTTCATCTTTCTGAGCCTGAGCGTCATTCTTTTTATCAACTGGGGATAATAATAGTACTATCCAAATATTGTTTGTGGAGATTAAACCAGATGATATACATACAGCATTTGTAGCCCAGTAGAGCACATAGCAAGCCCTCTTTGTCCGTGAGAGACGGGGTCCATTAAGAGCTAAGGGTTCAAGTCATTTTGCCACTGGGGCTCCTTTGCAGTGGTCCTGAGAAATGACTAATGGTTAATGCCCCTTTGTCTCCGGATGTCCCCCCATGAAGCCCCTGCTTCAGTTATGGGAGGAACCCATTCAGAAATGGGAAGACTGAGGCCCCCCAAAGGGCAGGGTGTGTCTAAGAGCACACATTCCGCTGGTGGTATAATTAGACATCAGAACGCAGGAGTCCTGACTCTTAAATCTTTTCTCTGCCCCACACAACCCACCCCCACCACGTCTCCTCCCACCCTGCTTTCCCTCTCTCTCTCACCTCGCCCCACCCCTGCATGTGAAGCTCTGTGTCTGTCACTGCTGCAGTCACGCAGGGAAAAGGGCCAGACCCAGGAGACTGGCTCTCTCAGTTGCTGGTTCCCAGGCCCGTCTCACTGGGCTGTGGCTTCCTGTTTGCCTGAGTCGAACCTCAGGGGACCCTCCAGCCGCCAGGGCCCCCACTTCCCTTTGGTCGGGTTGGGGTGGCTACAGGGGAAAGATTGGGGCATTGGGAGAATGGAAGGGGCGAGGAAGCAGGAGCCCATGTGCCTTTCATTCAACAGAATCTCTCTAATCCCTTCACTGGCTACTCAGCTGCCTCACACGTCGAGTCTTCTTGCTAAAGCATGTCAGCCCCTTGCTTAGAACATTCCAACGACGGTCGTCTGCCTAAAGTCAACATTCCAAACCAGGGCCTCCAAAGGTCTGAGTGAGGCTACCCGTGACTACATTTGCTGTCTCAACCCTCTGACAGTCTGCCCCCACTTAGGGCCTCTGCACTTGCTGCTCTTCTTCCTGGAACGACACTCGGCTCTGCGCTCCACTGGCTCCTTTCCATCACTCAAGTCTGTTCAAACGTTACTTCCTCCCAGAGACCTTCCCTGACACCCCAGGTACTTTTTTTTTTTTTAATTATTTATTTGGCTGAGGTGGGTCTTAAATGCTGCTTATGGGATCTTTTGTTTCTGCATGCCAACTCTTAGTTGCAGCATGTGGGATCTATTAAGTTTCCTGTCCAGGGATCGAACCCAAGGCCCCTGCATTGGGAGCATGGAGTCTTAGCCACTGGACCACCAGGGAAGTCCCACCCCCGGGACTTTTAATTTCACACCTCTGTTTTATTTCCTTCCCAGCATTTGCCCCAGTCCCAAAGTCTGCTTGTTTATTTTTCAAATCTTCTCATTGGCCTCCTACCCTAGATTATTCACTCTGCTACAACAATGGTCTTTGCTTCACTGACATCCAGAAGGTGGTCATTAAGTGTTGGTTGTATAAAGGAAGGACGTTAGTTATGGTCACCAAAGGGGAAAGGGAGGGGGGTTATACACTAGTAGTATGGGATTAACAGGTACAGACTGCTATACAAAAAATAGATAAGAAACAAGGATTTACTGTATAACTCAGGAAACTCCATTCAAAACCTTGTAATAACCTATATTGGAAAATAATCTGATAAAATACATGTATATAATTGAATCACTTTGCCATACACCTGAAACTAACACAATATTGTAAATCAATTATAAAAAATTTAAAAGTAAAAAGGAAAGGAAGTTGGGAAGAGTGACAGAATACTTTTCTCTTTCCCCCATGTACAAAGTCACCAGTTAGTCCATTTCTGATCCTTAATAATTCTAGTGTCAATTTCCCCTATTTTGGACTCTTCTCAACCAGAATAATTTCAACAGCTTCGTTTATTTATTTGGCTGCATCGGGTCTTAATTGTAGCACATGGGATCTAGTCCCCTGACCAGGACTTGAATCCCAGCTCCCCGCATTGGGAACTTGGAGTCTTAGCCATTGGACCACCAGGAAAGTCCCTCAACAGCATCTCCTTGGGGCTCTCTGTCCTCTACCTTTTAATTCCCATCCACATGGCTCACAGAGAGATTTTCCTTGGGATCAGCCATGTGCTTCCCCTGCTCAACAGCCTTCAGTGACTCCCAGGGTGTCAGGTTAAAATCCAAACCTGATAGTTGACTTACTTACAGGCATCATTTCATGCCCTCATTTCATGCCTTTCCCAAGAAACCCTGCCGCATATACAGGGAGTCTGGACTTTATTCTGAGGGCAAGAGGCTCCTGGGGATTTGTAAGCTAGGAGTTGACCTGGTCAGATTTATATTTTCTAAAACTCTTGCCGCAGTGGCAGAGGAGGGGATTGGAGGGAGTCCAGAGAGATCAGAAAGGGAAGCGTTCATTCATTCATTCACAAAATATTGACTACTTTAACAGTCAGTGTCATGGTTTATTTATTATTACTATTTTGGCCATGCTGACTTTCTCTAGTTATGGATCTCGGACTTCTCATTGCGGTCGCTTCTCTTATTTCGGAGTATGGACCCTAGGGCGAGCAGGCTTCAGTAGTTGCACCACCTGGGCTTCAGCAATTGTGGCACACAGGCTTAGCTGTGCCACAGCATGTGGAATCTTCCCAGACTAGGGATGGAATCCATGTCCCCTGAAAGGCAAGGTGGCTTCTTAACCACTAGAGCACCAGGGAAGTCCTGTTTACTACTGTTTATTTACCGGACACTGTGCTAGGTGCTGGGAAAATAACAGGGGACAAGAAAGACAAGATTCCTAATCTCATGGAGCTCTGATTCAAGTCCTGGGGCCACAGAAGGCTAAAGGGTGCCAGGTAATAAAGTGAACCAATAGACAATTGGTTTGTTTATTATTAACCAATAAACAAATGGGGAGACGTCTCTAACGTGATCTAATGGTGGACAGGTTATTGAGCTGGTGACTTAAGACAGCGTGATCAGGGAAGGCGTCACTGAAGAGGTGACTTTTAAAAAAATTATTTATTTTTCCTTTTGATTGTATCGAGTCTTCGTTGCCATGTGCAGGCTTTCTCTAGTTGTGAAGAGTGAGGGCTACTCTCTAGTTGCAGTGTGTGGGCTTCTCATTAAGGTGGCTTCTGTTGTGGAGCACAGGCTCTAGACCGCAGGCTCAGTAGTTGTGGCTCATGGGCGTAGTTGCTCTGCTCTGTGGTATCCTCCAGGACCAGGAATCAAACCTGTGTCCCCTGCCATTGGCAGACGGACTCTTATCCACTGCACCACCGAGGAGGTCCAAGGAGGTGACTTCTGAGCCAAGACCTGGGGTGGAGAAAGCTTGGTGTGTTCAAGTAAGGTCATGTTTAGTCTCTAAAAAAAAACTGTCATACCCTTCCACAAAGCGGCTCTACCATTTTACATTCCCATCAGGAGTACTTGAGAAACTGTTTCTCCATCTATTCACCAGCATTTGGTATTATTACTCTTTTTAAATTTTAGCCATCCTGGTAGGTGTGCCAATAGGAAATTTGAACTTCTCTAATGGCTAATGAGGTTGAGTACCCTTTTTCATGGTCAATTTGCCACCTAC
>NW_011494644.1:10737970-10738931 GCF_000754665.1 Bison bison bison
GTGTCCTTTGCCCATTTTCAAATTGGATTGAACCAGATTTTAAGCAGGGATGAGACATGATCTGTTTTACAAAGATCACTCTAACTGCTTTGAGAATTAATTAACGGGCCCAAACGGTGACACAGGCGGAGCAGGAGGCAGTGTGGAAGTTCAGGAGACAGATGATGGGGACTGGGGCTGGGTGTCAGCGCTGAAGATGCAGAAATAGGGACCCATTCTGGAACATTCAGTCCTTTGGAGGTAGAGCTTGCAAGATTTGCAGGCTCCTGGAATGTTACTTTACAGAAGGAGAAGCGGGTTTGGGAGAAGGGGAATCACGACTCTAGACTTAAGTCTGAGTTACCTGTCACTGACTAGGGGAGATCTCAGGTCGGCTGTTGGAGGGAGAGGTCACAGATAATGAGGGCTTGACCTAGGGCAGTGGCCGACAGAGGAAAGGAGGGATTTGAGCGGCACTGGGAGTGGAAGATTAGCAGGAAGCGGTGACTGGCTGAATATCAAACTGGGGTTGGGACATGGAAGTTTCAGACTTCCACGACTGACGACGCGGGGGCCCAGGCGCCCAGAAAAGTGAAGTCGACCCAGCAGCCCTGCTCCGAGGGACGCTCCACGAAAGCGGAGGTGCAGGGAGGCTCAACTACAATTCGTTGTAACCTGAGCCAAGCTCCGGCGGAAGGGCGGCTAGAGACCGATCAAAGGGGTCAGCTCCGGGGACTGGGCGAGACCGCGAGAGCTTTGTCCTCCTTAGGCTGAAGCCGGCGGGCGTCCCGGAGGACATGTAATTTGAGCAGAGCTTCCAAGGTCACGCGGAGACGCGCGAGGCCTTTGATGAAAGAGCTACTTTGGGATTTGAAGGGTAGGCGTCCTTGTCCAACAGTGGAACTCAAGAAAGAAGGCGGGGAGCGGCGGGACCCCCGGCCGCGGCCCGGGGTCCCCTCGGCAATCTTCGGTGGTGGGTCGG
>NW_011494644.1:10739471-10749317 GCF_000754665.1 Bison bison bison
TGAGCAGGGCGGGGTTAGGTAAAGGTGCAGGGACCTTGGCTGTAGTACTAAGTTGCAGCACTTGAGGATTTGATACCTTGGGAATATTGGGAATCAGAGTGATGAGAAAAGAGGCTGATCCCTGTGCTCCACAGCGCTGGACATCCAGCCCCAGGAGGGGGCAAAAGTTGAGGCTGAGTCCGGGGAGCTCGAGCGGCTTCGGGCTGAGCTAGCAGGCGCCCTGGCAGAAATGGAAACCATGAAGGCTGTGGCCGAGGTGAGCGAGAGCACGAAAGCCGAGGCTGTGGCGGCGGTGCAGCGGCAATGCCAAGAGGAGGTGGCCTCGCTGCAAGCCATCCTGAAAGGTGAGGCAGGTGGTCCTCCCAGCCTCCCTCGGCCCCATAACGGGGAGTGCATGACAAGAAAGGGGTCATGACCTACACCCATGGGGTAGTTTGGCAGGACTGCCTAGCACAGGCAGGCTCGGGACTCCGAGGAAGAAGCAGAAGAAGCGTGCTTTTTTAATTTGCATAGAACCCCAGCCTGGGCTCCAGCAGCACCTCTGTCAGTTCCAGCTAAGTTTAGCTCAGAAGGCTACCTCTTCCCTGGCCTCATGTCATTTCTGGTCCCTCACTAATGACTGATCAACCCTGAAAGTGAGCAGTTTCTCAGTTCCCCGAGAACTCGTTTGAGTCTTTGGCCTTCAGACTCAACCCTGGGCCTCATCTCTGTAAATCTCATTATCTGATTTCCTTGCTTCCCCAAGCAGCCCTACATCCTCTGCTTCCATGGCCACCGCTATAGTAAAGCTCTCTGTCTGCTCCTGCATATTGTTGCCTCAGCCTTCTTAAAAGTCTCCCTCCATAGTCTGGCCTTGACCTTGGCTTCCAGATTAAACTTCTTACAATTCCCATCCCACCATGCCATTTCCCTTTCTAATGACCACTCCTGGCTCCAGACTTCTCTGGGCCCATATTTCTTACATTTTAGGCATCCGTGTCCCATCTGTGCAACGTGGTTGTCTCCTTGTATGACTTACCTTGTAATCTACTTGATGTTTGTTCTTCAAATAGATCCACTTTTTAAAAACTTACACACATCTATTTTAAAGGGAACTTCCTATCTGTCTAAGAAACTGTGTCTTAAATAATAATGATAACCAACATTTATTGAGTGCCAGGCTTCACTGGTGGCTCAGATGGTCGAGAGTCTGCCTGCAATACAGGAGACCTGGGTTTGATTCCTGGGTTGGAAAGATCCCCTGCAGGATGGGATAGCAGTCCACTCCAGTATTCTTGCCTGGAAAATTCCATGGACAGAGAAGCCTGATGGGGTAGAGTCTGTGGGTTCCCATAGTCGGCCACAACGGAGCGACTGACACTTTCACTGAACTAAATACTTGATGAATATTTAATCTTCATCAGCTATGGGGTCACACAGAGTCGGACACAACTGAAGTGACTTAGCAGCAGCAGTAGCAGCAGCAGCAGGAACTGTTATCCATCTCCGTTTTACAGAGGAAGCTCTGAGGCTCAGAGAGGTTAGATAACTTGCCTAAGATTATATAGCTGGAAAGGAGAAGATTTGAACCCTGGCAGCCTGACAACAGAACCTTTACTTCTGATGTTAGTACGTGTTAAAATAAGTAACTATGCAAATGAAAAATGACCATGTTCCACTCAACATCACCTTTAACTCCCACTGACCTGTTAAGATGAATTCTAAATCCCAGCATGGCATTCTGCATCTTCACTGCTGTTCTTCCAGTGTCCACTATGCCCCAGCCACACCATCCACTTTCTCACCCGTGAGCCTTTGCGCCTGTTACTTAATTAATGTGTCCTTTCTGTCCTTCACCGCTTGCTGGTGTCTCTCCTGGCCAGGCAGGCAGAGCGAGGGTCTCCTTCTTCTGGGACCCCCAAGCCCAGGAGTGGTCCTCTCACAAGCTCTTCTCAGACTGCTTTGTAACTTTCCACGGCTGTCTTTCTCATTGGACTGTGGGCTCCTGGTGTCAGGGTTTGTGTTTGATTAATTTCTCTATTTCCAGAGCCCAGTTCAGAGTCTGGTCCAGAATGAATATTTATCACTATTATTAGATATTGCTTATTATTCTTATGTATTAGTAGCAACAGATAGCCTATCTTTAGCATTTATTATGTACCAGGAAGAGGGTTAAAGCCCTTCCCGATATCATGTCATTTGATTCTATAACAAGCCAGCAGGGTTATCATTAGCTGAGGACATTATGCAGAGAGGCAAATTGCCCAGGACCTTGCTGTGCTGTGCTCAGTTGCTCAGTCATATCCAACTCTTTGCGACCCCATGCACTGTAGCCCGCCAGGCTCCTCTGTCCATGGGGATTTTTCAGGCACGAATACTGGAGTAGGTTGCCATCTTCTCAGTCCAACTGCAAAGCCTCCTGTCATCACCACTCTAGTAAATTGCCTTGCAGAGAGCAGCAGTGATGGAAAGCTCCCTGTTCGCCCCCAGGTAGGGCTGACGTACTGACCCTCCCTCTCCTCTGCCCTTCCTGCCCTGCCAGACTCCATCAGCAGCTATGAAGCCCAGATCACGTCTCTGAAGCAGGAGCGGCAGCAGCAGCAGCAGGACTGTGAGGAGAAGGAGCGGGAGCTGGGGCGCCTGAAGCAGCTGCTGTCTCGGGCTCACCCCCTGGATTCCTTGGAGAAGCAGATGGAAAAGGTTGGGGTTGGGATAGTCTACTTGCCCCCTCCCCGGGGACTTGAGAAGATGTTGAGGCAGCCAAAGGTGACCTTGGGGCACAGGGTTTGTTGATGTCCCACTGCCATGTCACTGGGAGCAGGGCACTCAGCAATAATTCTAGGTGCTAACCCTGTACTCAGCATGGGAAAATTGGGACTTCTCTGGTTGTCCAGTCGTTAAGACTCCTTGCTTTCACTGCAGGGGCCACAGACTCATTCCCTGCTCGGGGAACTAAGATCCAGCATGCTGTGTGGCATGACTCAGAAAAGTTAAGTCATGTGTGGGGGGCGGCTAACATTTAAGGATACCTCTTACGCACTAGGTACTGTGGACAGACTCAGTGTCCCCAGTCTTTCCCGTGAAAGACAGGTCCATTAGATCCATTTAACAGATGAGTAAGGTGAGGCTCAAAGACGTTTAGTCATTCTTGCCAGGTTATGCGCATAAAAAGGAGCAGATCTGGGACTTTCCTGGTGGTCCAGAGGTTAAGAATGCTCCTCCTGCCAATGCAGGGGACACGGGTTTGATCCCTGGTCCCAGAAGATTCCGTATGCTGCGGAGTAGCTAAGCCCGTGTGCTACAGTTACTGAAACCCAAGAGCCCTAGAGCCCTTGCTCCACAACGAGAGAACCCACCACAATGAGAAGCCCACGCACCATAACTAGAGGGTAGCCCCTCCTCGCTGCAACTGGAGAAAGCCCATATGCAGCAAGGAGGACCCAGCACAGTCAAAAAAACAAAGGAGCAGATCTGGGACTTTAAAATCTAGGCAGGCTAGTTCTAAAGCTTTATTCTTAATCTCTATGGCATACCATCACTTTTATTCCTGCTGTCATAAACAATCATAGGAAACACAGATTACCAAACTCTTCACCTTTCAGGGCAAGTTCACATCTTCCCTCATTTGAACCTCACAGCTGCCCTGTGAGGTAGGTACTTACCTCACATTATGCATGAAGAATGTGAGGCTCACCTTATATGTGAGGCTCAGGGAGATGGAGTAAATCTCCTGGTGAGAAGGACAAAGATCTAAACAGGAGCCCAAGAAAGGAAGGCTTCCAACCCACCATTTGCCTGCAGAGGCTGCCACTATACTCGGATTCCGAGTGTTCCTCAGGGAGTGGTTGCGCAGGGTGGTGAAAGAGAAGGCTCTGCTAAATTAAATCTGCCAGGTACGGTGGAAAGAAGCACAGGCCCAGAGTCAGGAAGTTCCGATCCTGGCCCTGCATCCAGCCGTCATTCATCCACTGTGCGGGCATCTGCAGAGCATGTACTTCAGGCCTCCAGATGGGATTGGAGGTGTTTTGTGTGGGCCACACAGGCTTACCCTACCTGCTGGCAGTGTTCACATAAGAGATTTGGAGGTTTGCACTGAGCTTGTCTAAGATGGGTTTTTGAATTACTCAAGAGGCAGAAATTGTATGAATTGGAAGAGGATAGATGACTGGCCAGTTTCTGCCTTGGACAACTGGGTGGATAGCAGGGTCATTGTTGACCTGGTGCTAACGAGAGGAGAAATGGCAGTGTGAGGTGGTTTAGATTGGCTGTACAAGGACAGAAGAGCCTGTCCAACACCCAAGTTGAGGTGTCCAGAGGCTGTTGACTGTACAAGTTCAACAGAATCCCAAACCTGAAAAGAGAGCAAAAGAAGCAGCCAGCAATATGGTGGTGACAGGAGTGTGGGGAGACATAACAGGTAGGACAAAGTTTGAAAACCCAAATCAACAGTGGCTTAAACGAGGTAGAAATTTATTTTTCTTGGGCTTTCCTGATAGCTCAGTTGGTAAAGAATCCACCTGCAATGCAGAGACCCTGGTTCGATTCCTATGTCTGGAAGATCTGCTGGAGAAGGGATAGGCTACCCACTCCAGTATTCTCGCCTGGAGAATTCCATGAACTATATAGTCCATGGGGTCACAAAGAGTCAGACACGACTTTCACTTTTCACTTTTATTTTTATTAGAGTTCAGAAGTAGACATTCTAGGACTGATGTAGCAGCTCAACAAGTCATTAGGAACTCAGGCTCCTCCTATGTTGCTGTTATGCCATAGGTAGCGTACTGCCTCATGATCCAGCATGACTGCTTGAGCGCCAGCCATCACGTCTGCATTGTAGCCAGCCAGAAGGAGGAGGAAGAGGAGTAAATACAGCCTTTCCCCCTGAGGGGTTGACCTGGAAGTTACACCCAGCACATCTGCCTACATCTCATTAGCTGAAACTTAGTCATATGACCATGCTTAGTTACAGGGAAGCTGAGAAATGTAGATGGTATTCTAGGATTCAGGTCACGAGCCCAGCTAAAAATGTGAGGCTCTATGATTTAAAAAGGGGACACATGATATTGGGGGAGAAAAGTATGTCACTCTACAAGTGGGCAACAGGAAGGTGGTTGTGACTTTAGCCACCTACCATGTGACCTGGGGTAAGCCTTGTAACTGCTCTGAGCATCTGTGTTTCTGTCTCTAAAATGGGGGTGATAGCACGTGCCTGGGAGGATTAGAAGAGCTGATGTGCTTGGAGGGAAAGCTCTGGACAGGCCTGAGGCTCCTGCAGTCGGGAAGACTGCCTGTCACTGCCCAACGCCCCTTCCCCTTCCCCAGGCCCACGAGGACTCGGAGAAGCTGCGGGAGATCGTGCTGCCCATGGAGCAGGAGATCGAGGAGCTGAAGGCGAAACTGCTGAGGGCGGAGGAGCTGATCCAAGAGATCCAGGTGAGGGGGTGGCCAGGGGGCACTGAGGGAGGCAGGGGCGCTGCAGGACCCCAGCCCCTCAGCCTCTTCCCTGCCCCATCTCCCTAGAGACGGCCCCGGCATCCCCCTTCCCTGCACGGCTCCACGGAGTTGCTCCTGTCCCGGGACCCATCTCCCCCGCTGGAGCCTCTTGAGGAGCTGAGTGAGGATGGGGGCCCAGCGGCTGAGGCCTTCGCCCACAACTGTGACGACAGCGCCTCCATCTCCTCCTTCTCCCTTGGTGGGGGGGCCAGCGGCAGCGCCTCCCTGCCCCGCAGCCGCCAGGGCTTGAGCCCCGAGCAGGAGGAGACAGCCTCTCTGGTGTCCACGGGCACCCTGGTCCCCGAAGGCATCTACCTGCCCCCTCCTGGTTACCAGCTGGTCCCAGACAACCAGTGGGAGCAGCTGCAGTTGGAGGTGAGTGGAGAGGGCAGGGCGGGCTGCCAACACACATGCATCTATCCATCCATCTCTCCCTTCAAGTCCTGACTGAGCTAGAGCCGGGCATCCTGCAGTGAAGAAGAAAACTACTCTCTTGGAGCTTCCTCTAGTGAGGGAGCCAGGCCCAGACAGACACACGGGCCCATGAGGAAGACAGCGTCACAGGGTGAGACTCCCACCACAGAACTCAACAGGGCTGTGGAGGGACTTCCATGATTGTCCAGTGATGAAGATACCGCCTTCCAATGCAGGGGCCACAGGTTCGATCCCTGGTCAGGGAGCTAAGATTCCATATGCCTTGCAGCTAAAAACCCAGAACATGGAAACAGCAGAAGTAACATTATACAAATTCAATAAAGACTTTAAAAATGATCAACATACAAAAAAAAAAAATCTTAAAAAAAAATTAGGATTATGAGGTAGAGACTGGCAGGGCAGGAGATCTTCCTAGCTGGCAAGAGAGGTGCTTTCTGAAGATCAGAGACCAAAGGATCTGCAGGTTCCAAGGCCCAGAGGATGGACATACCGTGGTGTGTCTGAGGAGCTGGAAGGCTGCCAAGGAGGGGAAGAGAGATGAGGTCAGAAAGGCAGGCAGGGGCCACAGGAGGTCGGCCTCGGCTTCTGGGCCAGCCATGAAGTTTGTGTTTCAGACCAAGAGCTGTGGGAAGCGTCTGTGGGGTTTAAGGCAGGGAAAGGCCTGCTCTACTTTGAGCTCATCATGGGTCACTGGGCTCTCTGGGTGAGAATGGATTATAATCGGGGGGAGGGGCAAGGGGAGAAGCAAGGTGGCTGCTTGGAAGGGTGGCGCTTGATGTAGTTTAGAGGAAGGTGGTGACTGGGGCCGTGGTCCCAGGAGGTGGCGGCCGAGATGGAGACCAGTGGATTTGGAATTCATTCTGGAGGCTGCCGGGCAGGGCCTGCTGGTGGTCTGGACCCGGGTAGTGGAAGACAGAGAAGAGTCAACGTCCGTTCCTGAGCTTTCAGCTGGAATGACTGGGTGGATGCTGGTGCTACCCAGGGAGATGCAGGAGGCAAGGCGTGAGAGGCCTGGAGAGGAGGGAGGCCTCCCCTTGGCCGTCGAGCCTGAGGCCGGGATCTATGGCAGGGGCGGCAGCTGCAGAAGGACCTGGAGAGCGTCAGCCGGGAGCGGGACGAGCTGCAGGAGGGCCTGAGACGGAGCAATGAGGACTGCGCCAAGCAGGTGGGTTTGGCCTCAGCTCCAGCCCCGGGGGCCTCTACTCCCGGCTTCCTTCTGGCCCCGCCTCACCCTCGCCTCACCTCCACCCACAGATGCAAGTCCTCCTGGCTCAGGTCCAGAACTCAGAGCAGCTGCTGCGGACCCTGCAGGGAACCGTGAGCCAGGCGCAGGAGCGCGTTCAGCTGCAGATGGTGAGGGCTGCGGGGCCAGGGAAGCCAGAAGAGGAGTGGGAGGGGAATTGGTTGAGGCCCATGTGGAAGGTCAAGACACCTGTCCTACAGCCCTCCCCCTCCCCGATCCGCTCTGGCTTCGCCCTGGAGTTGGTACCAGGCAGATAAGAGGGCTTCCAGGGCACCCAGTACCTCATTTAGACAGAGCCCACCACACACTCAGTGATCTTTAAGCTAATCCCACAAGCCCAGAGCCTCAGCGTTGACGTGTTGAAATTGAGATAATGGGTCCTAGCTTGCAGAGTCATGAGGATGAAAAGCAGAGATTGCAAAATCAGATGCTTTTTGAGACAAGAGAGGCAAATGATTGAACCAGGTCTGGTGTATGGCCAGAAGGAGCAGCAGGCAAACGGAGACCCTGTAAAGGTCTCTTCATTTGTCAAGAGAAGCCAGATCCAGATATTTGTGTGTAGTCTCCCAGGTTTTAAAGTTGTGGTTTAGTCGTTCAGTCATGTCCAACTCTTTGCGACCCCATAGACTGCAGCACACCAGGCTTCCCTGTCCTTCATTGTCTCCTGGAGTTTGCTCAAACTCATATCCATCAAGTCGGTGATGCCATCGAACCATCTCATCCTCTGTCATCCCCTTCTCCTCCTGCCTTCAATCTTTCCCAGCATCAGGGTCTTTTCTAATGAGTCAGCTCTTTGCATCAGGTGGCCAAAGTATTGGAGCTTCAGCTTCATCATCAGTCCTTCCAATGAATATCCAGGGACCACATAAAACAACCAGTGTGGCTTGTGGCTGGCACCGTGTGGCCCCCAAAACATCCGAGGAGGCTGGAGAAAGAGCTTGAGGGTCTTCCAGGTGGTCCAGTGGTTAGGACTCCATGCTTCCACTGCAAGGGGAACCAGGGGTTCCATCCATGCTTGGGGAACTAAGATCCCTGAAGCAAACAAGGGAAAAAAAAAAAAATAATGAGCTTGGGAGCCAAAGACGCTTACTGAAGGGTGTTTCTTCCTTTCTCGGCTGAGAAGGAGGGCGTGGGCTTCCTGGTTCTCCTTCCAGTGTCTGGGAGGAGGGCTCAGGGTCTGGCCTCACAGGAGACGCCGATCCCCTCATCGCCTCGTCCTAACTGTCCACCCCCAGGCAGAGCTGGCCAACTCCCACAAGTGCCTGAGCCACGAGGTAAAGCGCCTGACGGAGGAGAACCAAGGGCTCCGCGCTGAGCAGCCGTCGTCCTCAGTCCCCCG
This sequence comes from Bison bison bison, assembly GCF_000754665.1. Lineage (NCBI taxonomy): Eukaryota > Metazoa > Chordata > Mammalia > Artiodactyla > Bovidae > Bison > Bison bison. Next base: position 10,747,961 of record NW_011494644.1, read on the forward strand.
GGTCCTGGAGCAGGATGAGGGCTGGGAGGAGTCGCTGCCCAGCTCACTGCCGGTAAGGGGGGTGTGGCCCTTCCTCTCCATGCGCAGCGAAGCACTGGCCTGCGGCCAGGGGACGCAGGGACAGACTCAGGCTGCTGTATCAGCTGCATCACTGTGGTCAACTCATGCGGCTTTGCTAAGACTCAGTTTCCTCCTCTGCAAAATGGGGCCACACCCCTTCCCAGCATTGGCACGGAGAGAAAATGAGTTAACAGAACGCTTGACATGAAGAGGGGCTTCCCCGGTGGCTCAGAAGGTAAAGAATCTGCCCGTAATGCAGGCAGGCTACAGTCCATGGGGTCACAAAAGGTCGGACACAACTGAGCGACTAACACTTTCACTTTGACACAAAGGAAGCAGTCATTTGGCTGTTATTTTTACTTTATCAATTCTTTTGGCCACACAGAACAAGCCTGTATGCTAAGTCACTTCAGTCACGTCCAGCTCTTTAGGACCCTATGGGCTGTAACTCAGTAGGCCCTTCTGTCCATGGGATTCTGCAGGCAAGAATACTGGCGTGAGTTGCCATGCTCTCCTCCAAGGGATCTTCCCGTCTCAGGGATCAAACCGATGTCTCTTAGGTCTCCTGCCCTGGCAGGAGAGTTCTTTACCACTAGTGCCACCTGGGAAGCCCACCAGCATGCAGGACCTTAATTCCCCACCCAGAGACTGAACCTGCGCCTCCTGCGATGGAAGTACCACTTCTGAAGCCCTGGACCACCAAGGGAAGTCCCTGACTTATTTTTAAGTGACTGGAGATCCACAAAATTGAATTCATCGGAATCTTTGGTTTGTTGAAAGCTATCATTGATCCGTGCATGGCCTCCGTCCATCAGTTGACTTTATTAAGAATATGAACATCACCTGGAACCCTTGCCCACCCTGAGAACTATGACTGACATCTCCTTACGTGCGACCCCGCCCCACATTCCTTGGCTCTGCTTCTGCCGTCCCCAGCTTTATCATTCCTTTGCCTTCTTTGGTGTCATTTTTATTATTGGGTTGGCCTAAAGAGTCGTTCTGGTTTTTCCATAACAGCGCCCAGAAAAACCCGAATGAATGTTTTGGCTAACCCAACACACATGCATGTCTGCCTAAACTGTGGAGTGCTCACAACTTTAGTTGTTTCTGAGCATTACAAGAGCTCCAAGTCTTGCTCTGGGTAATCTGGAACTTGCACTCAACTCCACTCCCGAGGGTCCTCCTACCTGGGCTTGTGCTGCAGGAAGCAGCCATCCAAGGGTGTGTGTGTCCACCCTCCCCACCATCCCCTTTGAGTCCCTGGCCCCCAGGGCCTCTGCCCCTCCTCCCCCCCCCC
>NW_011494644.1:10749417-10751524 GCF_000754665.1 Bison bison bison
CACACCTCCCTGCAACCAGCCAGTGACTTGCTTCCTCCCAGGAGCTGCAGCAGCTGGTGCGCCGCACGCAACAGGAGGCACGGGCCCGCCAGCAGGCCCAGGAGCACGAGGCCGAGAGGCTGCGGATTGAGATCGTGACTCTGCGGGAGGCGCTGGACGAGGAGACGGCGGCGAGGGCCAGCCTGGAGGGGCAGCTGAGGGTGCAGCGGGAGGAGACAGGTGAGGAGAGGGTGCCAGCCAGCCCCCCTCCCTCCCCAGGAGGCCAGCTCTCACGAGGACCCCCCCAGCCCCCCAGGCTCTGGGAGGGGTGAGAGGTGCAGGGCGAGAAGGATGAGCCTTGACCTGTCTTTCTTTCCTTCCCACACAGAGGTGTTAGAGGGTGAGTATGGGCGGGAGCCTGTCCCCGCCAGGCCGGGAGGGGAAGGAGCAAGGGTGTGGGCCTGACGTTTTGGCCCTGCCTGACTCCCCAGCCTCCCTGTGCAGCTTGAGGATGGAGATGGAGCGCGTCCAGGAGGAACAGAGCAAGGTGAGGCAGGACCCGGGCCAGGCCGGGGTGATGGGGGAGGCTGGCAGTGCGGACAAGACCCTCACCGGTCCCTGCTGCCCTTTATGTCTCCCTCAGGCCAAGCGGCAGGAGGTCCTCAGGCCATCACAGGGCACGGGCCGCACAGAAGAGGTCAGGATCAGAGGTGGTACTGAAGGGGTAACCCCGTCCAGACATCCCATCCGAGACCCCAGCTCTATGTCCTGTGCCCCCAGGCCCAGCTCACAGACCTGCTCTCGGAGCAGCGGGCAAAGATGCTGCGGCTGCAGGCGGAGCTGGAGACCAGTGAGCAGGTGCAGCGGGATTTCGTACGACTGTCCCAGGCCCTGCAGGTACTGCATGTCCCTTCCCCACCGGGCTGGCGTGACTCCCGGCGACTTGTCCTAGGTCTTGCGAGGACAGGCCCCCGGCTAGAGGAGTCTTCTTCCTCCCCCTGGGGCTGGCACAGTCCTTTCCTCTTAGCTGTTGCTCCCTGTTACTCGAAGCCCGTGGCCCAGGGCCGGGCTTGTGGGCATGCCACGTGCTCATCTCGTCAGTCCCGCCTGCCCCTGCCCGCCCCTCCTCAGCCTGCTGTCTGAGGACCTACTTCTTCCCTTGAAGTCAGTTTCACTGTGGGTTGGGGAGGAGGAGTCCTGAGCCCTTGCCCCTCGTGGCGGGGAGCAGCTGGCCAGCGGGGTGGAGGCTGCATTTTCCCACCGAGGGCCCTCTGCCTCCCTTGCCGGCCCCCACAGGTGCGCCTGGAACGGATCCGCCAGGCAGGGAGCCTGGAGCAGGTGCGAGGCATCATAGACGAGGCGCCCCTTCGGGACGTCAGGGACATCAAGGACACCTGAGGGGCCGGCACCCGCCCACCCTGGGGGAGACCGCCCTTCACTCCTGAACCATGAGGCCGAGGCTTGAGGGGGGTGGTCTCAGGATGGAGTCGTCACCCTCTCCAAGGCCAGGGTCGAGGTGACAGGGCCACCGCTGCCCTGGCCCCTGCAGCACTCCTCCTAAAGACGGCTGGGCCTTCTGCTTCCAAAGATGACACCCAGGCGAGGGTCCCAAGCCCCTCTGTGAGCCAGCTCGGCCCTGTGGCTTTCTGGCTGCCATGCTGCCTCCTGGGTTCCAACCCTCCTGCGCCCGCCGCCACCCAGACTAACAGCCACACCCGTCACCTCACGTCCCCTTCCCCCAGGGACAGCTGCGAGTGGTGGCCAGGAGCCTTGGGGTGCGTCCCCAGGCCCTTCTGCACCCGCGCCCTGGGCCAGGTGGCTGCTTCCCAGACTGCGTTGACACTAAGATGCTTGTCCCCAGGGGCCCGAGCCAGGCCCCAAGATGTGTGCATGGAGACAAGGCCAGATTTTTCTGTCATTTATTTTCAATAAATAAGCAGCTCAGCTCAATCAGTCGCCTTGTCCCTGCGAGCCCCACGGGGTCGGGGAGGGGAGGTTTCACAAGGGCAAAAGGGGGACAGGTTGCTGAGGGGGGAGGAGAAGTGAAGGGGACATAGTGTTTATAAACAAGAATGTCGGGCGGGAGGAATAGGGAACGTTGTGGAGGGTGGGGCCTGTGCCACAGCTC
>NW_011494644.1:10751718-10751835 GCF_000754665.1 Bison bison bison
ACGCTCTTCCGATCTGCTTCCTTCTTTCATCTTCTGGATCTGGAAGGGGAAAGGGAAGGATGAGACTTTCTCATCTTAGGTGGGGTGGGTGACTGGAGTGGAAGATCGGAAGAGCGT
>NW_011494644.1:10751935-10767782 GCF_000754665.1 Bison bison bison
CCTCCCAGCTCCCTGCCTGTCCCCCGGCACACTCACCTGGAGGGCCCCACCACCACCCAACCACTCACCTGTGTCCCCAGCCCTCCTCCTCCCAACCACTGCAGCCCCAGCAGCAGACAGCTCAGCGCCCAGCCAGCGCAACGCAGCGCAGCCCAGCACACAGTGGTGCCCGACACCCGGCCCCACTCGGAAGCGCGGCAGTGGCGGCGGTGGCGGCAGTGGCTCCAGGTGGAGCTGCGAGGATAAGTGACCTCGGCGCCACCTGAAGGGAGAGGGGCGGGCAAGGGGCACAGCAGCTGGGTCGAGGGCAGGAAGAGGGGTGATACCTGTGACACGGTTCAAAGAGATGGAGGAGGGGGAAACGGGTTATCCTATGGCCAAAGAGGACAGAGAGACACCATTATCCAAGGAAGGAGGCAGGCACAGGGGCCAAGAGGGCTGGGGAGGTTGTGGGGGTGCCTAGGAGACCATGTCTGCATGGGGTTCAGAGGGGCGGGTGGGGGGAAAGGAGGGAAGGGCCCAAGTGGGCCACTCAGCGAAGGGCACGGGCCGGTGGAGCCCGGGACTCACCCACCTGCAAAGGAAGGAGGAAGGGGGCAGGCGCCTTGGCAGCACGCAGGGAGGGGCTATGCCGGGGCTTTGGGGGGGGGCAGATGGGGCTCCGAGGAGGGGAGCCTCTTACCCTCCAGGTAGTTTCGAGCAACGAACTTGAGGATTTCGTCGAGCCCAATGACTGGTAATGAGATCTTGAGGACCATGAGCCAATGGTACAGGTCCAGGGCTTGGAGCTTGAAGATCATCTAGGGGGGAGGCAGGAAGGGCAGTGAGAAGGAGCCCGCGGAGCTGCCACTGCACCAGCCTGACTATCCCTCCCTCTGGATCCCTGAAGAGACCCCCGTGGGTGAGGTGGCAGGTGGCTCCTGGCCAGAAGAAGGCTCACCGGCAGAGGGTCCACGTAGAGGATGAGGAAGTGGAGGGACATGGAGAGGCCGATGGAGCCCACCAGCCAGATGTTCACCCAGGGTGGCATCCGCACGAGGGACTGATTCTCAGACAGGCTGCAAGCAGGCGGCAGGCGGAGCCAGGGTGGGGGGCGCACAGGGGAGAGAAGTGATGAGCGGGAGGGCTGGAGGACAAAGGCGGTGGCCTCCAGACAGGTGGCGGGAGGGGAGGTAGGCCCACCTGTTGAGAGCATTGCACATCTCGATGGTGACCAGCACAGACAAGGCCATGGTCATGGGCTGCGGGGCCTCGAAGACCTCACAGTCCACACCCTCGAAGTCTGTGTTGTGCTCCGAGCACTTCATGAAGTGAGTCTGCCGAGGGCGAGGGGAGAAGCTGGGATCCCCAGAAGCCTCCGCCACCCTCCTTCACTGCCCCCTCCTCCCGTCTCGGTCCTGCCCTACCAGCTGGCTGTAGGTGACGTGAGGCCCGTCCTCAGCATACAGGAACCACCAGGCCGCTGCTCCCACGGTGGCTGCACCCACATAGCCTGTGTGGAGAGGAGATGGGCATTGGGGGGGCGGTGCCAGGGCTGGGGAGACAGGAGGGCTTGAGAGGGCTGGTGGCCATGAACAGCGGTGCAGGCAGAGGGCCCACCAGCCAGGGTAGCTGCCATGGGGAAGCTGAGGGTGGGGAAGAAGCTTGGGGTTCCGTCCTGCTCACCCCCAATTGCCATGTAGCGGAAGAAGAGCCAGCCACTGATGAGGGGCTCCTTGGGGGTCCGGGGGGGCCGGTCCATGATGTCCAGGTCTGGGGGGTTGAAGCCCAGGGCTGTGGCTGGGAGCCCATCGGTCACCAGGTTCACCCACAGCAGCTGCACAGGGATCAGGGCCTCGGGCAGCCCCAGGGCAGCTGTCAGGAAGATGCTGCCAGAAGGAGGCGGTCACAGGTCTGTCCTGCCTCCCAGGCCTGTGGTCACCCCATCCCCCATACCAGCCACAGGTTCCCCGCTGATAGCCCTTCCGGCTGCTCACCAGACCACCTCGCCCACGTTGGAGGAGATGAGGTAGCGGATAAACTGCTTCATGTTGTTGTAGATGGCCCGGCCCTCCTCCACGGCAGCCACAATGGTGGAGAAGTTGTCGTCGGCCAGCACCATCTCGGAGGCTGTCTTGGCCACGGCAGTGCCGGATCCCATGGCAATGCCGATTTCCGCCTTCTTCAGCGCAGGGGCGTCATTGACGCCATCACCTGTCTGCAGGGAGAGAAAGAAGGTGGGAGCTGGCCCCTTCCTCGTATCCTCCTTGACACTCTTCCATCTGGGCCCGAATTCCTCCCCTCTGCACATCTCAGCAGGGCCCCCACTCAGCCATGTCCTCCCTGGGCCCCCAGCTTCCCAAGACCGACATCTCAGTAGACACTGAGCAGACCCCACGTGCCCCGGTCCCCGCACCATCGCCGTGATCTCATCGAAGGACTGCAGATACTCCACGATCTTCGACTTGTGGGTGGGCTCCACGCGGGCGAAGCAGCAGGCGCGTCGGCAGGCCTCCCGCTGCTCGGCCAGGGGCAGGTCATCGAACTCCCGGCCAGTGTAGGCCCGGTCAGCCACATCCTCGTTCTCCCCGAAGATGCCAATCCGTCGGCAGATGGCAATGGCCGTGCCCTTGTTGTCTCCAGTGATCATGATTACTCGGATTCCAGCGTCTCGGCATAGTTGGATGGAGCCCATGACCTCCTTGCGGGGCGGGTCCAGCATGCCCACGACGCCAACGAATGTCAAGTCCGTCTAGGGGGACAGAGCAGAGAGTGACAGACTCAGGGGAGGAGGCTTGGGGGGTGGGAGGGAGAGCTGTGTCTACGCCTGGTGCTCAAACCTCAGCCAGGCCTCTAAGCTCAAGGGCAGGAAACATTCCTTGTTCCCATGAGGGCCTGTGGGATGCCAGGCCCATCCTAGGTGGCAGATCCTGTCTTTCATAGAAAGAACTCGACCTGGAAGTGAGGGAAGTGCTTTCTGCTTTCAGCAGGGCCACTTGCTTGGTCTCCAGCTTTGAGTGTTACCTGCCAGACCACACTGTTCTCTCTATAAAATGGAGTGGACTTCCGTGCTACTCAGAGCAGGTCCACTATGAGATAAACAGCCGGTCCCAGGATACAGGTTGATGCACCTCTTAAGAAAACCTCACTGTGGGACTTCCCTGGCAGCCCAGTGGCTAAGACTTTACCTTCCAATGCAGGGGGTGCGGGTTTGATCCCTGGTCAGGGAGCTAAATCCCACATGCCTCAGGGCCCAAAAAATCCCAAAACATAAAACAGAAGTAATATCATAACAAATTCAATAATGACCAAAAAAAACCCCCACAAAACCTCACTGTGAAAGCACGTCAGCTGAACCCAAGCGTGCTTAGTGACCCGGCTGGCTTCTGTTCTGGAACAAGTGCCTCACCCTCATATCAGATGAGTCCACGGACCACAGGCCAAGTGGCCTGGACTGGAAGACTCCTAAGATTCTTTCAAACTCTGACGTCCTGTGACTCCAGGCCCCGTGACGAGGCAGGACATGACGGGTGGCAGAGGGGGTGAGGCAGGTGACTCACCTCGTACTCCATGAACTTGGTAGAGTCATCCAGGACCATCTCCTCTCGCTTGGGGGGGGTGTCCCGAGTGGCCAGCGCCAGGCAGCGCAGGGTGTCCCGGCCAGTACCCCACTCTTTGATCACCGACAGAATCTTCTCCTTCACCGGCCCTGTCATGGGCACCCGGGTGGTGCCCACTCGCACGTAGTTACAGCGATCGATGACCCCCTCAGGGGCACCCTAGTGGAGCAGAACAACACTCAGAGACGGCTGTTCTTTCCAGCACGTGGTGAGCGGCACGGGTAAAGAGAAGGGCTCAGGATTAGGAAGAAGGGGGGCCAAGGCACACTCGGAAATTCCTGACCTTGACAAACATCTTATTGCCCACAGCAGCCCGGGATTTTGCTGGAGAGCAATAGACAGACATGGACTTTCGGTCCCGGGAGAACTCCAGGGTGAATTCCTTCTTCATTAGCTGGCGGATCACCTGAGAGAGAGGAGACAGGGAGAGAGAGGCCAGACTTGAGATGGATGGGGAAAGAGCAATGATGCTGTGCTAGAAGGGTCCCAGACCCTTAAAAGCACAGCCAAAAAAGATCTGGAGGTCAGAGCAGACCGCAAGCTGAGTCTGAGATAAAGCTGAGTCTGCTACCTACAGCAGAAATGGAGAGAATTCCAAGGCTAGTGGAGCTATGGTCTTAGTGTCCAACTGAAAGCACAATAGAAACAAGATGACGTAGTGCAGCACTGTCCAATAGAACCTTCCAGAATGATGGGTATGTTTAATAATCTACGTGGCCGAATGCAGTGCAACTGAACAGTGGCTACTGAGCCCAGGATACGTGCTTAGTGCATCTGAAGAACTGAGTTTTCACTTTATTTAATAATTTAAATGTAAGCAACCACACGTGTGGGTCTGTGTGTTGTTAGACAGCGGGGAGCTGGTGCCTGGCATGCAGTACCAAGCACCTCATGAAAATGAATGTGCCAAATGCAGTCTGGATGTTTCTCCACAAAACAATAATAGCAACAGTAAATAAAAAATGTTGATGTTTATATTATAATTTGTAAATTTTAAAAAATGAATCCTCTATTGATACTTAGGTGGCTTTCAATATTTTTGTTATATTAAAACAGCAACAAGCATCTTGCCTTTACCAAAAAAAAAAGAATGAGCAGTGTGGGAAATTTAATAAGACAACCCTGAGGAAATCAATATAGACCTTTAGTAAATATTAACATTGGGAACTTAGAGTAATAATCTCAGATTTGGACTTGTGTATCAGGGAAGCAGACACATATGAAGTAGTCATATTTCTCAAATCCTAAATCAGGTCTTGAAAGCATTAGTCATTCAGTCGGGTCCAACTCTTTGCGGCCCCATGGACTGTAGCCTGCCCCCTCGACTGTAGCCCACCAGGCTCCTCTGTTCATGGAATTCTCCAGGCCAGAATACTGGAGTGGGTAGCCATTCCCTTCTTCAGGGGATCTTTACGACCCAGGAATTAAACCCAGGGTCTCCCACATTGCAGGCAGATTCTTTACCATCTGAGCCACCAGGGAAGCCACAAATCAAGTTTTGAGATCTGATAAAAAAAAAAAATGAGTGTGTTCCTAGAGGCAGTGGGTAGCAGTTGACATTGGGCTGTCCCAGGATAGGTCACTCATGGTTTCTGGGACCAGCTCAGTCCCTTTCCACTAGGAACATGGTGGGGAAGGTGACTGTCGGTGCATCCAGGGATGCTCCAGCTGGGCACCAGAAAGAGCGGTGTAAGTGAGGGTCAGGAGACCCCACCCCAAGTCAGCCTCACCAAGGAAAGCTGTGGACAGGCCAGCTGCTTGATGGGGCTGGCTCCCAGCACAAGGCCCTGCGGGGCCCCATCTCCTGAGGTTCCTTAGGTCCTGGCCTGTACAGGGTGGAGACAAACGGGAGGGAGCGCCCAGACTCACCGAGTTGCAGGCGTTGGCCCTCTCTACCTTCGAGAGGTTTCTCACTTCAGTGTTGAATACATTCATCTTCTCCACCAGGGTGGTGAGGGCTGTCTCGGTGGCCTCTCCCACCTTCTCATAAATACCTTTGGTCTGAGAGGGCAGAGAAGGAAGAGGAAGTAGGTGCCCTGGGCTCCTGGCCCCTTGCTCCCACCTTCCACCTAGAACGGGAAGGGAGCAAACTACTCTCTTCCCCTTACACCCAGGAGAGGCTTGGTATGAGGGACCCCCTCCCCCAGATCCCTTCTTTGCAGCCTGTGGGGGAGGCCTGGACGCAGCCAGCTCGAGGGGCAAGGAGGGGCCGCTTCAGGAGAGGAGAGGTTACCTCATTGAAGTCCAAGGAGGAGTCATTGCAGAGGGCACAAATGGTGGCCAGCTCCACCAGCCCGTCATACTGCCCTGAGCGGACTGGCTTATCATTCTTCAAGCTGGTGGCGGGGCGGGGAGGAAGGAAGGGAAAGAGACAGGTAGAGAAGATGGGGAATGAGATGCAGAGAGAGCACGGGGAAAGCAGCGAGGGACGGGGGCAGGTGGCACCAACGTGGTGATGAGCGGCGGCGGGAGAGAGAACGAGGCCAGGGAAGAACAGGAGAGAAACAGGAAGACAAAACTAGAGGGAGGGCCCCGGGGGAGAGAGGAGGTGTGTGTGTGTCTGTGTGTGTGGTGGGGAAGGGGCACAGGGAAATGGAAGACGACCTTTGAGGGGACTTACACCTCTCCTTCAGGAGCGTAAGTGGAGCCAGTGACAGAGAACTCGTTCAGCAGGCAGAGGTCCCCATCTATCCTGTCGATGATGAACATCTGCAGAGAAGGGGGTGTGCACACATGGCTAACTCTCCCTGTGTCCAAAGGCAGTCTGCACCAAGGCAAGGCCCAGGCCACGAGCATCCCTGTCCGGCCAGCTGCACACACTCACCCAACTTCCCCCCACCATCCCCCCACTCATTCTTCCTTTTTCCTTCCTGCATCCTCCCCTTTCCCACCACTCCCTTGCAAATCATTCTTCTTATTCTGTGTCCATGGCCTTAAAAGTTACGGGACTTCCCTGGTGGTCCAGTGGTTAGGACTCCACACTCGCAATGCAAGGGGCCTGGACTGGCTCCCTGGTCAGGGAACTAGATCCCATGTGCTGCCACTGAGAGCCCACATGCCGCAGTGAAGATCAAAGGCCCCAGGTGCCACGACTAAGACCCCGTGCAGACAAATAAATAAAATGAACATGTATGTATTTTGTAATTATTGCAGGGCTTTCCTGGTGGCTCAGTGGTAAAGAAGCCGCCTGCTAATGCAGGAGACATAGGTTTGATCCCTGATCCGGGAAGATCCCACATGCTACGGATCAACAAAGCCTGTGTGCCACAACTGTCGAGCCGTGCTCTACAGCCCGGGAGCCGCAGCTACTGAGCCCACGTGCCATGGAGCCCAAGCTCGGCAACAAGAGAAGCCACCAAAAGGAGAAGCCTGCACACTCAACGAGAGAGTAGACCCTGCTCGCCACAACGAGAGAAAACCTTGCGCAACTAGAGACCCAGCACAGCCAATAAATAAATAAAATTATTTTTTTTAAGTTATTGAAGGTCACACTGAAGGTCCCTCCAGATCAATTGGTAAAATAAGAGGTGCATCACAAGGTGTTCTGGGGACTGTGGCCACCGGTCCACGTGCCAGCACGTGACCCATCTACAGCTCCAGCCTCTTGCAGCCAGATCTTCCAGTTTTGCAGGAAGAACTAGAAATTCAGGTTATTTTTCTATGAAATCTCTTAACTTTACAAATGTGGGCAATGAGTTCATTTTTATGAAACATGACAGGAGCCCAGTGGCCTGGCTTTGACGCCTGTGCTTTGGAGGGAATGTAGGTCACGCAGCACAGAGGCGAGAAGCCCACCCTGAACCAGAGCAAGTGTGGAAGGGATGGGGCTTAAGACATGTTCCAAGATAAAATGGTTCTGCGGCCAGCAAAGTCTGGGAAAATCTGGGTTAAAAAAAAAGTGAAATCCACCCTCTCTACAGTCAGCCTCCTCTGAGGCTTTCAAACGCCAGCAGGCCTGTGCCTGGTCTGAGAGGCCTTGATTCTTCGGACAGTCATTTCTATTTCACAGACATGGTAGTCCAGAGAATTGTTTTTAGGTCAGGGGTTCTCTGCCTGGGGTCCATGGATGACCCCGCAGACCAAGGGATCTGTGAACTTTGATGGCAAAACAAAACTAACATCTTTTTCAGGTATACCTATGGCTGATTCATGTTAATGTTTGGCAGAAACCAACACAATACTGTAAAGCAATTATCCTTCAATTAAAAATGAATAAAAATTTTAAAATTACATTTCATTTTTTCTCTTATATTTAGCATTTCCTTCCAGTTATGAATGTGGGCAATGCACCACGTTAGCATTAGCAAAAGCTGTGACTTGGCCACCAATAAAATCATAAACACTCTCCTATCACGTTGCACTGTTTCAGGGCTCTCAAAATAGCATTTATACTCATCCCTGCCTCAGCGTTACGGCGCTTATGAGAACTACTGTTGGACTTGCTACTTAATACATTATTAAAGGAGCATATGTGTTACCAAACCACGAATCTGTTTTTAAAATATTTTGATTGCTATATTTCAATCAGTGGTTTCCTCTGTAATCCAGCGCATTTTATTTCTGTTTTTGCCTGCGCTGCCCGGCTTGACAGGATCTTGGTTGCCCGACCAGGGATGGAACCTGGGCCACAGCAGTGAAAGCATCGAGTCCTAATCATCGGACCGGCAGCAATTCCCAATCCAGTGTATTTTAAAAACAGGATCTTGTGTGTTTTACTTTATACACTGAAAATATTAAATGTAGAGGTCCAGACGGTCAAAGGGTCCAGGGCACAGAAAAGATCAAGGGCCCTGGCTCAGGAAATGCCATTTGGGATTCATGCGACCAGGTTCCTCCTGCCCCGTCACAGAGGACCACTCTGGAGGGTAGTCTGGTGCACAGGCAGGTACTCTAGGGCCAGATAGACTTGGGTTTGAAACTCAATTCTGCTCCTTATTAACTGTGCATGGAATTTCCCAGAGCCTCAGTTTCCTCCTCTGGAAAACTGGGTAACAAAACCTTCCCCTGGTGGGGCAGCTGTGGGGGATTAGAGCTTACACACGGCAGTGTCTGGCACACGGATGGGGGCCACAGAGAGCTGTCTGACGAGGACAGGCAGGCTTCTCTGCCCCCTCTCACAGCTGGCAGGATGGCGCCCTGTGCCCTCTGAGCATTTCTTTCTCAGGCCCAAATGAGAAGCTGCCCGTGATGAAGGGGTCACGCCCACCATTTCACCTCCCATCTGAGTGGGAGTTGCCACCCTGCCCTGACCTTGCAGACAGACATCTGGTTGGTGGTGAGGGTGCCCGTCTTGTCGGAACAGATGACAGAGGTGCAGCCCAGAGTCTCCACGGAGGGCAGGCTCCTCACGATCGCGTTCTTCTTTGCCATCCGGCGGGTGCCCAAGGCCAGGCAGGTGGTGATGACTGCAGGAAGGCCTATGGGGAAGGAGGGGGGGTGAGGGAACTAAACCGGGGCACAGAGGGAGACCTAGTGGGCTAGGCTGAATGCGTGTGCGTGCGCGCACGTTGTGTGTGTACAACGCGTGCTCAGTTGTATCCAACTCTTTGGGACTCCGTGGACTGTGTAGCCCACTAGGCCTTTCTGTCCATGCAATCTCCCAGGCAAGAATATTGGAGCAGGTTGCCATTTCCTTCTCCAGGGGGACTCTTCCTGACTCAGGGATTGAACCCATCGCGTCTCCTCCACTGACAGATGGATTCTTTTACCAACTGTGCCACCTGGCTGAAGAGCAGCCCCCAAAGATACCCGGTCCTAATCCTTGGGACTGGTAAATGTTATCTTATTCAGATAAAGGGTCTTTGCAGCTGAGAGGAGCAAATGGGAGGAGACAGAGAGGTCGCCCTACCCTCGGGGATGGCAGCCACAGCCAGGGCCACGGCGATCTTAAAGTAGTAGATGGCACCACGGATCCAGGAGCCCCCATGCACGGGGTCGTTGAAGTGGCCAATGTTGATGAGCCAGACGGCCACGCAGATGAGGGAGATGACCTTGGAGAGCTGCTCCCCAAACTCATCCAGCTTTTGCTGCAGAGGGGTCTTGTCCTGCTCTGTGGCGGCCATTTGGTCACGGATCTTCCCAATCTCGGTGCCCACACCGGTGGTGGCCACAATGCCGATGGCCTTGCCGGCTGCGATGTTGGTGCCCTGGGAAGGGGAAGAAGAGGCAGGGAGTCAGGTGAGGCCCCAGCTGTGGGCCTCATCTCTTCCCTTGCCGTCACATCTCTCCCAGACCAGGGCCCCCTGGCTGGAGCACAGGACAGCTGGCCCTGAAGGGCTCACCGAGAAAAGCATGTTCTTCTTATCCTGGTTGACAGCTCGGGGGTCGGGAACAGGTTCTGTGTGCTTGATGACAGAGACAGACTCGCCTGTGGAGAAGGGCCGGACGGGCTTTCAGATGACGTCATATCTCTCACTCAGACTTCCTGCCCCTAACTCTCTCCCTTCTCAGCCTAGGAAGGATCAAGCAACAATCCTGGAGGAAGTCTGGACTCTGAAAAGAAGCCCCTGGAGGTAGATGGGAAACTCATTGCCCTTAGAGTAAAAGGCCTTGACCCCAATCCCCGCCTGACTATGCACAAACTGCCTGGCTTTGGATGACTTAACCTCGGTTTGCTCTGCTGTGAAACGGGGACAATGATGTGCACATTTCAGAACACAGTCTTGGTAAAAATCAAATAAGCGGATGTACCTGAAAGTGCGCTCTCAATTGGAGAGTGCTTTCGTGGAAGGGAGAGGCCCCCACCTGGGGACCTTGTATCCCTCACCGGAAGGGCAGGAGCTCAGGCAATCGCCCTGAGCCAGCCCAGCTGGCCTCCTTGGACCACAGAGCAAGCTCACTGGCTCTCTTCTCTCTCCCAGGGCAGAAACGGAAGCAGCTGAGGTGTTAAGTGGATCTGAACCCTGTATCTGATCCTAGAACCTATGCTTCCTCACTTGAGGGCTTTTGAAGAGGCAAGATGGTTCTCTGGGTGACGGTGCCCACGTATCTGTGTGGAAGGGATGAGTTATGGGCGATCTGGAGATGGGCATAAACATCCCACTGTCTCCCGTGACCCCCTGTGTTCCAGGCTCAGGCTGTGAGCAAAGCTGACCAGGGCAGACATCGCTGCCACGATGGGGCCAGGACAGGGGCCCTATGGCCAGGGGTCCCCTTTCTCTCTGTCCACTCAGTTCCTCCCACATGAAATCCTCCTGTGATGCATCCCCCGCCCTGCCCTCTGGCCAGTAGACCTGTCAGGATGGACTGGTCGACCCGGAGGGTGGTAGACTTGATGGTGAGGATGCGGATATCTGCTGGGACCTTGTCCCCCACTGTGGAGAGAGAAGAGGGGCATGAAGTCAGCAGAGAAGGGAGAAAACCCCATCTTTGTCTGAAGACCCCTCCTCCTTCAGGTCTCAGGGGGTCGTCCTGTCATCCCAGCAAGGCTCTCCCTCTAACCCTCACTGCCACTGTCTCCCTGCCGAATGTTCTTCTCCCTATTAGGCAACCACACGGACTGTAGCCCACCAGGCTCTGCTGTCCATGGGGATTCTCTAGGCAAGAATACTAGAGTGGGTTGCTGTGCCCTCCTCCAGGGAGTCTTCCCGACTCGGGGATCAAAGCCATGACTCTTGAGTCTCCTGCAGGCGGGTCCTTTACCACTGAGTCACCAGGGAAGCCCTAAAAGTGAGGATGCTAAGTCACTTCAGTTGTGTCCGACTCTGTGCGACCCCATAGACAGCAGTCCACCAGGCTCCCCCGTCCCTGGGACTCTCCAGGCAAGAACACTGGAGTGGGTTGCCATTTCCTTCTCCAATGCGTGAAAGTGAAGTCACTCAGTCATATCTGACTCTTCGTGACACCATGGACTGCAGCCTACCAGGCTCCTCCATCCATGGGATTTTCCAGGCAAGAGTACTGGAGTGGGGTGCCATGGCAGACAGCAAAACAGAGAGGGAAACGAGAGGGAGAAAGGTGAGGAGGGACAGGCATGAAAAGAACTAGAGTAAATAGGGTGAGTCAGGGACCTCCCTGGCAGCTCAGTGGTTAAGACTCCATGCTTCCAATGCAGGGGTTGCAGGCTCAATCCCTGGTTGGGAAAGTAGACCCCACATGCCACAAGAGGCAGCCCCAACCCCCAAAAAATAGGGTAAGTTGGACAGACGTATATCCATGGACGAGAACAAAGTGGAACAGCTGGAGAAGGTACAAGAAACAGGAAAAAAAAAAAAATTGGGAGTTGAGAAAATCAGTGTCAACCCAGACAAAAGGTGGAGTAAGAAGACAGGAGAGGGAGTGAGAAGAGAAGATGCAGGAGGAGAGGGGACAGCGGTGGAGGTCCTGCCAGGTCCACATGGAAGGGATGGATGCACATCAGAAGCCTGCTGGGCCGTGGTCTGAGCATCAGGGGAAGGCAGGAAGCCAGCGTGAATGAGCTGGGGAGATGGGCTGGGGAAAACGGGCATCTGCAGGGAATAAGGCAGGGGTGGTGGCTTCAGTGGGGTGGGGCCAGGGGGGAGCCATAGACAGCAAAGAGCTGATAAAAGTGGGGGGAGGCCAAGGGATGTGCACAGAAAGAGGGGGTCAGCCTAGGAAACCGCCTGGGAGACACGGCGGATGCCCCACCAGACTTGGAGACCTCTCCACGGAAGAGAACCACCCCCCAGCCTCATCCCGCCTGGTCCCAAGGCTGGTCCTGGGGATGGGGTTTGACTGCTCTCCTTTTCCTGCTCCCAAGGTTCCTCCTCCCGTGCCAGAGGAAGCTGACGGAGGAGGGAGGAGGTCAGCAATGGAGTTGGGCGGGACACCCTGTCACCCAAGCCAAAGGGATATTTATAGACATTCATGGCGCTGACTCCAAAGCGTCATGGTGGCAGATGGGCCCTGGGATGCGGCACTGGGGTCTTCAGCCCGCCCTCCCTTTTGCCAAGCTTCCCAGGGTAGCAACTTGGGTGTCTGGTGGAGGGAAGCAGGCCCTAGAAAGACACAACTCCCTATGCCAGGGGCCTGGAGACGTGGGAAGGCCTGCGTGGGGCAAATATAAAAACCGCTGAAGGGGGCAGAATCCCAGTAATCTTAGCCTTCTGGCCCCCACCCCTCCCTGGTCAGGCATTAAGTGTCCCTCGCCGGAGAGGCGGGGCCCTCCTTGAGCTCCCCTCCTCTAGGTCCCGTGCTCTCTGCTGGGGCCTGAGTTTCCCTTACATGGTCGGGGGCTCGAGCCTCTGGCCCCCCCTTCCCTTCTACCGTGGCTCCTTCCCCTTTGAGAGGCCTCAAGGGCACGGAGAGGTCAAGATTTAAAGCTGACCAAGCTTGGGGGTGGGTGGAAGGAGAGGGAAGCCAGGCCTCAGGAGGGGGTGGAGACGGGGCCCTTGGCAGGGCCTGGGTTCCACCTGTCGCTCGCAAGGGCTGGCTGAGAGGAGGGGGAACAAGGGGTCTGCCTGCAGCTTCGGGGACAGGACTGGCTGTTCCTGCTCAGACTCTGGTGGAGAGGATGTGCCGTGGCCACAGTGCCCTGGAGTGACCCCCGAGGAGTCTGAGAAGGAGAAGCCGAGACTACCAGACATCATCCTGGCTACCTCCTGGACACGGGATCGGGGCTGAGCAGCCCCCACCCTCCCCACACACATCTTCTTGGCCTCAAAACCCATCCTGGACCACTCGTTCCCATCACTCACCAGCCACCTCCACGATGTCTCCAGGAACAATATCCCGAGCTTTGATCCTCTGTACTGACTTGCGGTCAGCCCGGTAGACCTTCCCCATCTCGGGTTCATATTCCTTCAGAGCCTCGATGGCATTCTCTGCATTCCGCTCCTGGGGGGAATAGGGTTGAGGAGAGGAGGGTCAGCAGAGAAAGGAAGGTAATGGAGTGAGAAGGGACCGATCAAGGAGGATGGGGTGGGGTAGAGATGGAGGAGCAGGGGCCAGAGTCGTGGGGGAAGTTGGGGCATCACAGAGGAGGCAGGTTATGTGGTCCTGGCTCCTGGCCCAGGGGAGCAGACAAACTTCACACGATGAGTGAGGATACTGTCACCCATAGCTGAGAATAGGTGAGGGGGTTTAAGGCCCTTCCTGGTGGCTCAGACAATAAAGAATCTGCCTGCAATGTGGGTTTGATCCCTGGTTGGGAAGATCCCCTGGAGAAGGGAATGGCTACCTACTCTGGTATTCTTGCCTGGAGAATTCCATGGACAGAGGAGCCTGACGGGCTACAGTCCATAGGGTCGCAAAGAGTTGGACACGACTAAGCAACTAACACTGCTACTACTACTACAGGGGTTTTGGGAAGAGAAAGAAGGAGAATCAAAGAAAATCAGGAAGCAGGGGATAGGAAAAGCAGAGGGTGGGAGAAAGCAAGAGGAAGAAGGATATCAAATGAGCATTTACTGAAATCTTCCTACATGCCAGACACAGGGCTGGGTACTTTCACACTCATCATCTTGTTAAATTTCACCACAACTCAAGGGACAGGATTATGAGTCCCATTTTATGGATGAGGAAATTGAGACTCAGAGAGATGAAGGCATCTGCCCAGGGTTGAACAACCAGCAAGTGAAAGTGGGAATACCAAGTCTCCTGAACTTGGCAAAAGGACCAGATACTAGGCAAGCCCAGGGTAAGTGATGGAGGAGGAGGAGACTGGGAGGGAGGCTGGCCTCAGGTCCAGTGTCAGGATGTGAAGGAATGGGGGGGTGGGGTCAAAGCTAACCTGCCAAACCCCCACGATGGCATTGGCAATGAGGATCAAGAGGATGACAAAGGGTTCAACAAAGGCGGTGACAGTCTCTTCGCCTTCCTCAAACCAGGCCAGCACCTGGGGAGCAAGGGAAGGAGATCAACAGATAATAAAGCCCCTCAGGTGGTTAAGGGGAGCAGACAGAGATGAGAACACGTGCAGGAGCAAAGGGGGCGGGGCATCACGGAGGCACTGCAGCCCCACATCCCTTTAAGTGCCTACACGGTCCACTCCTTTAACTCACACAAGTGCAGCCACTGCTGTTATTCAGCGAGAACAGGCGGGCACAGACATGCACAGCTCGGGGATTAACTGGGAATGCTTTCAGGTTTCCCTGACCAAGTTGCTGGCTTGTAAACGAAGCTCAGGGGACACCCAGGCCAAGTACCCCCAAGC
This sequence comes from Bison bison bison, assembly GCF_000754665.1. Taxonomy (NCBI): domain Eukaryota; kingdom Metazoa; phylum Chordata; class Mammalia; order Artiodactyla; family Bovidae; genus Bison; species Bison bison. Next base: position 10,766,648 of record NW_011494644.1, read on the forward strand.
CACATCCATCCCACGGGAGCCAAAACCCGATAGAAAAAACCCTGTGGTCCTCGCAGGCGCCCTGCCCACCCACAGCCCTCCCCCACAGCCCGAGGCAGGGAAGCTCCAATTTCATGAGGGAGCAGGAGGAGGGGATAGTGTTACGGGGCCTCCTGTACACACCCCACCCCAGCTGTTGCCACTGCCAGGCAACAGCCCCAGGCAAATGTCAAGGAGCAAATCTGAGAAGGGAGAAGTGAGGTTCTGCCAGCTAGTACTCAAGGGCCCGCGAGGCCTCTACCACAGAGACCAGGGGACAAGGAGACGCTTTTGCCTCCAGAGTCCTGTCTTCCAGGAGGACTACGATGTTAAGGAAGGAAGTCCAAAATGCAGGCGGGACTGCTAGGCTGGTGTGTGCGCAAGGAAGCTCCAGGGCAGGAGCGGAGGCAGGCCCTTGAGAGGGAGTGGGGGCAGCCCTGAGGTTGAGGGGGAAGGGGAGGGTCAGGTCAAGTGGACGAGGAAGGGGGTCCCGGGAGTTCCAGCGCTGATAGGGGGAGCGGGGAAGCGAGGCCCAGGGACAGGTGAGGGGTCTGGGCCTTGGGAGCCTTTGGAGTCCCCCTCGCACCAGCAGCTCTTTCCCGCCTCTAGGAGGGAGTCTCTGTCTCGACCAATCAGCGCCAGGAGGGAGGGGCAGGAGCTTCTGGACGCTCGGGGATTGGCGGAGCCCTGTGTGAGCCCCGGGGCATGCTGGGAGCCGCAGTGGCCTGGGAACAGCAGTAGTGTCTGAGCCCCGGAGCCCGGCGCTGGGTGGGTAACCCGAGCCCTCGGAGCCCTTGAAGCTCCGGGGGCGGCTTAGCTTCAGTGTTTTGGCTGAGAACATCCTTAAAGCTTAAAATAAAACCTGCCTGCGGGGTGTGGGGGAGGACAGAGGAGTATGCAAGTCAGCGTCATCCCACTCCCTCAGTTCTAGTCTGTAGGACAGGATGCTGAGGGCTTGGACCAAAGGAGCCGCTGATTTGGGGTTGCCCACGAGCAGATTCTCCAGATCCCCCCAATCTACAGCCCAGGCTAGCCCCTAGATGCACCCCCCTCCCCCCACCACCGCGCAACACACTTACAAAGGAAATGCAGGCGGCCAGGAGAAGGATCCGCACCA
>NW_011494644.1:10767914-10771509 GCF_000754665.1 Bison bison bison
TCAAACTGCTCTAACACCAGCTCCCACAGGGACTTCCCTGAGGGCAGAGGCAAGGGGAGGGGAGGGAAGTGGGGGAGGGGGGCGGTGTTAAGGTCTAACGGATGAATGCAGGGACTCCAGGTGCAGGCTGGGGTCCAGCCTGGAGCAGGAAGGGTCTAAGGTGACGGGCAGGCCATTTGGTACTGAGAAAAGGGCTGAGGGAGCTGGCCCGAAGTCCAGAAACAGGCTCCTCAAAGTGGTGGGCAGTTGTTCAAGGATTGGATGCCTCAAGGAGAACGTGCCTGGAAACTTCTGCCCCCAGCCAGACTCTAACCTTTGAGGAGGAACATTTCCCCCGGGAATTGGAAAGAGAGGACTGGGAGAAGGGAGTGGGGCCCAGAGGGAAGGAGGTGTCATTTATGAGAGCTCAGGGCTTCCAGTAACTTACCCTCCTCAGCAGGGAGCTCTGCCCGGGGAAAAAGAAGAAAAGGACATTATTCATTTGGCACTCAGTCTAATGCCGCCCACAACCAGGACTTTGTGGCTAAGGTAAGAGAATCAGGCCATGAAAAAACTGAGGTTCACTGAGGTTGTCCCAAAAAACTTCCCAAAACTCAGGGACTCAGGGATCCTGCTTTCTCAGTATCCTCCCCTCCCTTGCCCTCAAGTGACCAGGTCTTGCCTCTTCCCTAAGATACCCTGGAGGGAGAGGCTTCAGTGTGTGTGTGTGTCAGTGTGTGTAAGTGAGTCTGTGTGTGTGTGTCTGTGAGTGTATGTTGTAGGGATGTAGGAGGGCATTACCAGCCTTTTCCTCCAGGGAACACTTACCATTATGGCCATATTTCTCCAGATGCCGCTTAACTTGGTCCGGGGTGAGGCCTGTAGTTTCGCTCACCCCAAAATAGGCCAAACATTCTTCTGTGGTCTTGGAGTGCGCAGCCTCCATGGTGCTCCCTTCCTGGGGGCCAGGGGGCGGTGTGTTCCTTCTGGGGGGGTTCTCACACGTCGGGGGCCTTCCTCAGTGTGTCCACCTGCCTGTTTGTCTGGGTTTCTTCCTTTTTCTTTCCTTCCCCCCCCCAGGTTATTCTTCCCTCCACGAAGCTCTGACCCCCGTTCTACTTACAGCAGCCAGCCACCCCCCCAGCCCCCAGCTGGTCCTTATGAGGGAGTGGGGGGGGCCAGGCTCCCCCCTCCCTCAGACCAGGGATTGGCTGGCAGGGACTCTAGCAGGAGGGGTCAGAAGAGAGAGATATTTCTGCTGACGAGGGGGAACAGTGGGGCTGCAGCCTGAGATGTCACTCATGAGGGAAGCTAAGGTGGCCCCAGCTCTAGGGAAGGGGGGCAGGGAGAGACCTCAATTTCTGTCTTCTGCTGCTGAGCCCTTCCCCAATTGCCCCAACTTCTTGAGCTGCACTGAATTTCTTATTCCAGAGTCACCCCTTCCAGTTTTCCCTTCAGCCCCCTTCTCTCTATTCCCTTTCCTCGAACCCCCTTCCCATCTCATCCACCCTGAACCTACTACTGCTGCAGTCTCATCCTTCCTTACTGAGTTTGTTGAAATGGCAGCAGAGATACCCAGCCCTCAGGGGGCTGAAAAGGGGGAGAACATCCTTTGGGGGCAAGAGGAAGTGGCTCTAGAGGGACAAGGGGAAGCAGGGAGGGGAGAGGGTCAAGGGGACAGGGCAGAAGATGGTAACCCTACCCTAGGGAGGGGTTGCTGCAGCCATCAACAAGGGATTTAGTGTCCAGGCCCTGGTGAGCAGAGCCAGGACTGCTTGTCTCTCCCCTAAACCGCCCCCCCACCATGGCTCTAACTCAACCTCTGGGAACAGAGCCTTCAGGGCCCCCCCATCCTTGAGAGGGAATCCCCCCCCCAAGAAAATGGGATACCCAGGCAGCCCGGAAACCCAAGAGCCTACAGAATGTGCTGATGGCAGACAGAGAGGGATCAAAGTTTCAGAATGGGGGCAGGGGTCACCCCAAGTCACGGAATGAGGGTCACCTCGTCCCACGCTGTGCTCTCTTCAATCCACAGGGTTTACATGGCAGACCCTGGATGGCATGTGGTCTGCACTCCACCCTGGCCCCGAAGGAGCTGTGCTCAAGGGGAGTGAAGATGTAACTGTGTGCTCAGGCGCTGGGCATACCCCGTGGGCAGAGGCACGAGGGAAGGGGCATCAAAGGCAGGGGCTGGGGAAGCAGAGGCTCCAGACGCAGAGAATGGACGCAGGCAGATTGATGGGAACAGGTCTAGGGGAAATAAGGACAGACAGAGCTGAGGGACTAGAGACCAGGCTTCCAGGGTCAGAGGGAAGTCTGAGGAGCAGTGGGGAAAGCGGACAGCAGGGAGCTGGCAGGCGGCAGCCAGGTGGGTGGGGGCCCAGAGCTGGGTGCAAAGCCACAAGCTGTTGCTGAGCGGCTGGCCTCGGTGTCAGCTTCCTCAGAGAAGCAGCTGCTCCGAACCCCCCACCCCCACCCCTGCTCTGGGATAGGGGCGTCTGTTGGTCACTACTAGGGTAGCGGCGGGAGGAGCAGACAGAGGGTGGCATGGGGCGTGGGCAGGGGAGGAAACGGGGGCAGAGATGAGGAAGGTTCCGTGAGAGAACGGTGCGAGGTCAGTGAGGTGAAGCAGCAGCCTCGTGGAAGCAGCCCTGGCCTCAAGTCCTTCTGTCTGGGGCTCAGTTTCCTAAGTGCACAGTGAGGCACATGGACCGCTGCAAGGGTTCTCACGGTTGCTTCCCTGTCTGGCGCCCAAGTTCCCAAGCAGACAGTGGGGCAAAGGAAAGGGGAGCCCCACTTTTGGGGGTGGGTAGGCCAGCAGGGGTGGATGGCACTGCAGGATCTAGCCGCCCCCACCAGCTCATCCTTTCTTCTGCCTGCACTTGGGGGGAGGGTGGCCTCTCGGGTGACTTAAGGACACGGTGCTCCCTGCCTCCCCCATTTCATGGGTCCAATAACCCTCCCTGAAGCAGAATCCTGTGGTGACCTGGGGGAGTTTGGGGGGCTCAGACAAGGGGGTATGCGTGTTGGGGGTCACATCACCAGGCACCCCCACCTGGGCAAGCACCCACCTTCTTAGGCCAATATCAAGCCTTTCGGTGCTGGCTGGCCTGTCCCCGCCACCACCTGGAGGAGTGACAGGGGCACTGTCTTAAAGGAACAGGAATGCCCAAACAAGGAGAAGGGGGAGAAGACTGGACAGATCGTGGCTTCAAGGGCCTCAGACCATGAGGCTGAGGAAGGACGCAGGCTTTGCAGGGCACCGCTGCCAACGAGGCCCTTTAAGGTGATTCATTTCTGCCTCCCCCAACTTCCCAGAGAGGAAATGGCAGCCAGGAAGGGAAAGCCACCAGCCAAGAGCTGCAAAAGGATCACCGTCAGGGAGGCTGGGTGTGAACGGGGATGGAGGCGCATGCTCTTTTGGAGCACCCCCCGCACACACACACACACCACTATGCCAGGGTCTCCAGGCCCAGAGTTGGAAGGTGTTCATCCCATCCTGAGGGCTGGAGCTGAGAATGGGAATGGTGGACTTCTGAGGGACCACTGAAGCACAGCCTGGCCATTCCCCATCAGTTCAGAACTTCGGTCAAAACATCCGTAGACAAGATTAGAG
>NW_011494644.1:10771656-10773985 GCF_000754665.1 Bison bison bison
CTGAAGGGTGGCAGGGTTGGGGGCGGGGAGGGGGAGCCTCGCAGCACCAGTTGCTGCTAGATTAGGAGACGTTGCTGCTAGATTAGGAGACGATGAGCTCCTGCTTACCCTGGGGCGCCACAGCCTTCTCTCGCCACCTCTCTGAGAACACAGCATCCAGATCCCCAATCCATCCCCCTCCCTCTACAAGGCCAATTCTATCCCCAGGCTCCTGAGGCCCAGGTTTGGGGGAGCCCCAGAGATGAGACCAAACCAGGAGAGCTTCCCCCAGCGAGCCCCCAGGCTGGGTGGCCTGTGAGCCCAGCTGTCTCCTGTCCATCTCCCAACAGGACGCAAGGCCCAGAATAGCAAGGTCATGAGCATGGGTAGGGCCTCCTGGAGGTGGGGGCAGAGGCTGAGGGGCGTGAGCGTGGAGCCTCCACACTGCCCGGGAGGGGAAGTGGGAGGCAGAATGGGAAGGGGCCCAGCCAGATGGAGGTGGGGGAGGGAGAGGGCCAACAGAACAGGTGGGATTCTTCAGAACCCGGCTCCTCCTTGTTGGCACCTGCAGAGCTGGGAAGCCCAGGGGTGCCCTCAGTTGGAGGAGAGCACAGCCGCAATTCAGTCCAGAGAGCAGAGCCTGGGTGCTATGGGGGGAGGGGTACAGGGAGGAGAGGGAGATGTCACAAATTCAAACACTCACAGGCCCAGCTAGGCGCCTCCTGTGAGTAAAGTGGGCTGGTGGGCATGGAGCAGATGTGCAAGGCGGGTACCACGTGAGGCTGGATCTTTTGACTTTGGGGAGGAACCAGTGATCTGAACTTTTATGTGAAATTCCAACGGAAACATCATTCAGGCCAAGTAAATCATGTCAGTGGCTTCAACCTAGATGAACCTTCCCATTTTACCGATGAGGCTACTGAGGCCTAAAGAGGTTACACTTTGCCCAGGACACACCACAAATGAGAAGCAAAGGCAAGAGTGAAGCCAGCGCTCTTTATCATCCAGCCTTCAGCTTTCCAGCTTGGCTCTGAGAAGAGAGGTGAGTCAGCCTGCCCCTGGGGCTCTCTGCAGCTAGGCTGTGGTGGCCACATTCAATCTCTCCCAACACAGCCACCGTGCCCCTAGCCCAGCCCCTCACAATCTCTCCTGGCCTGCTTTCTCCCCAGGGTAAGAAGCCTTAACTGAAGAATTCAGAGTAGGAAGGTCTGAACTGATTGGAGATCATCGATCCTACTGTACACGGTCCTGTCCCATCAAGTTAACTTGGCTGGAGACCCCGAGAAGCATGATTTGGCTCCACACTTAACCCTCAAGAAACAGGACAGCCCCCTGGGGAGCAATGGGCCAAAAGCTCAGGTCTGGGAGCAACAGGGATTCAAGCTGACCCAGACCTCTGGCCTCTCAGCTCTGAAGTTGGCAACAGAGTGGGCTACCTTCCTGACCCGCCTGTCCCAGCCCCCCACTGCAAACACTGGCCACAGCCATCACAATGGAACTGAGATAAACCCTTTTATTTAGTTATGCTTCTCCATTTTGTTTAAAACAACAAGAACAACCACCTTAATATAACTGACAGCCCTTCCCCCTCACCCTTCCTTGGGCTGAGGGGTGGTTAATGGGGAAATGGCCCCCAGGGGTGGGGCTGGCCATAAGAGCCCCGTAGGGAGGTAATGGAGCCTGAATCCCCTGCCCAGGGGATGGGGCACCTGTAGTGTATGAACTGGGGAGTTAGGGCTTTTGAAACTTTTTGTACCAACATACATGCCCTTGGCCGTCAAGGGTCAGGAAGCATGTGGGGAGGGGATTCCCACCGCTCCTCTGTGTCTCGGCCCAGCCCCAATCTCACCAACTGTGGGCTGGGGAGCAAGAAGAGAGAAGGTGGGGTAGGGTGTCTCACACAAAGGAGTACTGGTTATTTATGGCTCTGGGATGGCCCCCTTCTTCTCCGTCGCCCCCTAGTGGTAACTGCTGGAGCTGCACCATCAGGGTCACCCCCGGGGCCCCAGCAGATCCAGCGCCTCCCTGGGCCTCCGTGCCTGGGGCTACGGCCTCTTCCAATTCAACCACGGGGACCAGCTCAACCACGGGGACCAGCTCTTCCTGGATCCCTCCACTGCCCGCTTTCTCTTTCTCTTGCCTCTCTTTGGCTGCTGCGGCTGCTGCTGCCGCCACTTCTGGCGCCCCCGACGCCTCTTCTGCCCCAGGATGTGGGGGATCTGTCCATGAAGGGGGTTCAGGGGGCTGGGGTGGGTCATGGGAGGTGCTCGGTTCTGGATAGGAACGGTAAGAAGACAGACTGATGGTGGAGGGAGGCAAGGTCTTGGAGCAGCCTCCCCTTCGCTCATCC
>NW_011494644.1:10774085-10775714 GCF_000754665.1 Bison bison bison
CGAAGGGCATGAGGGTGGAGGAGGCATCGGGGTAGCATCGATCTCCCTCGCACACCCCTGCATGGCTCCCGGCCTGCTCCCGGCCTGGGGGGGTAGGGGAGGGGCAACGTGGGGACAGATGGGACATTGGGGGTGGGGAAAAGGGAGAGATCAGACAGGGACATCAGACATCAAGGGAGGAGGGAGGGGGATCAGACCGAGCACCCCCAAGAAGGGCAGGCCCAAGGCAAGGCTGTGATGGAGGGCAGAGACAAGGCCAGGGAGGACGCGTCTAGGAGACAGACAGACGATGGAACAGACGGGCCAATGGAATGGGAATGCGCGAAACCCAGCTCTCCACTTCCTCCCAGCTCCAGCATGGAGCCTGCTGCCTTCCTACGTCCCCATGGGCTCCTTTTCCCCGAGAGACCCAACACACAGGCATCTCCTCTGCCCCCGCTCTCCTCCTCGGGCCCCCCACCCCGTCTCGCTGGCACACACACCTCCTCACTTCTTGGGTGCACGGGCACCTCCTCCCCTGCAGACCTGCTCTGCTCACCCTGCTGTCGCTGGGAGGACACGACATAGCTGACAAGGACAACGTCACTGGAGCCTCCAGACTCCAGGGGGATGGGGTGCATCCGGAAATGCTCGAGCATATCAAAGATGGACTGGAACCACAGGTGCTGGACCCGGCACTGACCTTCCTCATTCAGCGAGAGACGCAGGTGCTGAGGGTGGGACGAGTGGGATAAAACGGGAGCCTGAGCCCTACCAGTCATAGAACCCTCCTCCCCCGATGGCAGCATTCCCCGACTAGACCCGCAGGCCCGCTGCCTGCAATGGAGCCTCCTCCTCAGGCACTCACCTTGGCCTTGCCCTGGAAGTTGAAAGTGAGGACATATTCACCCCGCCTCGTCTCACTCTGACGTACCAGGAAAACCCCGTGGGAGCCAGTGCCTCCAGCCAGCACTAGCTGGGCGGCCTTGAGTCGAGAAAGCATCCCATGGAACCAAGGATACCCTGAGAGGGGCTGGTCCCCCTCGCCTCCCTCTGGCTCGCCTTGGAACAGTAAGGACCCTTCAGGAAAGAGGGAAGGAGACCGGGTGTCAGGGAAGCCATCCCGACCCAAAGAGAAGCCTCGCTCTTCCCTCACAGGTCACTCCCAAGCCCCCCAGGTCGGACCCCTGAGGATCCCAAGACAAGAGTTTCAGGCAGCTGGGCACCAGGCCTGGAAGCAGACACACACTCACACCTCTGGTACCTGTGGCTGTTTCCGGAGTGTCCAGGGGTGGGTAAGGGGCTGCGAGGGGATGAACGGTCCCTGCTGGGGGACCCTCTTCAATAGGGATCCGGGGGGGCAACTCTGGGGGAAGCAGTTCCATTGAGTCAAAATGGGAGGCAGCGATGGAGGCAGAACTGGGGGAGATGGATGCTGAGGGGCGGTCTGACAGGCCTCCGTAGGCCCCTGGAAGAAAAAGGGGAGAGCAAAACTGAGAACTTGAAGCTTCTTTTTGGGAGGACTGGTCTGCCGGACCCACTTCCCCAGCGGCCAGGCTACCCTGTGGGCACTGGCATCAGCCGGCCGAAATGCTGGCTCCTTCTTCAGGCACTGAGCCTGATGGTTCTCATTGGTGGCTCGTAACTTAT
>NW_011494644.1:10775814-10792785 GCF_000754665.1 Bison bison bison
GTAACTTATGCTTCACACACTGCTGAAAGGGCTGCAATGATTCCAACAAGGTCTTAGAATCCAAATGTGCCCACATCTCTTCTGAATCAACAGTTGAAATTACAGCAACTCTATAGTTGCAGAATTGGGGGGTAGAACCCCTCAAGTATTTTCACATTAAAAATAGGTACTTTGTCTACAGGACAAAGCCCTCAACTCTCAGTGGCATCAAAGATTCTCCTGTGAATTCTGTCAACCTAACCAACCTGATCTTCATGTTATCCTGTATTCCTGTGTCCTCTGATTTAGCCCAATTACCCCACCTAACTTTTTCAGATGTCCAGGGCTCTCCCCATCTCAGGTCTCGGCTTGCACCATCTCCTTTCTCCAAGCCATGTTCTTTTCTCCTCCTCTGTGCAGAATTCCTCATCTAGCCCACCTTCCCTGATTCTCTTCCTCCCGAGTTCCCAAGGCCTCCTGCTGGTGCTGTTCAGGCTCACCAGGTCGAAGCCCTGCTTTTTACAAGGGATGTCAACTCAGATCTGAGCTCCTCATCCCGCCCAGAGCCTAGCACAGGGTCGAGGATGTACTAGGAGTTCCTGAGTGTCTGCTGAGCAGCAGGCAGGAGCCTACAGGCGCGTCCTACATATTAGTGCTCCGAGAACAGGAATATGCGGGGTGCAGGGCGCTGCGGCTCAGGAACAAGCTGGCATAGCCTTTGTCTTTGTCAGTGATCCTCGGATGACCTCAGAAAAGCCATTTCTCCTCTCTGCTCTTAGCTGCCTGAGAAATGAGGCGATCAGAACTGAAGACCTGGTAAAGCCCATTCTGGTCCCTAAATTCTTTAATACATTTCTTTACTCAGGCTGTGTGCAAGGCACAGTGAAACTGGAGCTCGGAATGGGGAATCAGAAGAGTGTAGTAGAGCCTAGAAAGGTGAGCTGGGGCCAGGTAGACACGTCTTTTTGTGTTTATGTGTGCGGGCAGCGTACGTGTGTTTAGAAGTTGGGACTCAAAAGAAATCCTAGTACCATCAACATATGCGTGGAGGTCAGAGTAAGAACACAACAAAGATGTACACAGTGTTCTGTGAGCTTAAGAGAACCATTATCTCCGGCCAGAGTGGTGGCCAGCACAAGGCTTATGGAGAAGGTGAAGGGGCGGGGATAGAATGCTGGAGAAGGGCTGGCTTGGGGCTTGGGTCGGGGCAGTGATGATGATGGTTCCAACTGGTAAACCGTGGCTGGGCCTGTTCAGGGACAAAAGTCAAATGTTTGGTGGGTGGCAGCTGAGGTGCACAGCGGAGCCTGGAGAGAGGGCCAGGGCCCGGGCCTCCCAGCTGGGGGGCTTGCATGGCAGGTCCCAGGGTCCTCGGCTCTCTGAGGCCCCACCCTTACCCTGCGAAAGGCGGTCGCTGCTCTCACTGGGTCCCAGCAGCAGGCCCTGGCTGGGCAGACTCTCCAAGTGGTTCAGGCAGGGCGGCTCCAGGCTGTCTGTGTTCTCCCTTGTCAGGAAGGAGGTCCCAGGGGCCAGGGGGAGGGTCATGGGGCGGGGACTGGTAGCAGGGTAGGGTCTGCAGAGACAGGGAAAACGGTGCTGGGAGGACAAGTCACCTCGGAGAGGCGGACAGCTGCTCCCCACCCCCACCCCTGGGCCCCTCAGTGACAGAAGTCGGGCTCCTCACCCCGGGCTCAGGCATTCTTGGATGTCAGACACCCAGGCCTTCACATGTAGCGCATCAGCTGTCTCCAGGATGTACTCCGAGGGGCCTTCCACCTATGGGGACGAGAGGAGGCCCACAGGCCACTTCCAGGTCTCAAGGCCCTAATGCAACCCTAACAGGAGCAAGGACATCCTCCTGCTCACCCCCCTCCCAGAAAAGCCGCCGCCCTGGGGACACATTCTCAAGGCACCTGGCATCTGTGCCCTTCCTTGCATGTGTATCCCTTGCTTCAATCTCCGAAAAGAGCTTTCTCTCTAACATGAGTGCTCCAAGAGGGCAGGGAGCCCAGGCCTCCTACCTTAACCACAAAGGTGTTCTCCCGGTCAGGCATCTCCAGGGCTGTGGTTGTCCGCACGTCGGTGATGGTGGAGCAGGGAATGCTCAGTCGAGGCCGAGATGCCTAGGTCACGAGAGAGAACAAGACCCAGACTGTTGGTGCGGAGAGACAATCGTACCCCTCCCTCCAGAGAGATTCAGCCTTCCTTCCACACCCAAAGGGAGTTAGACAAGTAACACTGCTTTCTCTGTCGTGCCCACAGCGACTAATCCAGAGTCAGGAGCTAGCTTTAAAAAACCCAGGCCCTCCCGGGTGGCTCAGTGGTAAAGAATCTGCCTGCCAGTGCAGGAGACACAGGTTTGATCCCTAGTCCAGGAAGACCCCACATGCTGCGGGACAACTAAGTCTGTGCGCCACAGCTACTGAGTCTGTGCTCTATAGAGCCCGCGAGCCGACACTATGGAAGCCGGAGCGCTCGAGAGCCACGTGCTCCTCAATGAGAAAAGCCACTGCGGTGAGAAGCCTGCAAACCACGAAAGTAGCCCCCATTTGCTGCATCTAGAGAAAAGTCCACGCAGCAACGAAGACCCAGCACAGCCAAATAAATAAATACAAATTATTTAAAAAAACAACAAAACAAATAAGCATAGCTCGGTATACGGGCCAAGCCACCACCCTGGTTGCTCAACCCCTTGCTCCCAGCCACTCCACCTCTGCTGGGCCTCACCTTGGGGGGTACGAAGAACTCCAGCCGACTTCCTCCTCCTTCTCCTTCACTTCGAAGCAGCAAGCGACACTTCTGCCACTGAGGCTGTCCCCCTCCCCCTGAGGTAGGCCCCGCTGCCCCTCCTCCCCGGCCCACTCCGGCGGGATCAGGGGCAGCCTCTTCAGCCCCCATGAAACTCAGCAGCTCTTCCCGCTGCACCACGCCTGCACCATCCTTCAAGGCCCCCCCTCCCCGACTGAGTCTCAGCCTCTCAAAACGGTGAGTCCATCTGTCCCCGGGGGACGTCCCGTCGCTGACCAGTCCCCTGCTGACAGTCCCAGCCCCGCCAGAGGAGTTGGAGTTGCTGTTCCCACCTAACGCCGGGGGTCCCGAAGCCGTCTCCAGGGGCCCCGCTGGAGAGGGCGGGTCAACGGCCCCCCGCCACTGCAGGATGCCGCGGACCGAACCGCGGACCGAGCGACCCACTGAGCGGAGAGAGAAGCGCTTCTTGAGCTTCGGCTTCGAGGAGGTTGTAGAAGAGGAAGAGACCGAGGAAGGGAGGGGGCCGGCCAGGTCCTCAGATGAGCGAGAAGGGCCCAGCACAGCCAGGGGCCCGCCCGCCCTGCAGCTCTCAAGGGACAGGTCGTGTGGCGGGACCTCCACACCAGGACTCAGAGGAGCCAGGAGGGGTGGCGACAGGGAGCCGGAGGCCCGGGCCACCTCCGCTTCAAAGTGCTGCAGGAAGAGCTCGGCAAAACGGCGGGAGAAGGCGGCCTCGGCCCCTGGCCCCGCGTACTGGGGGTGAGAGGCCAGGTAGAGGCGAAAACGGCGGGCAAAATCCAGGGCGGCCGCCCGGGCGTGGGACTCGCAGAACTCCCGCCAACTTGGGGGAGGCGGCGGGGGCAACGGGGGAGGGGAGGGCGAGGCCCCATCCTCCGGGGAAGGGGCACCATTCATGATGGCCCCCAGGAGGTGGAGAGGGGGAGCCTGTGGGGAGGGGCGGCAAAGAGAGAAGCGGCCAGAAGACACGGGGTGAGCGGCAGCAGCTGCAGAAGGAAGAGGCACATATATGGAGTCACTGCTGAGGTGGGACGGGGCCAGACCCCCTCCTCTGGTCTAGACTTCTTAGAGTGCAACTGGAACACACACCACACTGCCTCCCTGCCCTTCCCCAGGTCCTTGCGCCCCACAAGCCCCAGCCAATCAACCGCCCCCCTACTCCAATGTCTAGCCTGCACCCTCCCCCTGCTGTCTCCCCGATCCACATTCCCTGGCTTCAGCTCCAGGTGTGATGGACCGCTGGACAGCGCCTTCCTCTAAACAGGAATCTGTTCCACGTTCCCTCCCTTCTCTAAAATGATCCTTTGATATTTATCACCTGCTTCCCAGTTGCCATTCTTACCTTTCCCTGCGAGAGGTTTTAACAACCTCTGTAACAAAAGAGGAACCCGGAGCTCAGAAAGTTTCAGAACTCCAAGTCTCCTGTTTTTCCCACTGCATAGTCCTCGTCCCCAGGCACTGACTGTGCCAGTCTCAAGCCACTGCCCCTCACTGCCCCAGCTTGCAAGGGAGCCAGGCCTGCAGAGCTTAAGAGACCCTGCCTCCCACGGTCCATCACTGAGGACGGAGGTTGCTCATTAAGGACAGACCGACGAAAGCCAACCCCAGGGCCCAGTAACCAAGCACTGTATTTGGAAGGCTTGGAAGGGCCAGAGCCCACTTGTTGGGTGGCCCTCCAGCCTGGGGCCCAGAGGCAGCAGCAGTGTGGGCTGGGTCTGGGCGAGTCTTTGCTGGCCACAAAGTAAAACAAAACAGGGAGCTGGGGCCCTGGGTTTCTCACCTTCCTCTTCTCTCACAGAGGAGTGTGCCCTAAAGGCTGGTTAGCTTGGTGGTTAAGGCCATAGGCTCTGGAGTTAGACTTAGGATGAAATTCCATCACTGCCACTTATTAGCTGGGTGATCTTGAACAAATTACACGTCCTCTCTGAGCTTTGGTTTTCGTATTTATAAAACAGGACTAATGATCCCTAAGCCCTAGAACTGTTGGGAGAATTAAACAGGACGTGTCCCGGCTTGACACAAAGTAAGCACACAACAAATGACAGTCGTTATTACTATTTTTATGGGGTTCTGATTTTCTCAAAGAGAAATCAGCAAAAGGAAGAGCCTTCCCAAGGTCTTACAACTAGCAAGTGGCAAAGCTGGGCAGGGAATTTACAAACCCATGGCTCTTCTGTTAAGTGTTCCTCCCCCATGTTATACTTGAAGATGACTGGCACCAAGAAGGGGGTGAAGGCAGTTCAGGCAAATCTCCCCAAACCCCAGACTCCTGTTCAGACCCAGGTCAGCGCCCCCTCCCCTTTCTCTTTGGCTTGGACCCTACACACTGAGATGGCTCCAACCATAGGGGCAATTCCAAACCAACGAGAAGACGCCAGGAGATTAAAGAGTCATGGAGCACGGGGGAACCGAGCCAAGAGGTGTAGACACAGCAGAGAGCCCAATCTCCAGGTAGAGGCCACCTCAGCTCACACCGGCCCACCCAACCCTCTGCACCACAGGCAGACCAAGCCCCCCTTCAGGCCCGCTGACCCTGCGGGCCCTAAGCTGGTGAGTCAGTTTCTCTTTCGTCAAGCGGGACTCAGATACATTTTCCCACTGCACCTGCCTCTTGGCTCAGTTCTGATATTTCCCGAAGGGCGGGTGGTGGAGGGTGCAGGCTCCGCTCCTGGCTCGGACCCTCTGGACCCGGTGGTCAATCCACTTCGACCCGACCCTCCTCCCCGGACACCCTCTACCCGCCCATTCCCCGGGGCCGCAGCCCCCAAGGAAGCAGCCCTGTCTGCTGCACTCTCCGGGGCCGGGCGCCCCTCCTGCCTCTAGACCCCCCCACGCCCGCCCCCACCCAGGGCTCCTCGCAAGCGTCGGGGCCGGGTCGCGGAGAGGGAAGAGGGACTTGAAGAGGGGGGTTCCGGTTCCGGTCCCACCTGCATCTCGGTCCCCGCGGTTAGCTCCGGCGGCGGCGGCAGCTCCCGCTCCTGCCCCACCCCCCGCTCCGCGACTAGCTCCCAGCCCGGTTCTGCGCAGGCGTCGGGACCCCCTTTTTTCCCGTCACCGTAGGAAGCGACCATAGAGAAGAGCGGGGAGAAGGAAGGGCACCTTCACACTCACTTCCGCCATCCTCCCACTCCGTGCAGCCCTTCCAGAGCGGGGAGTATGTGAGTCTCGGAGGGCTCAGTGACTTCTCCAGTTGCGCCTACCAGGATCGGCAGGAGCAGCCATAAGAAGGGGTTGGGTCCTACCAGAACATCCTCCCGGAGAAAAGTCGGGACAAAGGGGAGCTGTCAACCATAGCAAAGGGACTTTAGTGGAGTAGAGTCTCGGGGGCCTGACGGAGGCTAGAGGAGCCAGGTACCGGAAACCAGCGAGTTGGGAAGGCTGTTTGAAGGGCCCGTCGCAGCCTAGAGCGCCGTCCTGGGCCGCTGAGGGGTTCGAGGACACCGCCCCCAAGGAGCTGGGGGAGGGAAGATGCGGGTGACCTTGGTGAGGCCCTTAGAGGAGGCGGAGCCTGAACTTACGACCTTGGTGGTTTCTTTGACGAAAGTACTGGATGTTCCAGGAGATTCCATCTCTGAGCTTGGGAACTGGAAGTGGGGGCGGTAGGAATAATGAGGTCAGTTTTGGGCGTGTTTGTGGGACGTCAGGAGACAGTTGGACACACAGTCTGGAGCTCAGGAGAGACATCAAGGCCAAATACAGAAATTGAGACGGTATTAAGGTGTAGAGGGCAGTTGAAATCATGAGCAGGATGAGATCCTAGTCACTCAGATCTCTCATTGACCCAGCTCCACTGGCCTAAGCAATAAGGGACTCTTTGGACTCAAGCCATTGAAAAGAATGGATCAAGTTTATTCAGAACAGCTGAATAAAAGGGCCAAAAGATATCAGTAACCTGTGGTTCACTTCTAGACTGAGCTCTCCCCGTGCCTCCCTTAGTGGCAAAATAGATTTCTATAGCTCCAATCTTAAGTCCTAATAGCCTAGCAACTCTTGCAGGGGCATGTTTTTGCTCTGATATTTGCAGTAAAATTTCCAGAACTGACTTTAGCTGATTGGCTTGGATCACTTGATATTCCTGAAACACAAAGTCTTGGCCTAGCCAGTCTTAGTCCCCATCTCTCCCCCAGCTCTAGCCGAATTAGCATCAGCTCACCAGGTGGCCTTTGTTAAGGTCTTCGTCACCATCTTTGTCCATCCATCTTTCCAATTCAGAAGATGTCAGTGGAAAGGACTCTAGTTCTGTGATCACCCCGCTCCTCCCTGACAGGTTCACACTCCCTTTCTCTGTAGTTGGCCCATTGTTGTCCAGAAGAGAGACAAGGTGAGGAATACAGAAAGGGGCTGGTGATGATGAATTAAGTTTGGAAATATTGTCTAAACTGTCCAATAAACTGTGCAATGACTGAAATGTTCTCTATCAGGACTGCCTAGTATGGTAGCCACCAGCCACATGTGGGTTTTGAGCACTTGTAATGTGGCTAGTGTGACTAAGGAACTGAAGAGTTTTTTTAGTTAATTAAAATAGTCACATGTGCCTAATGACTTACTGTATTGGTGTAAGAGATGTCTGAGGATGACTAGGTGGAGCTGTCCACCAGAGACAGATCTACAGTCTGAGCAGTGTGATCCGTGATCAGACACAAGTAGTGGTTAAAGGCATGGACATGAATTAGATTGTCCTGGTATTACCTGTAGAGAGAATAGGGCCTAGAACTTAATTTTGGGAAACAAACCACATTTAACGGGCAGGCCAAAAAAAAAAAAAAAGAGTAGAAAGTGCCGAGATGATGTCTTGGATCAGGTTTTCCAGAAGCACACCCAGAGATGAGAATTTGTGTGCCAGTGATTTTTTTTTAGAGTGCTACCAGGAGAAACTAGTAAAAGAGTGGGAGGGGCAGGAGAGGAAACCAAGAGAACGTGTAATCTCAGAGAACGTGTGAGAGTAGTTCAGCTTGATTCCTCAGGGAAGTTCTGGATGTAAGTTGTGACTCAGATTTATCCAGAAACAAGGGAGCTGGGCCTTTCCTGTACCAGCATTCTTCAGCGGTAAACTAGGGCTTCCCCTGGGAGACGTCAATTCTCAGGCACTTCATCAAGGCAAAGCTTCCAGTAGCCTGAGGACAGGACAGTTCTCAAGAAAAAGAAAAAACATCTAGAAGGTCTAATTGTATGAAAAACACCACAGACCAAAGACCAGGGGGTGTGGTAATAAGAGCATGTGCATGCGCATAATTGGGTGGGGTGGGGTGGTTGGGCAAACACTTCATACACAAATGATAAGGGATCCATGGGACTGGGCATTGCTCTCGTCTCCTATAGAAAACACTGACTTAGATTGCTTAGTGACTTTGAGAGTCATTTTTAGGGAAGTGAAGGAAGCAGAAGCCAATGGTAGCAGACTGAGGGATGAATGGAAGGTGAACAAGTGGGGGTGGGAATGTGAAGAGCTGTGCTACACAGTTTGGCCAAAAAGGGAAGGAGATACGGAGGGCTGTAGAGGATGGAAAGGATTGCTTGTTTGTTTATATCCTGAGGGAAGCTGGATTTTATGTCTGAAGTCTTAGGAGAAAGGAGCCAGTAGAAGGGATGGTAATTGAAGGAGTGAAGTTTCAATTACCATCCCAGGGGAAGGATGGGTCCAGAGCCCAGGTTAAGCAAGCTGTTAATGTGAAAAGCAAAACACTTCTTCCTCCTTAGGAACAGGGGATGTAATATTCAGGATGCTTTCAGCTACAAGTAATAGGACCACTGCTTCCCCTACTCCATTTAAGGTCCTAAAAGAGGTGGAGTTTGTTGGTTCACAGAATTAAAAAGTAAGAGGTATGGACTTTCCTGGCAGTCCAGCGGTTAAGACTCTGTGCTTCCACTGCAGGGGGCACGGTTCCATCCCTGGTCTAGGAAGACCCCATGTGGCATAGAAGATCCCATGTGGCATGGCTAAAAAAAAAAAAAAAAAAATCAGAGATAGAATGACACGAGGCATGGCAGGAGCCAGAGGCTCAAACAGGGTCCATATGAACTTGCTCTCTTAGCTCTGCTTTCCTCTGGGTTATCTTCCTTCTCAAGCAGATTGCCCCCTCCTAGGGAGCAAGATGGCCACCAGAGTTCCAAGCTTACATTCTACTAGCTTCGGTCCCAGCAGAGATAGATCATAGCTTTTCCAATAATTCTAGCTCAAGTGAAGTAGGGCTACATCTCATCAGCTCAGCTTGGGTCACCCAGTGCCCATCTTTTGTATAATAAGGAATTTGTCTGGTATTTGTTGCAGGTTCCTAGCACAGAACTTTTAAAATTCCTGCAATTTCCTGAGTGACAGAAGTGTGTTACTTGTGAACCCCTTCGATCACACCTGAGTTTTTGCTGATGAAATGACTAATGGCAAGCCTCTACATAGCTTCAAGTTGGGGGCTGGTCAGCAGAAGCCCCAACTTTATGATTAGAGGGTTGAGATTTTGAGCCAGTTTCATCTCCAGAGGGAAGGGGACTTGAAGATTGAGTTCAGTCACATGGCAGTGATTTACTCCACTGTGCCTAAGTACTGAAACCCCTAATAAACACTTTGGACACTGAAGCTCGGTGGGGCTTCTTGTCAGTGAAGACACTGATGTGTGGGGAAAGTGATATGCCCCAAGTCTATGTGGACCCTCCAGGACTTCTCCCTATGTAGCTCCTCATTTAGCTGTTCCTGACGTATCCTTAATTATAAAATATAATCGTAATTGTACTAAAATGTAAGTATAGTGCTTTTCTGTACTCTGTGAATTCTAGCAAATTATCAAACCTGAGGGGGCTCACGGACACTCCCGGATCTGTAGGTGCTTGGCAAGAAGGATAGATGGCCAGGGGACCCCACTTGCAGCTGGCATCTGAAGTGGGGGCAGTCTTGTGGAGTGAGCCCTTACCTTGTGGGGTCTCTGCTAACTCTGGGCAGTAAGTGCCGGAACTGAACTTCAGGTCACCAGTGGGGGCTGAAACACAATACTAACCCTGAATGGACAGTTGTGACCATGAAGGATAGATTAGGTTGATTGGTAAACACTGGATCATGGACCGATCAATCACCTGAGGTAGGGATGGGCTGAGCACAGCAGAGGGTGGTTCTTCAAAGGAAAACCAGAGTCTCTCCCTGAGGGGAAAGTGGCTGCTTACCGGTTGCTTCTGGAGGTCATCTGGACCCTCCCCCACCCCATGAGATGGAGACATCAAATTCAGCCTTGGTGTTTTGGCCAGAACTTCCTGCCCCTCCAAACAAATCATGCTTTGCTCAGTCAGAACATCTGACAGCTAACACACTCCACCTTCATGTAGGCTTGTCTACGTAATATTACACGTAGGTATTACACACGCCATTCCCCTGCTTCTGCCAGTCTTCCTCCTCTGGTTTCAGGCTCCAAAGTGTAGCCCCCTCTAAGAAGCTACGCAAGGCCAAGGCACTGAGGCAGCCTCTCAAGTGCCTTTTATTTAGCAGCTTTTGTGTGAGCTTCACAGAGTGTTTCCAACTGGAATGTCTCCACTCACATCTGAGTGACATGAGTGTGATCGGAGTTCTGTGTTTGGAAGGATAATCAGGGCCAGTATGGGAGCGTTGAGACTGGACATAGAGAGGAGATGGGTGCAGTGGTCCAGGAGGGGGGTGATGCTGACCCGGCCAAGGCAGAATTCCAAGGAGAATGTCCAGAGGGATTTCTGAGGAAACACTGCCAGGCTGGCTGGAATATCCTGAGTGACAGAAGTGTCTGTAACTTGTGAGCCCCTGAAAAGAGTGAAAGATGCCCCTGAGTTTCCAATAAGTCTGCTGAGTGGTATCAAGGACAAGGCTTTAAGTCCTAGTCCCCAATTTGCTACTAAGTTATAGGTCAGCCCAGAACCCATTTCAATTACAGCAGACCCACCTCCTTTTAGAAGTTAAACAGCTACAAAAAATCCTTACAGATCATAAATTTTAGCCTCTTCACTCACCCCCATTTTATAAAGCAAAGGCCTCAGAAGTTATAGTGATTCACTTGTATTTTTTAAGTGAATGTGAATACAAAATTTGCTTTCCACTGAAAACACTGAGAAACTTAAGCCCAACACAATGCGTCACTGAATGATCAACTGAAATGATTCAACAAATTCTTCCTTCAACAAATGTTTCTTGACCTAATTGTTAGAAACTATCCCTAAAATAAAAAATAAGTTATTAGTATCATGAGCTGGTGAGAGAGAAAAAAATAACAAAAAACAAAACCCAACAAACAAGCCAACTACTAAGATAATTTTGGATACTTAGGTGCTATGAAGAAAATAAGAGGACCGTTGGTAAGAGGGTGTCAGAAGAGGTGACATGTGAGGTTGGAAGATGAGAAGGAACAAGCCATGGGGAAAGCTCCGGGGAAGAACATTCCAGGAAGACAAAAGCACATTTGCAAAGACCCTGAGGTAAAAGCAATCGTGGGGTGTTTGTGGAACAGAAGGATGCCCAGTGTGGCTGGAGAGAGTGAGAGGAAAGTACCAGATGGGGATCAGAGGGGTGGACAGGGGCTAGATCATGCCCATGCCAGATCACAGGCCGTAGGGAGGATGTCGGACTTTTTTTTCTTATGTTTACTGACCAAAAAAATATATGTTTACTGAAATATATTTACCTGCCATACAATTCACCCATTTAAAGTAGGAGTTTGGATTTTATTCCACGTGTACTAAGGAGTCATTGAGGGAGGATTCATTTCTGATTCACATTTTAAAGACTGATCTGGTCGTGTGGAAGATGGATTTGACAGATATTGAGAATAAGGACAGAAGCTGGAGAACCCACTGGAGACATCATGAGGTAACTTAGGCGAGAGATGATCCCAGTTTGAACCCCAGTGTTGACAGGGGAGAGAGAAGCGGTCACACTGAGATTTATTTTGGAGAGAGAACCAGTGGGACTGGGTAATGGACAGATGTAGGGGTGGGGGAAAGGACAAAGGTGGTGCCATTTATTCAGATATGTAAGGAGAGTAGGGGAGAAACAAAGTGTCCTGTTTGGGGTATGTTAGGTTCATAGCATCACAGTGGTAGCACCCTTCGATTTGGAAAGCTCGTGAACAGTTCAAGTGCAAATATGCACAGAGGCCTGCTGTGGCCAGGCACACAGTATATGGAGATAAAGGAAGCCCAGTCCTCACCCTACTCAAGTCACTTAGTCTCAGACAAGTGACACCAAGAAATACGTCCAAGTGCTGTAAGGCAGACTTAACTGTTAGGGTGTATTTGGCTTCAAGTAACAGACAACTCTTAACACTATCTGCCTTAAACAATAAAGATACTTGTCATCTCACACCATGTAGAGTCCAGGCTTCTAAGATCCTCTTTGCTTTGCCCACTTCTGGATTTTGGGCTTCACCATGGATGGGAGCATGATAGGCATGATAGTTCCAGGCTTCCCATCCTGATGCAACAACTCCCAGAGTCAGAAGGTGGTCTGTCTCCTCGGTGTCTCCTTCTTTTTAAAATGTTTATTCATTTATGGCTGTGTTGGGTCTTAGTTGTGCCAGGCGGGATCCTTGTTGTAGCTTACAGACTCCAGAGCACTCCACGAGCTCAGTAGTTGTGGCACATGGCCCAGTTGCCCTGCAGCTTGTAGGATCTTAGTTCCCCATCTGGACTTGAACTCAAGTCCCCTGCACTGGAAGTCAGATTCTTAACCACTGGACCACCAGGAAGTCCCAAAGGTCACTCTCTTGATGTGGAAGTGGTTGCAGGACCATGAGCAGCAGCTGTTGCAGACAAGTCCAAGTCCTGGCATTTAGTGTCTGGTGGCAGTGGCGGTAGAAGCGGCTTTCTTAGCAGGTCAGATCAGACCTATGGCTTAGGATCTGTTTCTCCAGCCCACCCCACAATTCTGTAGGCCGCCTACCACCTTGACACAATTTTCCAACCAGCCCATGTAAATTCTGTTATCTGCAAATCAAGACTCCTGTGACACAGGGTGCAACAGTCAACAGCTCTACAAAAACTCTCTCCCTCTGGACTCTTCTGAGCACTGTGTTTTGCAAATTTCAGTCATTCATATACACCTCTCCCCAGATTTGCCATATATTCATATCACCCATTTTATCTACCAAGTGTTTCTTTTAATTGATTCAACATTTTTTTAAACATTTACAATGCCAGCCTTTCTTTCAAACTAATACACATTAAAATAAATATAGCACCACTAAAAAAAGAAAGCATTAATTTAAGTACCAGCCCCCAATATTTCATATCCTGGTAGTGGCTGACAGTGTCTTAGGATAAATTTCTAGAAGTGGAATGACTGAGGTTCAGGTTGGGGACAAGGAGAACCCTTTCATATTGTACAAGCCCTTCCTCATCAAAGCTGATGGATTTAGAGGGCCAGGAAGACGGAAGTCTTAGGAAGTTTCTCATTGTAAAATGACAGTTAAATTATAGTATGGTGAAGTAGCTAAGTGCACACTTTTTCGGAGTTTAGCTGTGTTGGGTTCCTTAATTACCTTGATGCTCAGTTTTCTCACTAATAAAATGGGGTCCTATCACACAGGATAACATTGAATGTGATACTGAATGTGACGCAATATGAAGCACAACGCCTGAACCATGAAAAGCTCTAATTCTGAGTCCCCCAAACTCCTCTGAGTTTAAGAAGAGTGTT
Source organism: Bison bison bison (assembly GCF_000754665.1). Lineage (NCBI taxonomy): Eukaryota > Metazoa > Chordata > Mammalia > Artiodactyla > Bovidae > Bison > Bison bison. The sequence goes on from NW_011494644.1 coordinate 10,789,199, forward strand.
AAAAATAAATATGGTTTTCTTGTCTGTACCCAGACACTACTGAATCATAATCTCCAAGGGAGGAATTAAGGAATCTATTTGAAACAGACACCATCAACTGAGTCTTAGGAGCTGATGAGTTTCGGAAACATTAATCAAGGTTAAGCAGCTGCTATTATCATCCCACGGTGATGAGATGATGGATGAGAAAGTTAAAGGTCATTTACTATCCTTGCACTCATTCATTCAGTCAACAGACATTAACTGAGCACTCACTGAGTGCCCCGCCCTGTGGTAGGTGCCAGGGACACAGCGGGAACAAGACAGACTCAGGCTGCCCTTAAAGGCACAAGAAGTTGATCTCTCACCTGGTCATCTGTAAAACTAGGTGGGTTGACCGACGGTCGAGAGAATTACTCTCTGGCCTGCTGAGGGGCGACAGGGGTGGGCAGGAAACTCTGTCCCCGCAGGCTGTGAGCCGGGGTGTGGGGGTGTCTCAAAGACTGTGGGCTTTTCTGTCTCTTGCCCAGCTCATTTCCTCTCAGAGCTAGATGTCACGATCTTCCTGTGAAATAGATACTATTCCCACTTTACAGATAAGAAAACAAAGACTTAGGAGAGCGGTGGGTCACACTAGAGACCCACGCCCAACAGGTTCCCGGGAGTCTTCCCTCAGCCTGGCCGCAGCGGCTGGTCCTACCTCCAGCTGCGACACAAGGCCGCCAGATCTGTCGTCAGACCCGCGCGGCGGGTCGGACTGGACTCCAAGTGGTTCGGGGCCAAGACGTTCTGGAGTCACCCACGCCGGGGCCGCTGCCTCTGCTTCAAGAAGGCCTGGACCGTCCCTCCGGACCTGGCCTCGCCCTCCCACGATACGTGCCAGCACAGATTACGGCCCTGGGAACTACAACGCCCATGAGCCTCCCGGGCGTAGGCGCGCTATGAGATGCTCCACATCGCCGCCCGGCGCCACCAGAGAGAACTGCGTGGCTCCTGAGCCCGCGAGGTCGGAGGGCGCCTTGGAAAGCTTCCCCACCCTTACACCATCAGCACTTTCCTGGACGAGTTAGGTCGCGCGCCCGGAAGTTGATAGGGCCATAGAGATTGGAGGCTAGAGGGGCCCAGACTTGCCCTCTCGGCCCTAACTTCCGCCGGAAGCGACTTCCATTCTCAATTGCCCTTTTCCTGCTGCACGCGCCAGCGCCGGTGCTCGGTACACTCTACGGCGCCAGTACGACCACAATGGCGGCCGCTACCCTGCTGCGCGCGACGCCCCTTTTCAGCGGTGAGGGGGCGGGGAGGGCCATGGTAGCCCGGGTTCACGTGGGGGTCGTCGGGAGCTGCCGGGCTCAGACCCGCGCGGTGACTCCAGGCATCTGCCCCGGCAGGTCTCGGCGCCGGCCCGGCACCACTATTGCAGGGTCTTTTGCGGCCGCTGAAGGCTCAGGCACTGCCCGTCTTGTGCCGTGGCCTGGCTGTGGAGGCCAAGAAGACCTATGTGCGTGACAAGCCCCATGTGAACGTGGGTACCATCGGCCATGTAGACCATGGCAAGACCACCCTGACCGCGGCCATCACGAAAAGTAAGTGGGGTTGGGGTGGGGGGCTTCCAGCAGCGCCTGCTCTGCAGGTGGGACTTGGAGCCGGGGGGCGGGGCCCGCGGAGCACCTGCCTAGATGTTTAGTGCGGCCCCAAGGCGCCAGGTGGCTTCCCAGGTGGCGCTAGTAATAAAGAACCCGCTTGCCAATACAGGTTATGCGTAAGAGACGCCGGTTCGATCCCTGGGGTCGAGGAGATCCCCTGGAGAAAGGAATGGCAATCTACTCCAGTATTCTTGCCTGGAGAATCCTATGGACAGAGGAGCCTGTCCATAGACTGTCCTTTTCTAAAGTGGAAAGGGCCTTGCTGAAAAGTGTGTTCCTTTCCGGGAATTCCCTTAGTTTTAGCAGGCTACAGTCCCTAGGGTCGCACAGAGTTGGACACGACTGAAGTGACTTAGGGCACAAGGCGCCAGAAATTGGGCGGACAGTACACTGCAGGATGCAGAAGACATTTCCCATGAACACGAAGTTTTTGATGCATAAGTTGGGGGACCCCCCGCAGTGGCCTCCCTCCAGCCCTGGGAAGGTGCCCTGTAAGCAGAACTGTTAGCCTAGAGAAGTCACAGGGCTAGCCCTTGAGGCTCTATAACCTTTTTTTCTGACCTGAAGTTACTAGCCCCAGGAGTTGAGGGAGGGTATCTTGGAAGGTTGCTTCTCCTAGACAGTCCTTTTCTAAAGTGGAAAGGGCCTTACTGAAAAGTGTGTTCCCTTCCTTCCCTTAGTTTTAGCGGAGGGAGGTGGGGCCAAGTTTAAGAAGTACGAAGAGATTGACAACGCCCCAGAGGAGCGAGCCCGAGGTATCACAATCAATGCGGCTCATGTGGAGTATAGCACAGCCGCCCGCCACTATGCCCACACTGACTGCCCGGGTCATGCAGATTACGTTAAGGTGAGAGAGCCACTGGGGACAGGGCTTGGGAACTGCCCCCCTCAGGAAAAATGTTAGAATTGTGGGGAGGAGGTTAAGATATTTGAGATGTATGGGTTGGAGATCCTGGATCTGTGGGCCTGACCAGTCATACCAGGTGGTAAAGAAGTGTCTGTGCTTAGCTAGGTGGCTGGGGAGCGGGGGAGGTGTGGAATCGCACTACTTCCTCTCCTCTCTCTCCCCAGAATATGATCACAGGCACTGCCCCCCTCGACGGCTGCATCCTGGTGGTGGCAGCCAATGATGGCCCCATGCCCCAGACCCGAGAACACTTACTGCTAGCCAGACAGGTACTCAAGAGCCTGGGAAGGGTGGAAGGAGGGTGGGGTGGTGGGCCATTCAGGACACCATCTGTGTGTCTTTCTTACCTGCAGATTGGCGTCGAGCATGTGGTGGTGTATGTGAACAAGGCGGACGCTGTGCAGGACTCTGAGATGGTGGAGCTGGTGGAGCTAGAGATCAGGGAACTGCTGACTGAGTTTGGCTACAAAGGGGAGGAGACTCCGATCATTGTCGGTTCTGCCCTCTGTGCCCTTGAGGTGAAGGCGGGGTCAGGCTGGGGATGGGGCTGGATGGGCACCCAGAGCTCTGCTCTGCGGGGCCTGGCTCTGGGCAAGTAACAGGAACAGAATGGAAGTTTCAGAGTCTTGTCACCTCCCGCTCATAGCAACGTGACCCTGAGCTAGGCCTGAAGTCTGTGCAGAAGCTACTGGATGCTGTGGACACATACATCCCGGTGCCCACCCGGGACCTGGAGAAGCCTTTTCTGCTGCCCGTGGAGTCAGTGTACTCGATCCCCGGTGAGGACCTGGCTCACCGCATTCCCTTCCCCTCTCTGCTGCTTCATCCGGTGTCCCTGATGCCCTGTCCTGTTCCGTCCCAGGCCGGGGCACAGTGGTGACAGGCACGCTCGAACGTGGCATTTTGAAGAAAGGAGACGAGTGTGAATTCCTGGGACACAGCAAGAATATTCGCACTGTGGTGACAGGTACAGGAGGCGGCCCTGGGACCCAGAGCCTCCAGGATGACATCTCCCCCCGCAGACCCTCCCCCGGCCCCCGTGCCTTCCCTCTGCCCCC
>NW_011494644.1:10792885-10797060 GCF_000754665.1 Bison bison bison
CTCTGCCCCCACACCCTTCTCCCGTGTGTCTCCCCTCTCTTAGGCATTGAGATGTTCCACAAGAGCCTGGATAGGGCAGAGGCGGGCGACAACCTTGGGGCCCTGGTCCGAGGCTTGAAGCGGGAGGACCTGAGACGTGGCCTGGTCATGGCCAAGCCAGGTTCCATCCAGCCTCACCAGAAGGTGGAGGCACAGGTGAGGGCTCCAGGTGATGGTGGGCAGGCGCTGTGGAGGGCCGGTGCTTCCAGCCAGGCCCGGCTCCACCATGCTCCCTCTCACAGGTGTACATCCTCACCAAGGAAGAGGGTGGCCGCCACAAGCCTTTTGTATCCCACTTCATGCCTGTCATGTTCTCCCTGACTTGGGACATGGCCTGTCGGATCATCTTGCCTCCAGGGAAGGTATGATGTATATGGCAGCGAGGGTGACTTTTCCCTGGTAAAGAAAGCCTGGCTGATGATGCAAGGGGAGAGCTGGTGATGGAAGGGTCAGATCAGTGGATTCAGGCGGAACGAGTCCTCACCCAGGGTTTCTTAGCTGTGTTAGCCCTGACCCACAGATTCCCCAGCAGAGTTCGTATAGTAGAGAGTCCCACTGTATTTTACGTAAAGGCTCAAAAGCAGTCTTGAGCCCAAGACCTGCATAACCCAAAATTTTATAAACGTTTTTTTTCTCAAGAAAAACTTTAGAGACACTAATTGCTAGTCCTTTTAAATTTTTATCTTTATAGTTTGTTTATTGGCTGCCCTGGTCTTCGTTGCACTGCACAGGCTTTCCTGTTGGGAGAGTGGGGGCCCCTCTCTAGTTGCAGTGCATGGGCTTCTCATTTCGGTGGCTTCTCCTGTTGCAGAGCACAGGCTCTAGGGCACGTGGGCTTTAGTAGTTGTGGCACAGGGGCTTAGTTGCTCTGCGGCATGTGGGATCTTGTTTCCCAGATCAGGGATTGAATCCATGTCCCCTACATTGACAGGCAGATTCCTAACCACGGGACCACCAAGGAAGTCCCATCAGTCCTTTTCTGCCTTTGCATATGCCTAACAGCTGGGACAGAAGTTTCCCCAGAAGGAATCACCCTGCTGCATTTTCCCATAACCTTTAACCTTGGTAACCAACAGGAAGTGAAGATGCCCTGAAACATGCATGGTCTGTCTCTGCCTTTCAGGAGCTGGCCATGCCCGGGGAGGACCTGAAGCTCACTCTCATCTTGCGGCAGCCAATGATCTTAGAGAAAGGCCAGCGTTTCACCCTGCGGGATGGCAACCGGACCATCGGCACCGGCCTCGTCACTGACACGCCGGCCATGACCGAGGAGGACAAGAACATCAAGTGGAGTTGAGTCTGGACCTCTGCTGGGGCTCTCTTGTGCTCAGGGCTGCACTGGCCAGCGTTCTCTCCTGCCTCTGCGGCCCTCTTTGCAGGGCAGAGGCTGTGGTCCAGCCGAATTGCAACTAGACTGATACTTCCCCTGGCCCAAGGGCCGTGTGGCCAGCCAGGTGAGGTAGGTCAATAAACCGTTCTGTGAATAGAAAGACAGCCTGTGTGTCTTGTGTCATCTGTACTCTGGGAGGGTGGGGATATAGAAATGGAGCTGAAGCCCAGGATACATGAGCTTGGGAGTGATCCCTGAGCCATTGGAACTGAGAGTACTTCTCTGGCCTCAAGAGTTCATCTCTGGTACATGGTGGAAGAGCTCTTAAAGCACTGCTGTGGCAACGTGAGGAAGGTAGAGAAACTAAAGGACTGAAAGCTACCCTAGTGAGCTTTGTATGATTGCTTCAGTTCAGTTCAGTTGCTCAGTGGTATCTGACTGCGACCCCGTGGACTGCAGTACACCAGGCTTCCCTGTCCATCACCAGCTCCCAGAGCTTGCTCAAATTCATGTCCATCGAGTTGGTGATGCCATCCAACCTTCTCATCCTGTCGTCCCCTTCTCCTCCTGCCTTCAGTCTTTCACAGCATCAGGGTCTTTTCCAGTTTGTCAGCCCTTCCCATCAGGTGGCCAAAATATTGGAGCTTCAGCTTCACCATCAGTCCTTCCAATGAATATTTAGGACTGATGTCCTTGAGGATTGACTGGTTTGATCTTGCTGTCCAAGGGACTCAAGAGTCTTCTCCAACACCACAGTTCAGAAGCATCAATTCTTTGGTGCTCAGCTTTCTTTGTGGTCCAAGTCTCACATCCATACATGACCACTGGAAAAACCACAGCTTTTAGACAGACCTGTTAAGTCTTTTAATATGCTGTCTAGGTTTGTCCTAGATGCTCCTTTCTTCCAAGGAGCATCCCTTAATTTCGATTGCTTAGCAAAATGCTACATAAAACAGGCTAAATGTTGGATATTCCTGGAGATACTGGTCAAACAGTTATAGCTTGGGCCCAGGTCAGGTGCCTGGTCTCTTTGAGTAGGCACCAACCTATTCATGTCTACCTACCCTTATTTAAACTTGATACTGGGTGTTCTATCCTGCCTCTAGACCCAGCACATAGAATATTGTACTTGGTAAATAATTTGTAGGCTTGATGGGTTATCACTAAGTCCAAACAGGAGTGAGACATTATAGAATGAAAGTTTTATTTTTAATGTTAATTACTGAGATTTAAAATTAACAAGGTTTATCAAATCACATGGGGTAAAATGCTGAGATTTTGGGATGACCCCCAGTAACACAGGTGGCATTCAACAGGGATTAATGGCACCCTTTCAAACTTGTATCCTGACAAATGAATATACTCAGGACAGGCAACCTACTCACAAACAGCTCAAGAGAATGGATGCTCTTAGGCCCAGAACGAGGCAAACTTCAGATAAAGCAATTTCATGAAAAGTGCTGTCCACCAGGAAAACGTACTTGTTTTACTTCAGCGTGCAATGAGAAGCTGAGAGTTTTCAGGCAGATTCAGTCAAGGTGGAGGCTAAGTTCCTTATAGCTCATCAGATTTCTGCTCTTAGGAATAAATTATTAAGAGGGCTACCCAGGAACAGCTGCAATTACGTATGTCTCCAGCACTACAGAAACCAGGTCTCCATCTGCACTGCAAACATCTGGAGCCCACCGGAAAGCTTTCCTGCTGCTACTTCCATCAAGGCCTCCCAACCCCAGTTGGAGAGCTGTCACTTGGGACTGCACATCTGCGTCTTTAAAAAACATCTGGCTGCACCGAGTCTTAGTTGCAGCATGTGGGATCTAGTTCCCTGACCAGGGATCAAACCCGGGGCCTCCTGCATTGGGAACACAGTCTTAGCCACTGGACCACCAGGGAAGTCCCAAACCCGGCCCTTTTTAACAGCCAGTTAGAGGCTACAGATCAGTCCCATTCTCTATCCTATACTGGTAAAATATGCACTTTACAGATAAGAAGCGAATACCAGGTCCTATTAGTAAAGAATTCCCAACTCCTCCTGGAGCCTATTCTTTCTCCATCCCATACCTGGCCCCCATCTATCTAATCCAGCCCCTGTTTCCCTCAGCCTGGCTCAACCCAGCCCTCCGCCACTTTCACCAGCAGCTTCATCCTATAGCTCACCCACAACCAGGACCTCTCAGCTGTGCACCACTCCGCCCTTATTTCAGGTGGCCCAAAACACAACTGTACTTTTTAGTGCAAAGAGATGTAATTCACAAAGTACTTTCCTTAGAAATGAAAACCTCAAGTCACACCTCACGATGAGGCCAGTTTTGAGGTGAGAAAACAGCCTTTGAGACAATGGTGGGCCTGCATGGCAGAGCCAGAAAGGGCATCTCTAGATACTCTGGGCGGGCACCTACAGTGCCCCCACCTTAGAAATCTCGTAAAACCAACCGCTACCGTCTTCCTATTCAAACAGAAAACTACAGGCTGGTTAAGTTAGTTTAAAATTTTATTTTTTTTAATTTTTTTAAATATTTTTATGTAATAAAAAGTAAAAGTCCTTGTCCAACCATCCTTGCGGGGCGTGTCTGTTTCTCTTACGCAGGTGACTCAAGTTAATGGGGAAGAAAGAACAGGGGGCCCAAGGTTATAAATAATAGAAAATAAAAGATCTTCCGTCTCCAGCGGGGAGGGGGGGATAGATGAGGACGGGAGGGCAAGATGGGGTGGGGTGGGCAGGGGCAGAGCAGGAACCCCCCCCACCCCGCTGGACCCTGGCCCTGCCCACTTTGACGGCCCTTCCCATTCAAGGTGCTTGGCAGGA
>NW_011494644.1:10797160-10799372 GCF_000754665.1 Bison bison bison
CATAGATCACTCTTCCCTCCACTCATGGAGGTCTCAGGTCGCGGCCAGGACAATCTTCAGTTCCCCGGGGGGTGGAAGGGGAGCTGCTGGGAGGGATGAGATTGAACTGGTTGGAGGGGAAAGAGAAGAGAGCAGGAGCATTAGAACCCAAGCAGCTGTCCCTTCATCCAATGCCGTCCAGTGTGGGGTGTGGGGGGGAGTGTTGGTAGGAGCGGCCGCCTCGAGGTGTCTCATGGGGCTGTCAGAAGCACAGATCAATCGCCGTTTCCCCGTGAGCCAGAGCCCTTCCTCACGTGCCCAGCTCAGCCCCCCACACCCCAGCCTGGCCCTGTCTACTGCGCTGACCTTACCTCGGCTAAGTCAGGAGACAGTCGGGGTCACTGAGAGCTGGGGAGGCAGTGGGGAGGGGGGCTGCTGGATCACAACTGAGCGAGGACGGAGGGAAGCAAAGGACAGAGCCAGGAGCAAGCCCCTGGCGGCGGCGACTGTGGCTTCTGCCCACCCTACATACTTCACAGACAGGTGCAGGTCGGCAGGCGCCCTGTGGGACAGCCCTGCCTCCAAGACCCCTCACTCCCCGCCCAGAACCCGTGCATCCTGCCCCACCTGCAGCCCATCAGCTCTTCCATGCCAAATACCCCCAGCTAACGAGAACTCACGAATCCTGTCATCGGCTCCTCCTGGAAATCCAGGCGCCTGGCCAGGCTGCTCACCTTGGGGGTGTCCGATGTAGGGATAGGGTGAGGGTGTGGAAGCTGAGAGTGCAGGCACCCCACTCTGGGGCACCGCGCCTTGGGGGGGGCCCCCATGGCTCTGGGGTGGGTGCAGCAGCATCACCTGGGGCGGGTGGGGAGCCCCAGGGTGAGGGGGCGGGGCTGCTGTGATTCCAGTTTGGACATGGGCCTGTGGAGAACAGAAAAGGGGCTGCGAGCACCATGGCAGCTTCACAAAGTCGGAGAACCCCAGGCAGCGGCACAGAGGGAACAGGCGCACCGCTGATTCCAGGAGGGGCACCCCACGGCTCAGGGCAGGTGGCGTGGGCTCTTACCTGGGTAACATGGGCCATGTTGGTGAAGCCGTGGGGCAGCTGCTGGTGGGCATGGATGGCATATACAGCGGCTGGTTGGGGGAAGCTGCTCTGAGGGGACTGGGCAGAAGGTCCCGGTGGCAGAGAAGGCGGCGTGCCTGTCAGGGCCCCTGGGTGGTACAGGTTCTGCTGCGGCTGTCCACTGCCCAGGTGTGGGGCCTGCCCCGCCTGGTGCTGTCATCAGGGCAAGGTGACCAGTGAGTGCCACTTCCGGTACCACCTCTGACCCCCAGGTTCTCCCCACTAGGGAATGACCCCAAGTCCTAGTCCTCTCTTTCAGCCACCCATCCCTGCTCCACCACGTGGACGCCCCACAGCAGGCACCTGGACAGGACTGGGGGCCGCATGCTGGGACGGCGGCTGGCTCCCAGTAGGCGTGGTGGCCGGCTGCGGCTGGTGGGCATGGAGCTGCGTGGCATGGTGCGGATAGGACTGGTGAACGGTGGCTACAGCAGGAAAGGGAAGACAATCAGTGACAGGCACCCCGGAGGGGCTGAGCAGCATGGCCCGGGTTGGGGGACAGGACAGAACTCACCATAAAGGGCCTGGGGGGTGGGCTGCTCTGCAGAAGGGTACTGAGGGGTGGAGGATGACACGATGGCCTGGGGATGGCTCCCCGACGTCAGCATGCGTGCGTTGCTTTGAAGCATGGGGGCAAACACCGGCTGGAGGAGGAGAGAAGCAGTTGGCCCAGCAGAGGGCCTGGGAGAGTACCCTGCTGCCAGACAACCCAGACACAGTACTACTCTGCTCTCATCATGGTCACCTTACTTCACATTCACAATAACCTTATCAAGTAGATGCTATACTTTACAGAAGGAAAAAACAAAGGCCCCAGAATCCACTGCCTCCCTGGGGTCCTACTACAGCCAAGACTGAAGCCCAAGTTGGACCCCACCACCCAGAACTCCTGCTGGCTTCTCCTGTCAGCTCCTAAGTATGGGAGGTGGAGGAGGCTTGCTAAGATGCCAGGACTCTGTACCCCACCTTCCTCCCTGCCTCAGTCACCTGCGAGGGGTAGTGGGCCATGGGCTGCATCATGGCGGGCTGGCCTGGGAACTGCTGTGGGTTGTAGGGGATGTAGGAAGAGTAAGGGGTGGCGGCCACCAGAGGTGGACCGGCAGC
>NW_011494644.1:10799472-10808035 GCF_000754665.1 Bison bison bison
GGGGCGGAGGCTGGCTGGTGTTGGTCCGAGCGCTGGGGGGGCAGGGAGCCTGCGGGTGGGGGGAAGACGGTGCAGAGCTCAAGCTCCATCTGCCAGCAGGCAGCGGATGGCGCCGCGTGGGGCCCCTCCTGACCCTGCTCACCTTTGGCGCCCCGGTACTTGCCCTGCTGTCCAGGCACTGAGTTGGACACAGGATAAGGATACATCTGCGGTGCCTGGGGACCAGAACACAGGCGAGGCTGAACAACCCGCTCGTAAACGCCCACGACAGGCGGGCCTTGGTCCCCCAGTCAGCCCAGTCATACCTCTTACCCTGGGCCCACCCGTCTCTTCTCTTACCTGAACAGCTGGTCCCATGTGGATCTGAGGTATGTAGGAAATGTACTGGGGGCTATAGAGCCCACTCTGGCCTGCTGTCAGCACCGGGATGGAGGGAGTTGAATGAGTCCGGGGCCCAGGAGAAGTCGGAGTACTGGTGGATTTATTCTGTAAGAGGCAAATGAGGACATGTACAAGATACCTTAATGACTTCTCTATACCACCCTCCTCTCCCAGTCGAGGGCATCCAGAGTGCTGTGCACCAAGCATTTCCTACACTTTATCTTGGTTAAACCTCACATCAACCCCCAGGAGATGAGCAATCTTAAATTACAGGCAAGGAAACTGAGGCAGAGAGGTTAAGTGGTTCATCCAAGATCACAGAGCTTGCAAGAGGTTCAAGCGCAGTCAGTGGGCCCAAATGAAGCCCATGCTCCTAACTGCCAAACTCTGACTCCCCCCGAACCAAACGCCAAGTCCCAGTGAGGAACCCATAATTATCTGTCAGATACTTCACGATACCCGGCCAGCCACTGCTAAGACCTGCTTCCACAACTGCTGCGGTCCTAATATACTTGTATAACTGCTCCTCACTCCCCCCACACCCAGCTCCCACTCCTCATGGAAACCCCAGCCCACATTCCCCTGTCCCATCTCACCACAGACAGCAGGGGCTTAGTGGGATTGAACTCCTTGGCATTGGGGTTCAATGTTGACTTCTTTACTTGTCTAAGAGAGAAAAATGGAGTAAATTCTCACGGCCTGCCTCTTGTCACCAGACACCCGCCCCAGCTCCCCACCCCACTCACTCAGCAACTGGGCCCTCATCCTTGTCATCTCCCTTGATGAGGCCCACTGGGGGGCTGCCAGTTTGGCTTGGGCAAGGTGCCGGAGGCTGCTCCGGCCCCTCGGCACCCCCTGCTGCTGGCAGGGGCGGTTTGTCCTCCTTGTCCGATACTGATTCGGCCTTCGAGGAAACAGGAGACCCCAGGGGCTCTGAAGCCAAAAGACCATCCACCTCCTTCTCCTTCCCTTTGGCCTCCTCTTTCAGGATCCGTGGAGGAAAAGGATCCAAGCTGGTCTCAGGGGAGCTACTGGGCTGAAGCTACAAGGACAGAAACATACAACATAGAGAGTACTCTCCTATCTCAACCCCAGACTCACCTTCCTTCCTTCATCTTTGCGTGCTCTAATCTCTAAATGCCACCCAGTGCCTATTCCATAAACCTCTCCCCCGACCCCCCAACCTGCATCTCCTTCGTGTTAACATCCTAATCATTCCCACATTTCACTCACCTTAAACTGGGCCCCAAACTTTCTCAGTTCTTCCAGCTGAAAACGCTTCTGTTCATTCTGAAGGCCAGGGACTATGAGAAAGAGAAAAAAAGGAGGAAACACACTTTTCTTTTCTTGAAGGTGGCTACACAGCAACCCAAAGAACAAAGAAACCAAGGGAAAAAGCTGAGCTTGTTAGAACCTTTAAGTTAGGATCAAAGGGCTGATCCACCGTCATCTGTTTCTGAATCGCAACACTTCCCTAACTGAAATGCTTCCTAATCAAAAGGGCACGAGACACTGGCAGGAAAGACAACAATGCTCACCTTTCGCTGCAATCCGGGACAACTCCTGGGACTCCAGCGTCCTTCCAGGTTCCTTGGCCGGGAGTTCTTTTACTGAGCAAGAAAGAACAGACACATGAAGGCCCTTCTGTCCAGAAGCACACTTCCCACTGTCCGCAGTCCCCCACCAGGTGGCTCTTACCATCTGTGGGGGCCAGTGAGATCTTTGGAGAAGCTGGGGAAACGGAGCCTACTCCAGGATCCCCAACTGCTGATGTCACTGGGATGGAAGCTGAAGAGGTTGGTACTGCTGAGCCCATGGGAGGCTCAGGACAGGAAGCTGAGATTGGGGCGGGGGCAGCTGATTTGGGAGAGCGCGGCGGGTACATCCGGCCCACTGGAACAAAAGGGAGAGTGATTTGTGTTGGTCACTGCTGGACATTGAGCAGTGAGTACTAGGGACTCACCAGAAACACCAAGGAAAGTTTATCTACAAGGTTACAAACTAAATGTTTAGAAGTGCAAGGCAGGTAAGGTAAGCAGATAAAATGGCCTCATGGGTACCATGAAAGACTGGAATGCTCCAAAGGGCAATCATGACTCAGTTCCAGCCAACCAGAACTATACAGCAAGACAGGTTCTGTGTTGGCAGACTTTCTGTATTTCAAAAGATATTAAAACATTTTCTATGATTTCTCCTCCCTTAAAATTAGTTGCTAACTAATTTAAACAGAAGGCACCTGCCAGCCAGACACAATGCATCGATTGCCATGCTGGAATTTCTCCCTGAGGGAAACTGAAAAATTCTTTCCTAAAAAGCATAAATCCTAACCTCCAAAACACCTTTATCTTGGAACTCTCCCAGCCCAGCATTCTAACAACTGACTATTTACACCCCTAACCATTTCTTCATGTAACACTGCTGGAATCTTACCTGCAGGAGGAGGTGGAACAGAGGCTTCTCCAGAAGGCCTGCTGCTGGGGGAAGACAGAGTCTTGGCACCTCTCAGAGGTCGCTGGGCCTTAGGGGACATGCGGGAAGGGCCTATTTTTTTTTTTTTAAAGATGGGGAAAAAAGAGGCAGAGTTCCTGCTATTACATGACCATCAATGCAACTTCCATCCAACCCACCTAAATCCTTTTCCTTGCCACCTACCACCATCCCCTTTCCCGCCACCATCAAGTCGGCTTCCTAACTCACCTCCATTGATACCGCGTGCCTCAGAACCTGGGCCAGGGCTGCTATTGTCAAGATGGTGAGGGCCACGAGGCGGCAAAGAGCTAAGGCCAGGCCGGCCGCCCCGAGAACTACTGCAGCGAACGCCTCCCCGGGGACCTTCCCGAACTCGCTGGGGTAGAGGGATATACTTTCCCTCCCTGGGGGAGAGAGTTCAAATAACATCAAGTAGCCACAAAACACACATTTCCCAAGAATGAAACCCTCCTTATAAAGTCCACCTCCTGCCTCAATGCACACACACAAATATGCCTGACTTCAGCTTTCTGCACTATTTCCCTTGAGAAACTGTCCTGTGGTTCCAGGATTATGACCCTACATTGCAGCTACCCCTGACCAGACCAAAGCAGCCAGTGCTCCATAATCCTACCCTCCTCCTGACCTACAAAACAGGTAGTATCACACTGTGGATTAAGGTACAATACACTTCGGTTTCATTTTCATGAAAGGAGAAGTTAAGACACACTTAGGCATGAAACGCAGAAAAAAAAAAAAAATATGGGGAATTCCCTAGGGGTAGGACTCTGGACTTTCAATGCTGAGGGTCTAGGTTCCTGGTTGGGGCACTAAAATCCTACAAATTGCAGAGTGCAGCAGAAAGCAAAAAAAGGAAAAGGAAAAAAAAAAAGTATCAAAAATCTGGGCGGGGGGTGGGGGTGGGGAACCTGTCTTAATCCCTAATCTTTAGCCTTGTTACTTCAGACAAATTAATAGTTCTAGGCTTCAGTGTCCTAAACCCCCAAATTCGGAATAACTACGTATTAACCTATATCATTGTGAGGCTTCAACAAGAGTATTTAACAAGCCCTTGGCCCTAATCTAAACCAAAAAATTGGGAGTAACTACATATTAACCTATGCCATTGTGAGGCTTCAACAAAAGTATACAGCAAACTCCGGGTGCAAACACTGAGCCCCACCAGGACCAGCCGCCCCCAGCAATCACCTGGCTGCCAAGCTGGGGCTCTCACGCCCTGAGCCCTGTCGCTGAACTGCACTGTGCTTCTCCTCCTCCGTGCGCCCATCATCATTCTCCATGGCGATCCGCAGGCGGTACTGGGGGCTCGATTCAATCTCTCGGGCCAACTGGGCAGCACGCAGCTCCCGCTGACGGAATTCTTCTGAATTGTCCTTCTCTAAGGGCACCCTGTGAGGACCGTCACCACCCCAGGGCCACGGGACAAGAGGGAAGAAAAAGAAAGACATTTCTATCAGTCCTATCACTAGCTCAGACATGTCGGTGTTTAAACCCTCAACTCAGCATACACTGATCTGGCATGTAGCAGGGTCCTAGGCAGAGCAGCAAGGCATCTCTGAATCTGAGGGACACTGAGACACACATATAAATTTGTTAAGATTTTACAGGAAAAGTATGCACTAAAAAAGCAGTTAATTCTACCCACGGAATCAAGACTATGAGAAAGAGAAAAACCTTTGCATGAGGAGTTCACAAGGCAGATCAGGAGTGGGGAGACGGCAACCCAGACACCCAGAAAAACATGTACAAAAGCTATGGTCCACCTAGAGACCTCCCTTCTGTTGATGGCCCCATACCTCAAACTGCACCATGGGGAACTACCAAAAGACACTCACGTGTAAGAAGAGAGACTGCTGTCATAGGTGGTCTTTACACCATAGTTCTCCTCATTGAACTTGAACATTTCGTTGGGGTCCCATCCATTAGACTAGATAAAGAGGGAGAATGTTTCAAAGATCAGCAAGGAAAGCAATAATAACCAATCTTTTTCTTCCCTCAGGTTGAAAGATTAAAAATCTGACCAAACCAAGAGTGGGAAAAAAAGGAACAGGGCTGATGGGACAGTCATCTACTGACTGCAGTACAAACTGGCAGTTTCCAAGACATAGAAGTCTTTAGGACCTGACATCCATTTCCAGATTTATATCCCAGAGAAATTCTGACCTAAGTGCATGAGGATACACATTCTAAAAATTCAGTGAGATACTATTTTTAATACCAAAATAATGGCCCAGAAACACCAATAAGAAAAGGGATAAATACAATATACTGTGCATACACCCAAGTATATACATACAAATAGCTCAAAGCATTTAGTTAAAAGCAATGACTAGGATCTATATACCAAAATGAAACATCCAAAAATAGGTAGGAAAAGCAAATTTTAAACAAACTAATACAGTGAAGTAACAATTCACTGACAAATTTTAAATCAAGATAGTTGTTCGGAGGAAGAGAAATGGGCCTATACAACATGCAATCTCATCTATATCTTTTTTTTCCCCAGGCTGGAAAAAAACTGATTTGAAGCAAATTTTAACAGTTATCAGTTACTGATGGTAGAAAAACAAGTATTTGAGTATGTTCTACATCTTTCCATTGGACTCTGACCACCATCAACAGCCAATAGTAAAAGATTTCCCCCCTGCCCACCCCAGCAATTCTTGGGTCCAAGAATGATGTCACGGCTAACACCCACACTTGGGCAGCAGCTCCCCTGCTCTAGGGCTCTGCAGAAGGGACTGTACCATGTCAGACTCCAGGTCGTAGTCATCACTGTTGCTATCACCACCCTCCCAGCGCTGAAGCACCTTCTCTTTGTGCTCCCCATTCACCTTCGAGTTCATGGCAATGGCTGAGTCAGTGAACTTATCTGTGAGGGTAAATTGAAGATCAGGGGTCAGGTGGTAATACCCTTCCCACCACAGAAGCAAAGGCAAGCTTTTGTGTGTCAGAGTTTGGGGGTGCAGGGCAGCATAAAAAGACTTGTTCCAAGAGTTCAAAAGAAGCAAGGAGTTGAAAACAAAGCAGGGAAAGTATGAACCACAACACAGGCTGGAATTCACCCCACTGTATCTTAGACATTAACACATGTTCTCAAGGAAAAACTTCCAGTCATCCTCCTCAGAAATAAGGTGATAAACAACAGGAAGGAAGAGAATCAGAACATCACATTCTCTGCCTTCTACTCAAGAACCAGGTCTGACACAACAGCCTGCACCAATAAATACCTTTAGTAGCATAATTGAAGTCGACATTTCGGAAGTGGACAAGCATGACATCACTTGGCTTAAACACCATGGTGTCCACTATGTCTTCCCGACGAGGGCCACCCGCTGGCTCCGATACCTTCCGGTGCACAGCGTCCACTGCCAGTTCAAACTATAAAAGTTCCATTTCCCAGCAACCAAGGGTCGGTATTAAGAAACGTGAAGACAAAAATATGACTTTTAATTTTACCCTTTTTAAACTTTCCCCAACACCACATTCTCAAGTGCACTGTCTTAATAACATCACCCACGGGATTTAGTCAAAGCCCCAAACTTAAAACATCACATCAAAATACCCAGCCCTCACATTTCAAACCCACGTCTTTAACTGCATGTAGCACTATTCTGACACAGGCCTACAAAAATGAGGCTAGCCATCATGTTGTCCAAAACCACTCAACTTTGTATCTTCAATGAACCTATTTCATTCTCTTCTTTCTCCCATGAAACTCCAAAAAGAAAGCTAATTTGAGTACACTAACCTTTGAGCTCAGCGTCTTGAAGATACCCTCATAGGTGGTACCGTTCTTCACCTT
The DNA here is from genome assembly GCF_000754665.1 of Bison bison bison. Taxonomy (NCBI): domain Eukaryota; kingdom Metazoa; phylum Chordata; class Mammalia; order Artiodactyla; family Bovidae; genus Bison; species Bison bison. The sequence continues at coordinate 10,806,149 of NW_011494644.1, forward strand.
TACATCACAAGTGGAACCCTGAAAGAGCAGGGGAAAGAAAACAGAAGAGTACCTCTAGCAAACCGATGCGTTACATCCCTCAAGCTAGCAGCAAGGGGCCCACTTACCACAACAGCGGTAAGGAAATGCAGCATTCTGGAATTGTTGTAGACACCCTCAAACACCTGTCAGTAACACAGGAGAGAGACAAAAATAAAGAAACAGCCAGTCAACACCTTACCCTCCTTCACAATGTCCACACTCCACTCATAACCACCTCGAACATACGGGATCCTTGCCCTTCGGAACACATCTATTTCTGCACCTAGTCTGCCCTCTATTCCCATATATGTATCTTTTAAGTATCCGTGCCTTAGGGGAGAAAAGGCACTCACCGGTGACTGTGGAGGTCCCTTTCCTGTGCTTTGTCCCCTATAAGAGAAGGAAACAAGAAGCTAGTTATTTAAGTACGGTCAAGCCCTTTTATTCCATTGCTTTCAAAGGACTCTATGCCAAGACCACACACTATGTGACGATGACGACTTAGGCTACAAATCATTAACCAACAGATTTTCAGATTCTCACTTCACAGAGGAAGAAAAGCACTAAAAGCCATCTCCTCCAAATACCAGTAAAATAGGCTCAACCATCAACGTCTGTCAACTGCTTTAAAAGCCAATTCAACACAACGTTTCTGCAAGAGGGCCAGGGCTGCAGGCTTCCAAATGACGAACGTTACGGTTTTCGACAATAACCCCAGCCAGATGTAACAGTGGGAGCTCAGAGAACGCAAATTTTGAACTACCTAGGTTCAGGTAAATTACCTCCCAAACAGGAAAGACCATCATTTCCCGCAGCCTTACGCCCCAAACTAGGAGTGAAGGTACTCCCTCTACAATCTACCCTTCTGGACCTCTTTACTCATTCAGCCTGTTACCCACTCTGGGAGGGGTCACCTATCACCCAGTAACCCTGCTTCTCGCTGGCTGATGTAACCGGCGGTTGAAGAGGGCGATCAGGGGGCCGCTGGCAGGGCTGGGGGACAGCGCAGCCGCAAAAGCTATCCACCCAGAGGCCTCGCCCGGTCTGCGCTTGCGCACTAAAGCCCACGGGCCTCTTCAAAATCGCCCTCCCTCCCGCGATCAGAACCCACTGCGCCTGCGTGTACCTCCACTCTCAATTCCATAAACCCACAAACAGAAGAAACCGAGTCGGGTGTGCACCACTCATCCAAGAACACCAGGCGAACCCGTCCACGAACACTCCCAGCCGCTGCCCTATATGTTACCCGAGGCTGGAGAATGGCCGGGTCATAAGACACAGCATCCGCGCGCACGTACGGGAAGAGCGCGCGCGCTGGAGGTTCCCAGCCCGCAGTCCTCTCAGTCCCTCCTTCCGTCCCCCCGCCCACCCTGCTCCCCTCCTACTGGCCAGACTGGGACGGGGAGGTAGCAACTCGCTACCAAGTCCCTCCCTCCCCATTGGCCAAACTGTGAGCCGCGCGCCCCTCTCCATTGGCTACGGCCAGGGACCCCTTCCCGCAGCTGACTCCCCATTGGCTGAAGACGGGAACCGCGAGACCCTTCGTGGTAATGGAGCCGGGGACCCCGATCACCTCTTCACCCCCCCCCCAACTCCCCGTTCCGACGCCGCCGGCGGGATGCGCCCTGCTTGCCCTTAAGGCCCAAGCTCCCGAGCCCTGACTACGCTCGCAGAACTGAGCACTGCCCCTGAATACCCCGGTGGCCACCAGGGACCCTCTTCCTCCGACCAGTTAGGACCTGAGGGCCCACCCCCAGCTTCACGGGGCTTTCCCACTCCCCCTGGTGCCCCTCAAAGGTGGCCAGGCTAGAAGTCTGCCTGGCGCGGTGTACAGGTCTCGGCCACCTCGGCTCTACCGCCCGGAAA
>NW_011494644.1:10808135-10813733 GCF_000754665.1 Bison bison bison
AAACCCACCATCCTCCCCTGGCGCTGCCGATGGCCGCTGCCCCTGGCCTCTCCTGATGTTGCTGCTGCGGTGCCGGCGGTTGAGGCGCCAAGATACCCTCGGCTCCCCGGCGGAGCCCGCTCCCGGCAGCGGCTGCAGGCCCCAGGCAGGGGGAGGCGGCCGCAGGAGGTCCTGGGGGAGCCGAGGTGGAGGCCAGGGACCCCGGGAGACCGCCGTTGGGCGGGCTGGTGCCCCCGGGAGGGCGACGGGCCACGGCCTGTTGCGTGGGGGGCGGCTGCTGGGGCTGGGAGGTCTGTTGTGGCGGCTGAGGCTTCAACATGATGGCAGCGTCCGGAAGGGGAATTAGGGGGAAGGGAGGGAGAGAGGAGGCCGGGGCTGGGCCCCCGCCGGAGAGCGCGGGAAGCGAAGGGGACTGGGAAGCTGGGGACCCGCCGTTGGCGGGCGGGGGCAAGCCCCGCGGTGTCGGGGGTGGATAGAGAAGACCGCGGCGCGAGGAAGCACCGCGAGGCGGAAGGGGAGGGGGTCTCGCGGGCCGGAGGAAAGCGAGAGGGCGCGAGCCGGCTTGGCGCGCGTGCGCGTCGCCGGGGAAAGGGGAGGGGGAGGAGTGCGCGGGCGGGAGCTCCCGAAGGGGGAGGGGCGGGGAGGAGGGAGCGGCGGCCGAGATGTCCGCGCGCACCGGGGCGGTTAGCTGCGGGCGGGAGAAGAAAGAATAAAGAAAGGTGAATCTCGCGCCCCTCGCCTTTGGAGTGGGGAAAGAGCAGCGCGGGGCGCTTGCGTGCGCCAAGGACTTAGGGTCTCTAGGTCTCAGGCAGCCTTGAAGACTGCCTGCCGCTGTCGCTTCACAATGAGCGTGTGAAACGCTGGGGGTGGAGCCGAAGAAGCAGAGAGGAAGGAAGAGCCGGCCGCCCCGCCTACGCCGGCGGCGTAGCGTCGGGATACCTCCGCAGTAGTGTGAGAAGTCACGACGTAGCGTGCAGTTCTTCCGCCATTTGAGGCTCATGGGCGGAGTCTTGAGTACAAAAAAAGTCCCGGCACAAGAACGGATACTTATTTTAGGCTTGTGGTAGGTTTCATGGGGACTTTATCTGCTTTCCATAAAAGGTTGATAGGCATTAATGTTATCAGTTTGAGCATGCTGATCTTTGGAGATAACTCTATACCTAATTCTAAATTATTTCAGTGATTTTCAAACTAATGGTTTCTCCATGCCCTAGAATGAACCCTTAAAGTAGAAGTGGCAAGTCAAAGTGCAGTCGCTCAGTTGTGTCCGACTCTGCGACCCCATGGACTGACTGTAGCCCACCAGGCTCCTCTGTCCATGGAATTCTCCCTGCAAGAATATTGGAGTGAGTAGCCTATCCCTTCTCTAGGTAGTCTCTCCCAGAGACATTGCAGGCAGATTCTTTACCATTTGAGCCACCAGAGAAGCCCAGAATGAATCTTAAACTGTAGTAACAAAGAGGGTGAAGACCAAAGTTCCTAGGGTCTAGTTAAAAATCTTCCACCCTACTCTACAATGAAAACAGCTTTCAGTCATTCAAATTAGTTGGGCATTTAGGACATGGGACTTCCCTGGTGGCTCAGACAATAAAGAATTTGTCAACAATTCAGGAGACCCGGGTTTGATCCCTGGGTCAGGAAGATCCGCTGGAGAAGGGAATGGCAACCCACTCCAGTCTTCTTGCCTGGAGAATTCCATGGACAGAGGAGCCTGACAGGCTGCAATCCATGGGGTCACAAAAAGTCAGACACAGCTGAGCAACTACACTCTTTAGGACATTAGACTAGGTGCCTTGGATATAACTGTTAATAATTAAACCACTTCCTACCCTCAAGGAGTTTAAACTAGCAGTGGATTCAGACAGATGGGATCTATTAGGTGAAGCACAGGCCCCTAAGAGTAGGTAAGAGTGACACCTACTTCAATGTTGGGTAATGGATTTCTAGGCAAGGGGAATAGGACACGAAAAGGTAAAAAAACTTCAGCATGTCTGTAGCATAAAATAAGAGGAAGGAAGTTTTAAAAATAGAAACTGAAAAGATAGGTAACCTGAGACCAGTGGGGAGCCTTTTTCAGAAAATGAAGAGGACAGATTTGCATTTTTAAAGGATTACTCTTTGCAAGGTGGAGAATGCAGTGCAGGAGTGATAGGTCTTAGTCCAGGTGAAACTTTCAATATCTCAGTCTCTCTTCCCTCCAGGTGTTACCATTGGAACTCTTCCATCTCTCAACTCTCCCCTGAACATGCACATACTTAGCTAAAAGTCTGTCTTACTCTTTGAGAAGTGCTCCTTCACCCAGCCTCACTCCTAGTTTTGAGAGTTTGGGGTTCCCCAAACTGCTGTTTGGCCAGCAGTTTCCCCCCACTTTATTCTGTGAGCTCCTTCCATTCTGTCTTACTGCTGATGTGTGTGCTTAGTCGCTCAGTCGTGTCCGACTCTTCACGACCCCATGGACTGTAGCCTGCCAGGGTCCTCTCCCCTGGGGAATCTCCAGGCAAGAATACTGGAGTGGGTTGCCATGCCCTCCAGGGGACCTTCGCAATCCAGGGATCAAACCCAGGTCTCCCGAGTTGCAGGTGGATTCTTTACCGTCTGAGCCAGCAGGGAAGCTGGTATCTGCTCCCTAATGGTTGAGATCTTACTCTTACTCACTGCTCCTTCTGTGGTACCTGGCATAATGCAGGCAGTCTGTTAAATACCTGTGAAGTGAATGGATTCAAGTGTTATTTTGAAGACCATGTCTCCTGAGTGTCTGAATAACTGTCCAGCTTTTCCTGGCATTAACTGTACCACGTGGTGCCAGGCCACCTCTTCAGCAGCATTATGGGCGCTCCCGTCTCCCCACTCACATACTGCTCCCACACTCTTATGTTTCAGCCCATTAAACTCTAATTTCTGCAACCTGCCTTGCCCTTGTTCAACTCTGCCTTTGAAAGTGCTGTTTATTCACCTAGTTCTCATTATTCAAGCTCAGGTGTTAGTCCTTTTGAACAACTTGTTATTGACTCCCTCCTCTAAGTTCCCAGAGCACTGTGATGGTTGCTGCTGCTGTTGTTTGTTTGTATGATTTCGCTTTCTATTGGAGCCTGAGATCATTAAGGTAAGGGGCGATATTTTACTCATTTCTCTCTCCTTCCTGTCTAGCTCAGTGGCTGGCACAGTCATTCAATAAATTGATAAATGAATGAAATATTGTCATCTTACATACAATTTAGAAATGATAGGGACTTCCGTGGTGGTTCAGTGGCTAAGAGTCTGGGTTCCCAATGCAGGGGGCCCAGGTTCGATCCTTGGTCAGGGAACTAGATCTCACATGCCACAACTAAATGTCCCAAGTGCCTCAGCTAAGACCTGGTACAGCCAAATGAATAGGTACTTTTTAAAAAGAAAAATGGTATCACTAGGATTTGCTCTGGAGTGATTCCCAGGATTTAAGTGAAGAAAGTGTAAAGAGTGCTTCCTTGTATGCAAGAAGAAGGGGAAATAAAACAGAAATGTATCCACAAATTCTTGCAAGGAAGAACAAGAAGAGTAAACCAAAAACTAATAAAATCGGGCACCCTTGAGGGGTAGGGAAAAACAACGGTTCCTTGGTTGTTGGGTTATGTCCCTCTTGTTGAGGGGAAACAACAGAACCCTGAATGGGGAGAGGGAGACACTTCTTTGAGCCTTTTCATATAGTTTTGGCTTTTCAAGTAATGTTAATGGTCAACATACTCAATTAAATCAACAGAGTACCTAAAATCTGAATACAGATGTAAATAAATGAACCCAACTCTATTGTAGATGAGTAAAAAATAATACCCTGAAGGGCAAAACAGAAAAAAAAATGGAACTAATTCAAGTCACTTTCAAACACCTGCTGAAGAAAAAAAAAAATCTCTACACCTTGAATTCTTAGGTCGGTTTGTTCTAGTAAGGGCATGGCAATTCTGAAGCTATTTGGAGTGTATTGTAGGATTGAACACATAAGTAAATGTGCAGGCAGGTTGGGTCCTAGGGTTCTTGCTGAGGAAGTATGGAGCAGCAAATGTGGGCTGAGAGAAATGAACACAAATGGGGGACCGGAATGGAAAGCAACAGTATAACATTTCTAGGAGGGACTTGTGGTCCAGGGGCTAAGATGCCATGCTCCCCCAATGCAGGGGACCCAGGTTTGGACCCTGGTAGGGGAACTTGATCCCACATGCTTCAACTAAAGATCCCACATGCCACAACTAAGACATAATGCAGCCAAATAATATATACATAATTTTTAAGTAAAATAAAATCTATGGGAAAAAATTAGATAGATAGATACACTGATATTTACAGAAGTTCCCAGAGCTTGTTTTCTAAATATCCCACAGAAACAAACCAGGGCTCCTTGAAGAAAGTAAGTACTAAAAACATTTATTGGGACATCCCCGATGGCTCAGTGGTAAAGAATCCTCCTGCCAATGCAGGAGAATAGTTCAGTCCCTGGTCTGGGAAGATCCCACACACTATGGAGCAACTAAGCCTGTGCACCACTACCGAGCCCACGTGCAGCAGCTCCTCAACTACTGAAGCCCGTGCGATTTAGAGCCCCTGCTCAGCAACGAGAGGCCACGGCAACGAGAAGCCCTCGCACCACAACTAGAGAGCAGCCCCTGCTGCCACAACTAGAGAAAGTCCACGTGTAGTAACAAAGACACAGCACAGCCAAAAATAATAAATACAATAAAGTTTAAAAACATTTATAAGGGCATCAAAGAGCCATAGCAGCCATCTTGAAGAGGACAAATCTGGCACAAGTGGAGCATTGAAACAAATAAAAATAATAAATGATTATAGCTCCTTGGTGGCTTTCTAGGTGACGCTAGTGGTGAAAAAAAAACATGCCTGCCAATGCAGAAGACGTGAGAAGTGGGTTTGATTCCTGGGTCGGGAAGATCCCCTGGGGAAGGGAATGGCAACCCACTCCAGTATTCTTGCCCGGAAAACCCCATGGACAGAGGAGCCTGGCAGGCTACAATCCACGGGGTTGCAAAAAGAATTCCATGAACCAAGGAGCCTGACGGGCTACATTCCATAGAGTCGAAAAGAGTTGGACACACTGAGGGACTTAGCGTGCATGCGTAGCTCACTGAATAAAAGAATCCGTAAATCCGTACTGTTAACATATAAATGTACATGCGTACAAAGCTGAAAAAAAAAGAAACCTAGGAATGACTGTATTTTTCAGAACTGTCCATGGCATAAAACACAAAGGCTGAGGAACTGTTTCAGATTAGAGGCAGCTAAAGTGACTAAACCTAGATAGCATATTCAAAAGCAGAGACATTGCCAACAAAGGTCCGTCTAGTCAAGGCTATGGTTTTTCCAGTGGTCATGTATGGATGCAAGAGTTGGACTATGAAGAAAGCTGAGCGCTGAAGAATTGATGCTTTTGAACTGTGGTGTTGGAGAAGACTCTTGAGAGTCCCTTGGACTGCAAGGAGATCCAACCAGTCCATTCTGAAGGAGATCAGCCCTGGGATTTCTTTGGAAGGAATGATACTGAAGCTGAAACTCCAGTACTTTGGCCACCTCATGCAAAGAGTTGACTCATTGGAAAAGACTCTGACGCTGGGA
>NW_011494644.1:10813833-10855429 GCF_000754665.1 Bison bison bison
TTCATGGGGTCGCAAAGAGTCGGACACGACTGAGCGACTGAACTGAACTAAACTGAAAGTGACTAAAAACTAGATGAATTACTTGATCCTGACCTAAATCCTGAACAAAACTGCTATAAAAGACATAGTGGGGAAATTGATTAATTTGGAATATAGACTATGAAGTGTTACATGCAGATAAATTTCCTAAATGTGCTAACTCTGTAGATGTGTTAAAATGTATTATAGGCAAAGGAACATGACTTATGCAACCTACTATTAAATAGTTCAAGTTATGGGACTTCCCTGGTGATCCAGTGATTAGCATTCTGTGCTTCCAAGGCAGGGGGTGAAGGTTTGATCCCTGATCGAGAAACTAAGATCCCCCATGCCGTGTGGTGCAGCCAAAAAATAAATAATTCAAGTTATAGATATTCTTTATACACACACAGAGAAAATGAGGCAAATTGGCAAAATGTTAGTTTGTGAATCTGGGTAAACATTATGGTTCTGTGAAGTAGCCTTTTAATGTCTCTGTAAGTTTGAAATTATTTTAAAAATAATGAATTTACATCTAATTAAGTAAAGTTATTTGATACCCCTAAAGTCAGGGAAAGGAGTGAGAATAAACCATCTAATTATATACTAAACATTCATAAACTCATTGATAAATTAGGTGAAGAGTTTGTAGCTCATGAGACTCCTTAGGCAGTGCCCCATTGGTCACTGCATTTTATTCAAGTATATCTGGGAAGTTAAGGTTACAAGGTAAAGAATCTGCCTGCCAAGCAGCAGATGTGGGTTCCATCCCTGGGTTGGCAACATCTAGAGAAGGAAATGGCAACCCACTCCAGTATCCTTGCCTAGGAAATCCCATGGACAAAGGAGCCTGGTGGGCTATAGTCCATGGGGTCGCAAAGAGTCGGACATGACTGAGTGACTAAACAATGACATCTGGGAAGCAATTCCAGTTTGAGATTCAAGGGTTACCCAACTCCACTGATACCAAAGAGGCCATATTCTCACTTAAGACTTGTCAAGAGAGTGGCTGGGGCAGCAGGAGACATTCATTATGATTAAGTCCAAACTTGACTACATCTCCCTGACAAATCCTATGGAGGAAGTTTTCCTTCACAAAGGCCTGAACGTTTCCCAAGAAGAGGCAGCATCTGGTAGCAGAAGAAATAAAGGGTCCCAGGAGACAAGAGTTCTGGCTCTGCCTTTGTCTGATTAGCACTAATAAAGGGCAGGTGATTGGACTTCTGGGACCCCCGTCCCAATCTATAAAAGGAGAGGCTAGATTAGAGGAAAGATCCCAAACTCAAATTCTGCATGAGATGGGTGATACAACAGAGTGAAGCAAAGAGGCACCATGAAACTGGAAAGCACGTTCCCTATCTAAAAGGGATGCCTACTTCTCAGCTTCAACCAGCTTCTGCCAGTCAGGGATGTATCCCAGTGTTCCCAGAGATCTCAATTAAAATGTAAAAAAAAGGACCTCCCTGGTGGTCCAGTGGTTAGAATTCTGCCAACCCAAGGGACACAGGTTCGATCCCTGGCCAGGGAACTGGATCCCACATGCTGCAACTGAAAGATGGTGTGCGCCACAACCAAGATCCAGTGCAGTCAAATAAATACTTTTTTAAAAAAGCATTTCTTCACTTTTCACTTCTAGGATCTGGCTCTCTTTGTCTCCCTTGACCAGTCTCTCCTGTTTATCTCTGTCCTTCTGAATGTAGCCTCAAGGACTGAGCTCATTTGCTCCCAAGCTCACTGCTTCCATCTCCTTCCAGGAACCTCTCCATCCTTCAAAACCCATCTCTCTCTCCCATCTGTGTCTGGCCCCCAGTCCCTTCGCACTTTGCTGGGCTTTGCACTTCAGTATTTACCTATCATGTTTTCATCTCTCCCCACCTTCCACTAATCCAGAGAACTTCGGGGTCCAGCACTCCCGTCTCCTGGGAGCTCCAGCCAATGTGATCACAGGGACTCTGCTTCCAAGTCCACTGCAAGGACAGGAACTCAATTCTCTGTGGCATTTCTTCCTTGTCCCCTCCATCTGCTGCTTTTCAGATCTTGGAGACCGGGGTATGTAAGGATGCTAGATGCTAGTTTCTCCTTCAAAAGAAACAATTTCCTGGGAGTTCCTTAGTGGCTAAGTGGATAGGAATCCGCCTGCCAATGCAGGGGACACGGGTTCAATCCCTGGTCCAGGAGGATTCCACACGCCGTGGAATGCGCCACAACTACTGAGCCTGTGCTCTGGGACCCGAGAGCTACAACTACTGAGCCCACATGCCGCAACTACTGAAGCCTGCGCACCTAGAGCCCATGCTCCACAACAAGAGAAGCCACTGCGATGAGAAGCCTGAGCACAGCAACCAGAGAGCAGCTCCTGCACACTGCAACTGGAGAGAGCCCATGTGCTGCAACGAAAACCCAGGGCAGCCAAAAGTAAAATAAATTAAAAAATGTTTAAATAAACAATTGCCTAATTTTCTCCTCTCCCTGTCTAGAATCCCAGGATTTCCACAAGAAAGGCAGCAAGATTCCAGTCCTTTTCAAGAGGCCCTGAACCTCCCAGTCCATGTCACCATGGTGGCAGTGTTTATTTCTTGTCTCATTCTGGGCTCTTCACCTTGCTCCTTCTCTACCCCAGATACCTCTGTGATTCTTTAGATATAGAAAATCACACAGCCAGGGTAGTGATGCTCAGCAAAATAGTCCCGATAATATCCCTCTGGTTCATCATCACCCTGAAAACCCTGTCGCCAGTCTCCTGACCATGGAGGATGGAAAAAGTGGAGTCAGTTTCCTGAAACCTCTGGACCAGACTCTTCTCCCCGATAATTTACTCACTTGTTCCAAGGAGAAAGCCCTTCCCCTAGCTAAGTATTCAAATCCTTTAGAAATGACCCATCTCTTGAGTATCCCCCAAATCTCTGACTATCCAGCTTCTTCTTGATGTTGGCTGGGTGAACCCACATTCAGGAACATTCCTTGTCCAGTCCTGAAGCCCAGACTTTTCTCCATGAATACCCTCTTCTGCCTCTCAGACCTGAGTTCATTCCTGCAGTGCCCTCCTGTCTCTCAAACCTAAAAGGCCACAGGCTGATTTAATTTTTCATTCACTTCCCCACGTGACTTCTTTTCTCTGTCTGCTTTCTCTTTTCTGGTTCTCTGCCAACTTCTACCTTCTCTCTTCCTTCAACCTTTCCAATTCTCTTTTAGTTGGACTCACTTCATACCCATGTCCCTATCTCTTCACTTCTGTTTTCCAAAACTGTTTCCTTTCCAGCGATAACCATCTAGTCCATCCCGTTTCTCATTCATTCATTTACTTACGCATCAGCATTAATGTGTCTATTATATGCCCACAACCAGAGCAATGAAGGGTAGATTTGAAACTGAGAGGCAAAAAACTGATAACCATCAACGTAGCCAGCTTTTTGGCTACTCAGCTTTTGTATGCTCCCCTCCTTTTTTAAAAAAAAAAAAAACACATTAGGGCACCTATACCACTGTTTTCACAATATAAAATACAGCTAGCCTTCATACAAGTGAAGTTCTTTCCTGTTGCCTAAAAGGAGGGAAACATCATTGTATAACTTGCTGGTTATATGAATTACTCCTCAAAGTCACAATCCTCCAGAATATTCTACTACCTAAACACTAATTATAAAGTTAACCCCCAACAACTTGTATAAAAATATAAATGAAGACAGAAAAAGAAATTGGCTAGCATATACAAATAAACATGTGGATATATTAAAGGAAGAGGAAATATGCCAAGCTTCTACAATTGTCATCTCTGTAGCTGTTCATGAGGCTGTAATTGATAGGGATTCCCAGGTGGCTCAGTAGTAAAGAATCCGCCTGCCAATGCAGGAGACTTGAGTTTGGTCCCTGGGGCGTGAAGATCCCCTGGAGAAGGATATGGCAACCCTCTCCAATATTCTTGCCTGGGAAATCACATGGACAGAGGAGCATGGCAGGCTACAGTCCATGGGGTCGCAAAGAGTCGGACACAATTGAGCAACTAAAGAACAACATTCCAAGCTCAGGATCCAGTTCTTTCCCAAACAGTGCCCAGAATCACATGTAAGAAATTGGTGAAACTGGGGACTTCCCTGGGGGTCTAGTGGCTAAGACTCAGAGCTCCCAATGCAGGGGACCCAGGTTTGTTCCCTGGTCAGGGACCTTGATCCCACATGCTGGCACCGTCAAATAAATAAACATTAAAAAAAAAAAGAAATTGGTGAAACTGAATTTAACTATCGTTGTAATTCATCAACTCAAATAATTCATTTTTAAACCAGCCTGAGGTATAATTAAAATACAATAAATTGTACAAAGTACAAAATTTGGTATGTTTTGACGTATGTATACAACCATTAAACCGTTACCACAATCCCAATAATGAACATATCCATTACCTCAAAGGTTTGTGATCCTCTGTCATCTCTCCCACCTGCCCCTCTCCAAGCTCTCTCATCCCCCAAAAGCCACTGATCTGCTTCATGTCACTATAAATTGTTTGCTTCTGTACCCTCCCCCCAACCAGTGCCATTTGGCATTTGGGATCTTATTAATAGTACCTTGACCAGGGATTAAACCCATGCCCCCTGCAGCGGAAGCACAGAGTCCTAACCACTGGGCCAACAGGGAAGTCCTTGTTTGCATTTTCTAGAGCAAGAGTTGACAAACATTTTCTGTAAAGAACTAAATTGTACATATTTTAGGCATTGGTGGGACAACAGGCAAAAATGAGGATATTATAGGTACTTGTGTAACAAGACAGAAAAACTATTTTTTACTTGTCAGATTAAAAATATAACAATAATTGAGTACACTTTTTATAATACAAGTCTACTAATAGAATTTTTGTGTAACATTTTTGTTTAATTGGGGTTCAAAGTGAGGTTCTCTATCGTCAAAATCTTTTACATTTATGTTAATTCAGATTTATAAAGATATAAAAATATTTATTCATCTGGACTTGCTGGGTCTTAGTTGTAGCACTTGGGATCTTCGATCTTTGTTGCAGCATGCTAGATCATTAGCTGCAGCATGTGGGATCTAGTTTCCTGACCAGGGATTGAACCCAGGTCCCTTGTGTTGGGAGCGTAGAGTCTTCACCACTGGACCATCAGGGAAGTCCCTGTAATGAATGTATTTTTAATCTGTGTATTTCACACAGATAGGTACTGCCAAATACAGATATCGGTACATAAGCATATTTTATTTGAGCATATTCATCATTTGGAAGGCATGAATTGTATAGAAGAATTCTGTTAAGAGTTTTCTCTGATATCTGCTTTAAAAAAAAAATTTCTTGTTATTTGCTCTGTAGCATGTCACAACACTACAGACTGATCACTTCCAATGGAAGGTTATGTGAAATTCCCTCAATCACACAGTTCAGTGGATTTTGAGATATGGAAATTTCCTCTGTACTGCCCATATTAAAGTCCTAAAAAATGCTGCTGAAACTACAGTTTGAGCTTGCAAAATAACTGCTCTTACAAATCGGTGTCAGATGCTGCTTCTTAATTTTTGACGTCGTCTGCAGAATGCAGTTTGACATGTGATTCCAACAATGTTGTCATTGAAATTACTTTACGTTATAATGTATGTATATAAGTGCTATTCTGCTTTGTAATTTTAGGTTTAGTTCATTAATAAACATTATCAATTCTGCAACAAAAGCTAGTTACTAAAGCCATTCAGTGTGGGGTAGCAGTGTTTGAGTGTGATTCTTTCCACTCAGGAAAAATTTCAATCTAAACCCCGAGTTCAAAAAACCACAATGAAGTTTTAGCACTGCTAAGACATCAAACTGCCATGTGGTAGGTTAAGACAGCATATTTAGCTTCCATTTCTAGCAAAAATTCATGATGGTTAAGTCCACAGGAGCAAATGAAGTTCATAATAGACAGTACTAGTTTCATATCATGTAACAGATTTGAATAACTTCTGAAAAGTACCTGTTGATGAATAATACAGTTAATAGTTACAGGCTTTAAATACCTCACATTTTCACAAGCCTTCTGAATTTATCCAACTAAGGCTTTTTTTTCTACTCCACAAATAATTTTACCAGTATCATTTATAACACATCTTAGCAGAATCCCCGTCAGTTTGTATTGAATTAATGTTTTCTCAATTTTTTTTTCCAATTTCTTTAAAAATAGTCTTGGATGTGTGGTTTAGTCACTCAGTCATGTCCAACTCTTTGTGACCCCATGGACTGCAGCCCACCAGCTTCTTTGCCCATGGGATTCTCCAGGCAAGAATACTGGAGTGAGTAGCCATTCCCTTCTTCAGGGGATCTTCCCAACCCAGGGATTGAACCTGAGTTTCCTGCATTGCAGGCAGATTCTTTACTATCTGAGCCACCAGGGAAGCCCCTCCCCCAAATATTCTTACCTGTAGTTATTTCACACAGACTATTCATAGAGACTAATTTTGAGTTACTGCAAACTAATCGATTCCTCAAATTAACATGAACTAAACAGTACTGGCAACATCTGTTAAATCAAGAGGTAAAAAAAATCACTTGAAATCAATCAGCTTGGTTTTATTTTTGTTTTTGTTTTCCTTTGGCCAAGCCACATGGCTTGTGGGATCTTAGTTCCCCAACTAGGGATTGAACTCTGGGCCCTCAGCAGTTAAGAGAATGGCATTCTAACCACTGGGCCACCAGGGAATTCCCTCTAGTTTTTTAAGGTAGAGATTTTAGCTTGTTGATTTAAGATCTTTCTTTTTTTAAATATAGATATTTATAGCTATAAATTTCCCTCTAAGTATTGACTTTGATAATTTCCCTAAGTTTGGTATATTTTAGTTTTGTTTTCATTTAAAGTAATTTCAAATTTCCTTTGTAATTACTTCATCAATCATTTTAGAAGTGTGGTCTTAAATTTCCACGTATTTGTGAATTTCCAAAATTTCCTTCCGTTTTTGACCTCTAATTCTTTTATGGGTGGATAAGATATTTTGTATAATTTCAGTCTTTTAAAATGTACTGAAGTTTGTTTCCTGGCCTAATATATGTTCTATCAAGAAGAATGTTCCAAATAAACTTGAAAAGAATATTTATTCTGCTGCTGTTGTTCTACAGAGTGTTCTATAGATGCCTGTTAGGCCTGGTTGCCTATGTGTTGTTCAAGTCTTCTGTTTCTATTATCTTCTGCCTGCTAAGTCACTTCAGTCGTGTCCGACTCTGTGCGACCCCATAGATGGCAGCCCACCAGGCTCCCGTCCCTGGGATTCTCCAGGCAAGAACACTGGCGTGGGTTGCCATTGCCTTCTCCAGGGGATCTTCCCAATCCAGGCATCAAACCCAAGTCTGCCTAGTTATTTATAATTACTGAAGTGAGGTTTCCAAGTTTTCAACTATTATTGCTGAACTGTCTATATCTCTCTTCAATGCTGTCAGTTTTTGCTTGATAAGGCTCTAATGTTGTTTAGTCACTAAGTCGTGTCTGACTCTTTTGTGACCCCATGTAGCCTGCCAGGCTCCTCTGTCCATGGGATTTCCTAGGCTAGAATACTGGAGTGGGTTGCTATTTCCTTCTCCAGGGGATCTTCCCGATCCAGGCATCAAACCCAAGTCTCCTGCACTGGCAGATAGGTTCTTTACCACTGAGCCACTGGGAACCCCGCCCAAAGAGTGAGGCTCTAATATTAGGTGCTTATATGTTTTTACCTGTTATATCTCCATAATTGTATCCTTCTATGTTATAAAATAACATCTTTGTCTCTAAAACCATTTTTTTGTTGTTGTTCTTGAAGTTTATCTTGCCTCAGTTTACTATAAGCACTTCAGCTTTCTTTTGCATAGTATCCTCTGTAATATACAAAGTGGGTCTTGGTCTGTTTTTTAAGGAATGGCGCCCCCTGGGGAAATAAAAGTGGTACAGAAGGTGAAGACAGACACTAGGTCAAGAAAGGAAGTCAGTTCAGAGTGAGGATTGAAAGGCAGCAAAATTGACTCTTCTGCACTCAGACTTGAGGAATCTGGAGCCTGGTGGCTGGGTCTGAGGGGATCCTGGGTCCTGAAGAGGGGACCAAAGGCTTGCTTTGTTTTCTCAGCTGTGGTCTTCGTTGTGGTACGCAGGCTCTAGAGAACAAGGGCTCAGTAGTTGCCAGATGTGGGCTTAGCAACTGTGGTGAGCGAGCTCTCTGTTGTTGCCCGGGGGCATGTGGGATCTTAATTCCCTGACAAGGGATCAAACCTGCGTCCCCTGCATTGGAAGGTGGAGTCTTAACCACTGGACTACCAGGGAAGTCCCCTAAGGCTTGCTTGTGACAACTGTCTGGACCATCCTGACCATCTTTCTCATCTCTTCTAACTACAGATCTGTTCTCCAGAGCCCAGGATGGCTCTTCCTTTCCCTGGTCTCTGGAGAGTAAGACTTTGTTCATAAGTATCCACAGGGCCTGGATCAGGGGCTGGCACAGAGAAGGTGCACCAAAAATGACTGTTTAAATGAATGACATTTACTGAATCTAGCCCCAGTGCCTTCCACAAAGCCATTAGTGAAAGCCTCAATAAATTGTGGTTGAATGCTTAACTAATTCTTACTAACTGCATGATGAGTGCAGAATTCAACAAGCTGAGAGCCCTGGGGATGAACCTAATCAAAGTTTCTGCTTCTCCTGAAAAATCAGCTTTGGCAACACTAGGCCCATACTCTGAAGCCCTGCCTCCTGATACAGGGCGAAGCTCTCCAGTTTGTTACCTTTCCACCATTCCCTACTGCCTTTCTCATTATCTTGTTTCACTGCATTATTTACTCATCACTGGTCCCTGTAGGCATTGTCTTATGATCCCTAGACTAGAATGAAGGGGTGTCTCTCTCCTGACCCCTGGTAAGACACTGGGAAGTGAAACATCATTCTCAGAAGTGGTTACCCAGGTCTCAGGGAACAAATTTTCCTGTTAAAAAGACTGTGACTCAGGGACTCCCTTGGTAGTCCAGTGGTTAAGACTCCGAGCTTCTGGACTTCCCTGGTAGTACAGTGGATAAGAATCTACCTGCCAATGCAGGGGACACAGGTTCAATTCCTGGTCTGGGAAGATTCTACATCCCAAGGGGCAACTAATGCCGGCACTCTAGAGCCCTCGAGCCGGTATGCCTAGAGCCTGTGCTCCGCTGCAACAAGAGAAGCCAACAAAGAGTAGCCCCTGCTCTCAGCAATTAGAGAAAGCCCGTGTGCAACAATGAAGACCCAGTGCAATGAAAAATAAATTTTAAAAAACCCTCCAAGCTTCCATTGCACAGGGGTGTGAGTTTGATCCCTGGTCAGGAACTAGGTTCCCATGGTTCAAGCCAAAAAAATAAAAGCAAACATGACCCAGAGCAGAAATCCTAGAAGCCAGGTCAGAAATTCCCCTGGAAAGATCCAGTTGCTGTTATCCAGAGGCCAAGAAAACACACCCACGTGTGTACCAAGCCCCTCCTGCTGGCCCACCCCACTCACTGGAGAGTTATACAGGATGATCCCAATCAGTAGTAAATTAATACAGACATGACAGAAAAAAGGGGCACTAAAATAAAATAAAAGTGTTTATTTCCTCTAGGTAGTGGGAGGTATTTTTTTAAATATAGGTGATTTTATTGTTTTTATACTTTCTCCTGTCTTCCAAGTTTCCGACAATAAGCAAGAGTGACTTTTATAGTCAAAGTGTTTCCTTTGAAGTTATCACTTGGATTGCATGTTTATTTGGAGGGTCTGCCACACCTATAGACTACATGCTCCTTCCTACCACATTCCATACCTCCCGAAGTCCCAGAGCCTGGACGGAACCCAAGTGGTGGCTGAACATTTGTTAGCAAGGCTCTTAGCTTTTATTTATTTATTTTTGGCTCTTAGCTTTTAATTGGCCACAGTCTTTCTCTCTACCCGACCAAGACACACCTTGGTCTTCAGATCAAATGTTTGGGCTGTGTAGCCACTTTCTACCATAAGGCTACTGCTCGTTTTCAGGCTCCAGAATTTGTTTCTTAGGTCGAGAAGTGTCAAGACAAGGGTGAGGAAATCTGCTTGCTTTCTGAGGGATGCCAGCCCCAGGAATTGCGGCAGAGATTCCAGGAGAGGCATCCGTAACTTGTGTGTGTCTATGTGTGCTCAGTCGTGTCCGACTCTCTGCAACCCCATGGGAAGCCTCACATCCCTATGTGACTCCCACCAATGCTCACGCCATGATTCTCTCCCCCTTTAGTATGGGAGAAACTCAGCCTCAAGTTATCATCTTCCTGCTACAAGTTATGGGCTTCCCAAGTGGCGCAGTGGTAAAGAATCTGCCTGCCAATGCAGAAGATGCAAGAGACATGGATCCCATTCCTGGGTCGGGAAGACCCCCTAGGGAAGGAACTGGCAACCCACTCCAGTGTTCTTGCCTGGAGAATCCCTTGAACGGAGGAGCCTGGAGGGATACACTTCAAGGGATCGCAAAGAGTTAGATGTGACTGAGCACGCACAAAAGGATGCAAAAGACCTTGGGAAAACAGCTCTCATTGTATTTTACCTTACTCATCTGGCAAATGTCAGAACTGACTACAACACCTGAAAATCCCTTCAAGTTCTAGCATTACACTTTTTTTTTGCATTTCTTTTTAATGCTATTATTTTTAATTAATTCCTAGCTTTTAAAAAAAATAATCGATTTTTATTTTTGGTTGCGCTGGGTGTTCGTTGCTGCACACAAGCTTTCTCTAGTTGCTGAGAGCAAGGGCTGCTCTTTGTTGCAGAGCTCGAGCTTCTCACTGCAGTGGCTTGGTGCTGAGCACGGGCTTTAGGTGCACGGGCTCAGCAGTTGTGGCACACCAGCTTAGTTGCTTCCAGGCATATGGAATCTTCCTGGACCAGGGATCAAACCCGTGCCCCCTGCATTGGCAGGCGGGTTCCTATCCACTGTGTCACTAGAGAAGTCTCATTTCTTTTAAATTTAAAAGCTGTATGACCTCAAGCAAGTAATGAAAACTCCCTGATATTCATAATAACATAGCATATTTCATGCTTAAATAGCTTTTTATGATACTATCACATATCTTGTTAAATCTTAGTGGGTCAGTGACGGAGCCACGGAGAAACTGAGGCTCAGTGAGGTTGAAAGAAATCTAGCCCAGACCACAACTGCACCAAAGCGGTGGCAGAGGAACCAAAGCCAGGTTCTGGCCCTGCTCTCTCATCTCTCTCTGTCCTTCCTATCCACCGGGTTTTCACCAGCCCAGGGAAGGCAAACCAACCATGGAGAGTATTATAAATGGGTGTCCTCAAAGCTCTAAACCTCTTGAGATCTCTATCTGTATGGTGGCTCTTCTCAAGATAAAGTGCCCAACTGTTTGTTCCAGAGTGGTTATGCCATTTTACATTTCCATCAACGGTGTATGAGAGCTCTGGCTCCTCCACATCCCCCGCAACACTTATTACTGTCCGTGTAATTTTGGACATTCTCATAGGTACATAGTGGTTATCTCATGGTAATAACCAGTGACGTTAAGCCTCCTTCCAATGTGCTTACTGGCCATCGATATAGCTTCTTTGGCAAAGTATCTCTTCAAATCTTTCACTTATTTTTAGATTGGGTGATTTTCTTAAGAGTTCCTTATATATTCAGGACACAAGTCCTTTGTTAGATAAATGATTTGCAAATTTTACCCAGTCTGTATCTTGTCTTTTTGTTCTCTTTATCAGGACTTTTGAAGAACAGTTCTCAGTTTTGATGGTCCAATTTATCTTTTTTTTTTCTTCTTTGAACTATGCTTTTAGTATTATATCTAATACCTCTTTGCTTAACTCATGGTCACAAAGATTTCCGACCAATGTTTTCTTCTAACAATTTTATAGTTTTACATTTAGGCCCTTGATTCATTTTTTATTGTGGTAAAATATACGTAAGATGAAGTTTACCGTATAAAAAGACAATATTTTTATGAGGTGTTATGGGTTTCCTGTGCTTTTTATGGCTATGCTGAACAGCTTGTGGGATCCTAGGTTCCCAGACCAGGAACTGAACCTGGGCCCTCAGCAGTAGAGCGGAGAGTTCCAACCAACGGGCCACCAGGGAATTCCCATTAAGAGCAACTTTAGGTTCACAGCCAAATTGGGCAGAAGGTACAGAAATTTCCAATATACCCCTTGCTCCCACTCATGTACAGCCTATCAGCGTCCCCTCACCCTCTGTACATTTCTTAAAATTGATGAACCTACGGTGATACGTCATAACCCAATGCACATCATTTACATCAGGGTTCATTCTTGATGTTACATGTTCTGTGGGTTTGGAGGAATGTTTAATGACATGTATTCATCATTATAGTGTCACACAGAATAGTTTCACTGCCCTAAAAATTCTTTGTGCTCCATCTATTCATTCTTCCATCTCCCCCAATCCCTGGAAACCACTGATCTTTTTAGTTACCATAACTGTGCCTTTTACAGAATGTCACACAGCTGGAATCATACAATATGTAAAAACTTTCCTTCTTAGCAATGTATTTCATTTCCTCCACATCTTCTCATGGCTTGAAAGTTCATTTCTTTCTAGTGCCGAAAAAAACTCGTCTGGATGTACCACCGTTTATTTATACATTCACTTGCTGAAGGACATTTTGGTTGCTTCCAAGTTTTGGCAATTATGAATAAAACTGCTATAAATACGCAGGGGCCGGTTTTTGTGTAGAGGCAAGTTTTCAGCTCCTTTGGTAAATACCAAGGAGCACGATTAGTGGATGGTATGTAAGAACATGTTTTGTTTTGTACATAATTGCCAAAATTATCTTCCAAAGTGGCTGTGCTATTTTGCTTTCCCGCCAGCAATGAATCCGATTTCCTGTTGCTCTACATCTTTGCCAGCATTTGGTGTTGTCAGTGTTCTGCAACTTGGTCGTTTCAATAGGTGTACACAAGATGGTACTTTTTAACCATCATTAAGTACACAATTCAGTGGCATTAAATACATTGACAATGTTATGTAACCATCACTATGATCTACTTCCAAAACTTTTTCTTTCATCACCCAAACAGAAACTCTCTAGCCATTAGCAGTAACTCCGTTTCCCCTGCCTCAGCCTCTCTAAACCTCTATTTTCGGCCCCTATGAAGTTGTCCATTCTTGATTCCTCATGTAAGAGGACTAAGAGAATTATCTGTCCTTTGTGTCTGGCTTTTCCCTTAGCGTATTTTCAAGGTTCATCCATACACGTTTTGTTTATCCGTATCTTTTAGCTATTGTGAACAATGCTGAAGCAACACTGGTGTGCAGGTGCCACTTAAGTTTGGTATTTCCAATTCTTTGGGGGTATATACTGGGAGTGGAACTGCTAGGTCACACGGTAACCATTTAGCTTTTGGAGGAACCACCAGTCTTCCGCAGTTGCCTATTTTACATTGCAACTATTACAGAGACATAGAAGAGTTCCAATTTCCTCACACCCTCACCAACACTCATCTTATGTGAGACGGCAGCCATCCTAATGGGTGTGAAGGTGTATCTTGATGTGGTTTTGACTTGCATTTCCCTGAAGTTTTAATAATAATGTTGAGCATCTTTTCACGTGCTTATTGGCCATATGTTTACCTTATTTGGAGAAGTATCTTCAAGTCCTCACTTAAAAATCTTTTTGTTGTTCTTTAAGAGTTCTTTATGTATTCTAAACAGTATCTCATCAGATATATAATTTGCAGGTAATTCCCATTTCTGTGGGTGGCCTTTTCACTGTGGACTGTAGTGTCCTTCAATGCACATACAACTTGTGTTAACTATGTACTCTGTGATTTTGCTGAATTCATTTGATCAAGTAGTTTTCTTGTGGATTCTTTGGAATTTTTTTCTATATAGGATCACCTCATCGGTGAATATTTCACTTTTTCCTTTCCAATTTGGATGTCTCTTTCCTGTCTAGTTGGTTTGGCTCAACCTTCTAGTACAATGTTCAATAGCAATGGTGATAGTAGGTGTCCTTGTTCCTGATCTTGGGGGAAAAACTTTCAGTCTTTAACCAGAGGATATTGGCTGTCAGTTCTTCATAAATACCCTTTGTCAGGTAAAGGACATTCCCTTCCATTCCTAGGTTTCTAGTATTTTATCACAAAAGGGCATTGCTTTGTCAAATGCCTTTTCTGCATCATCTGAACTGCTCATATGAGTTTTTCTTTGTCCTATTAATGTGGTACATTGTCTGATTTTCTTACGCTGAATCATGCTTGCATTTCTGCAATAAACCCTTTTGATCGTGTATAATCCTTCTAACATGCTGTTGGATTTAGTTTGCTTGTATTTTGTTGCTAAAAAATGTCTCTCTCTCCATCCACTTAAAGTGTGTTTATATTCATTTCATGCAGTACTAATAGCTGGCATCTGTCAATGGACTTTTCCCTTGAGAACTGGTTACATGGTTAATTCTGGATGGTCTCCTGGACGTTTTGATTACGTTGTGTGACTCTAGATTCTGTCTAAATCCCAGGAATATTTTTGTTTTAGCAGGCAATTTAATCTGTCAGAAAGATAGGGTTCCTTGGACCTTTTAGCTGCCTATGCCACCAAACAGCTCTAGCTCTACGATGGGGCCATACTTGGGCCGCAACAGGAGAAACAGAACAGTGATTCCCCTTCTTCGGTCTAGTGTCCCCGTTTCCTGGTTCCTCTGCCCAGAAGGTAACAGTTTTAGCTGTCAGAGCTAAACTGCTGCAGCCTTGCAACTTTGCCTGCTCTTAAGGACGAGGAAAGGAAAAAAGAAGTGGGATTTTCTGTTATGTTCTCCAGGTCACAGGGTCCCTTTTTCTGGTCCTCTGGTCAAAGCTAAGCTGGGTTCTTTTAGGGGTTTTGCAGCCATGTGTCAGAGGTGAAAGTCATGAAAAGGAAAAATGCCAGGAAACTCGGCCCTGTAGGGACTATGTAAGTTTTGACTCCCCCTCCTAATCTGCTTTTATTTTTCAGAATCCTCAGGTTAACTTTTGGTATTTTTGCCAATTTTTGGTTATAATCAATTAGAGACAAACTGTAATGGATTTAAATCTTGACCAGCAGGGACTTCCCTGGTGGTCTAGCAGTTAAGACTCTGTGCTTCCAATGCAAGGGACTCAGGTTAGATCCTTGGTCGGGGAGCTTAAGATCCCACATGCCACAGAACTTTTTTTGGTGTGCCCCACCCTTCCACCCTGCCAAAAAAAAAAATCTTGACCAGCACCAGAAGCTGGGAAGCATCTATAGAGAATTCATGAGTTTGTGCTTTATACACAATTTCACAAGAGCCATTATTGTTTTCCATCTAAACTTGCTCAAACCAATGCTAGAAAGTTACATCAGAGAACAGTGTGAACTGGAGCTTGCTTTCACAAAAATGTCTGTCTCAAATTCATAACAGGAAAATTTATGAATCAGCTTAACTTTCACAAAAACTGCTTCATTATTATTTCATCCAGATTTGTTTGAATATACTTTTAAGATATTTCTAATTGGAGTTTAATAAAAATCGTTTTTTAACCTCTAGGTTTGTTCAAAATACTGCTGGTGTTTTGAAAACTTTTAAATCTGACCTTATTTTCATAAGACTGTTGTTTCAGCTAGATTTGTTCAAGTAACTCATCTTGGGAAATTTGATGAACTCTAGAAAATTTTAAGAAAAAACTTGTGAATTTGAGCTTCTCACCAAAACGGAAGGGCATGCATTGGTAGCAGCCATGTTTTGCCTCCCTCCGCAAAGTAAGGCTGAGGCAAAACCATGTGGAACGTATTCTAGGCCTCTGCCAATAATGCCATGTGGTACAATTCCAGGAGGCACCAATCACTTTGTAGGACAGGGATTGGGACAAACCTCATCCATGGACTGTTTTTGTACAGTTAGCCAAGAATGGGTTTTACACGTTTAAAGTGTTGCTCAAAAGAAAAAAGGTGTACGTGACAGATCATATAGGGCCTGCTGCTGCTGCTAAGTTGCTTCAGTCATGTCCAACTCTGTGCAACCCCATAGATGGCAGCCCACCAGGCTCTCTCATCGCTGGGTTTCTCTAGGCAAGAACACTGGAGTGGGTTGCCATTTCCTTCTCCAATGCATGGAAATGAAAAGTGAAACTGAAGTCGCTCAGTTGTGACTCTTCACAACCCCATGGACTGCAGCCTACCAGGCTCCTCCACCCATGGGATTTTCCAGGCAAGAGTACTGGAGTGGGGTGCCATTGCCTTCTCCACATATAGGGTCTACAAAGTTCAAAATATCTACCATCTAGCTCCAGACAGAAAAAGCTCTGACAACACTGTTCAATGGTTACTACTTCTAGACTGGAAAACGGAAAGATACCTCTTGGAAATGGGCAACATAATGGATCTACCTTTGGCCCAAAGATGCTAAACTGGCCAAATTTAGCACAGGGCAGCCTTGTCTATAGAGATGTACTCTTCAGCCTTTCTCTTACCCTTTCTCCTTGGTTCTGCTACCTCTGTGGCCACACGTTTCCCTGGCTTCCCTTTCACCTACCACTCCCATCTTGAGAGTTCAGTCATTAGCTCTCTCCTCCTCTATGCTGCCCATCCCAGAAATATAAGTACCACTAAGTACAGTGGTTAAAAGCTACGATCACGGAGTCAAGTTGCCTCATTGTGCATCTATCTATCTCATTTCCTAGTTATGTGATCTCCAACAAATCACTTAATGTCAGTTCCCCAACTGTAAAATAGGGTTATCAATGGACTATAAACTATTTTCTTTGAATCACTGTTTTGGAGTCCCTTTGTTACAGCAGCCTTAGCCTATAGTCTAATTAATAGGCATTGCAAACACTTAATCTCCAACTGCTTTGCTTATGTCCCAAAGGCACCTCAAACTCAACATTTATAAAACCAACCTCATCATAAAGCCCACTCTGCATCCCTGCTCTTGTATTTCTGAACACAAAGACTAAATTGATAACAGGCCTATTACATTTATCCCCACACAGATTTAGACTAACTCTCCCGCTTCCCTGCCTTGTGAACCACCACCCATCCACCTGAAACGTTCATTACTATTGCCTCCATTATGCCGTCCCTGCCGTTCATGCCCCACTGTGCTGTGCTGTGCTCAGTTGCTCAGTCATGTCTGACTGTCTGTGATCCTATGAACTGTAGCCTGCCAGGCACCTCTGTCCATGGGGATTCTCCAGGCACGAATTATGGATTGGGTTACCATGCCCTCCTCCAGGGGATCTTCCCAACCCAGGGACTGAACCCAGGTCTCCCGCACTGCAGACGGATTCTTTACTGAGCCACCAGGGAAGCCCCTTTGTGGCCCATAATCACATCCTATTCAACACTTCAACCACCTTCAAAAAAACAAACTAAACCCTGTTATAACTTATGTTTTTACAATTTTTTGCCAAATGTCAAAGAGCAGCAAGCTCATTAAGTCAGGAATATGCCCAAGTCTACCCTGAATCCTGAGCCCTGTGCTTGTCACGTGATAGAAACTTAGAAACATAATTAGCAAATAAATGCATCTAACACACGTGCCAACCTCTGGCAACATGCAGGCAACCAGGAACTGCAGTAACTCTAAACAGACCTTTAATGCAGTGTGGTTGGACCTAAAGGGTGAATTGTCTAGGGCACTGGGGACAGAAGTCAAGCCTTCAGTAGGCCGTCTGGGACTGCTGCTGGCGGTAGCCACCTCGGCGCATGTAGCCCTCATTTTTCCGGTAGCCGTCTTTCTGGTCTGCAGGAGAGAGATGGGGAGGGGAGGTGGTGAGAGCCAATGGAGGGGCGGGAAGGAGGCCAAGATCCTGAGAGCGAACAGGGGCTAGGAGCACTCACCTCGGAAGTAGCCACCATAGGTACCCTGCTTGTGGTCAAACACCCGCTCGTTGTTCTCCACCAGGCTGCCCAGCTTCTCGGCCAGCTGCAGGGCCAGGTTCTGTTGGGCAGTGGGCTCCGTGCGGTGCATCACCACGGTCTGCGTTGGCTGGTCTAGGGAGGCCTGATAGGAGGGAGGCAGAGCAAGGGTCGGATCAGTCTCCTCCATGCCGAACTCTCTATGACACCACCTGCCCTGGCGCCACCCCTGGCTCTCACCATCAACTCCTCGTTAATGATCATCTTACTGATGATGGAGTGTACCGTGGGCAGGTCCAGCTCAAACATGTCGGACAGTGTCTCCATGCTGGGGAGAAAGAAGGCCCAGAGCAGGGAGCAATGAGAATCCGTGACCACAACCTGGGGCTCCTGTGTCTCCCCAGGGCCCATCCTACCTGATGGAGTCGTAGACACTGCTATAGGTGAACAGGTAAGTCCGCAGTGACTCCTCCTGGATCTTCCTGTGGGGAGAAGGAAGCAAAGGGGGAGACTGTCAGAGAGAAGACCAACCGGTCTTTTCTTTTCCCCCCACCAGGATCCCACTCTCGGCTCACCTAACCAGCATGGTTCTGACTTTGTCGGCCTCCGGGAAAAGGTCCCACACTTTGCCATTCATCTTCTCATTGATGATAAAACTGTGGCAGGTCTTCCAGTCGCCCATCTTCATGGCCTTAGAGGCAGCAACCACATGTTCCCTCATGGACTCAGGGGGGCCTGAAAGGTTGGGAATGAGGCAGGAACTAGGGAAACTTGGGACAAGGGCTCCTGTACCCACAAGCACTGTTTAAGGAGGAACCCGGGCCAGGAGAGCCAACAGCCAGACTGAGACTCTCCCTGCTCTCGGTTAAGTAACTGTGTGACTGTACAAGTCACTGAGTATCAGAATAAATTTATTTAGACTAAATCAGTCCATGACGTGCCTCAGGGGATTGATCAGTTCCCTGAAAACGTTGACAAATTGCTGTGTGCACCCTTATGTACCTTTTCCTAGGAAAGGGTCCATAGATTTCATCAGGTTCTTACAAGATTCACTAACCTAAAAAAAAGTCTAACATCTCAACTGTTCTCTACTTTTGGTTTCATGCAGGCAGTAGTAGAGAGAGGCGGGGAATGAACCAAGAAGCCCTAAGAGATGCTGGACACACAGATTCTCACTGGAAATTTTCCAATTAGAAAAAACACAAAGCACCACTCCAGAGCCCAGACAAAACGTGCCTCAAGTGCACGTGCACTTAACATGACCACACACTTATCGGCAGAGGGCAAGTGCCTAAGGGGACGTGGCGTGGGCAGGAAGCCTGGCTCAGTCACCAAGTCCTTCCATGCACCAGCCTCACAGGAAGGACGCAGTTCAAACTCTTTTCCCAGTGAAATTGCAAAAACCTCTGGACTGAGTGACTGGATCTTTCGAAGTAAGCAAAGGAGCCAATGCTAGACTCTTAATGCCCTGGGTCTAGTTAATTAGCTGAAGAACATGCATGAAAGAGGAAAATGTCAGAGACACATATCAGCTGTGTTTACCCTGGGTAAAGTCACTTAACTTTTGTGCCTCAGTTTCTTAATCAGGAAAAAGGGGGTCATAATAGTATCTACATCATAGGGTTATTACTAATGAAAAAAATTACTATTTATAAAACACCTAGCATCAGACAGTACTATGTACGTTTACAGTAATTTAAAAATATTGTTGGAATCAGGTCACAGAAAGTTTAAACCATCCTGAGGGAAAGTTACTCCCTGTAGCGTCTCAATCCTCTGATCACAAGTAGTGAAGGAACAAACGAGCAGAGTCTGCTGCGCCAGAGCCCCCCACTCACCCAGCAAGGGCTGCCGCTCGCCCACCCGCAGCTGGTGATGGAACTGCTTGCTGATCATGCGTCGGCGGGCATCACTCTCGTGGGCGGCCATGTAGGGGATCTCCAGGAGCATGGCTGACACCAGGTAAACACACTCCAGCAGTTCCAGATTTATGTGCAGGTGGAAGGGCACCTGCCGGCGCCGCTCCACCTTCTCCTGCTCCTGGTTGCGCTCCTGCAGGCTGCGCAGCAGCAGACCCTGGCCCAGAAGCTCCTTGGCCCGGCCGCTTGACTGGATGTCCAGCAGGGCGTTGTGCGCATCCTTGGTCAGGCCTTGGCGGAAGGCACAGATGCCCAGCTGCACCATGGTGCGGTTGTACAGGATCTAGGAGCAAAGGGTGATGCACTTAGAGGTGACAGCCACAAGGCAATTGTCACACATACAACAGACATCGAGGACTACGCTGTGGGCTAGGACAGACACAAAACAGACCAAGTCCTGCCCTTCCATGGGGTTTACACTCTAGAAATAGGGGTGTGGAGGACAAAATAGCCATAATACACAGGTGGTGATTCATGCTAAGGAGAAAAATAAAGCAGAGGCATTAAGAAGGGAATTTGTGTGGTGGTAGTAGTGGTGGGAACTCGCAATTTTATGCAGGATAACTAGGGAAGGCCTCATTTTGAAGGTGATGTTTAAAAATAAAGACCAAATAGAAAAAGAGCAAGTCATGCAAATATCTGGGGGAAGAAGAATATTTTAGAAAAATGGAAAAGTAAATGCAAAGGCCTTGCGGAAGAACTGTGCCAGACATATTCAAGGAACAAGGAGTTCCATATGAATAGAGCTGGTAAAAGATGTGATCAGAAACTGGGCAAATACAGGACCTTGTAAGCCATGTTAAAGATTTTTAAGATGAAAAACTACTGGAAAGTTTTGAGCAAATAAAGTGATATAATTTGACTTTATCAATAGGATTACCCTGCTGTATAAAGAACAGTCTGAGGAGATGTAAGGGCAGAAGCAGAGAGACCAGGAAGCTAACAGTGGCTTAGACCAGAGGGCAGGAGTGGAAGTGATATAAGTGATCAGATACGGATTTTCAACACAAATGCCTGGGGAATCAGATGTGGAATATGAGAGAAAAACAAGAATCAAGGAGGTTCTGCAAGGTTTCTGGCTTAGGCAACTGAAAAGATAGACTTGTCAATAATTAAGATAGGGACTATTGTAGGCAGTGTAAGTACAGATTTTGGCAGGGGGGAAAGACCAACAAAAATATAAACATCAATATCAGTCATGAACTTAAATACAAAGAGCCTTAAAAAATACTGGCAAAACTAATACAATATTGTAAAGTTTAAAAATAAAGTAAAATAAATAAATAAATAAATAAAAATAAAATAACTGCAATCATAAAAAAAAAAACACTAGCAAGCAGAATCCAGCAATATATAAAAGAGATAATACAGCAAGACCAAGTAGGATATATCTCAGGAAAGAAAGGCTGGTATAAAAATCTAAATCATGGTTATTTACCGTATAAACAGAATAATGGCGAAATAACTGTGCATTGTTTCAACAGATAAAGGAAAAGATTTTAACAAAATTCAACACCTGTTAAGGACAAACATTCCCAGCCAGCTAGGACCAGAAGAGAATTTCATCAATCTGAGAAAGTCTATCTACAAAACTACCACAGCTAACATTATTTTACATGGTGAGATGTTCACTGCTTCCTTGCTAAGACTGGGAACAAGGCAAGATGGCTGCTCTCACTTCTACTCAGCACCAAGTATTAGACATTTGAATCATTATAATATGGTAGAAGAGAAATTAAAAACAAAGAAGTCATAAAGACTGGTACAGTAATAAAATTGTTCCCATGTGCAGATAACATGATTCAGCAAAAAATCTTAAGTAATTTATAATATACTAGACCCAATACTGTTGCCCCTCCGTGTCCATGGGGGATGGTTCCTGGATCCCCCCAGACACCAAAATCTGCAGATGCTCAAGTCTCTTACATGAAATGACAGAGTATTTGTATGTTTACAGTGTGTGTGACCTCAGTTGTCTGACTCTGCAACTCTATGGACTACAGCCCGCCAGGCTCCTCTGTCCATGGGATTTTTTTCAGGCAAGAATACTAGAGTGGGTTGTCATTTCCTCCTCCAGGGAATCTTCCTGACCGAGCAATCGAACCCGTGTCTCCTGCACTGGCAAGCGGATTCTTTACTACTGAGCCACCTGGGAAATCCATATATATGGTACATCCTCCAAAATAATTCAAATCATCTCTAGATTACTTGTAACAACTAACACAATTATAAGTGCTTTGTAAATATTACCAGTTAAGGCAAATTCTGGTTTTTTGGAACTTTCTGGATTTCCCCCCACAATGCCTTCAATCTGCAGTTGCTTGAATCCTTGAATATAGACTGCTAGACTAAAACTGGGAGAAGGCAGTGGCACCCCACTCCACTACTCTTGCCTGGAAAATCCCATGGACAGAGGGAGCCTGGTAGGCTGCAGTCCCTGGGATCTCGAAGAGTCAGACATGACTGAGCGACTTCACTTTCACGCGTTGCAGAAGGAAGTGGCAAACCACTCCAGTACTCTTGGCCTGGAGAATCCCAGGGACGGGGGAGCCTGGTGGGCTGCCGTCTGTGGGGTTGTACAGTCGGACACAACTGAAGTAACTTAGTAGCAGCAGACTAAAAGTGAATTTAGCAAAATGGCAGGATCCAAGGCCAAACGTGAAAAAATAAACTGTATTTTTAAATACCTGTAGTTAACAATGAAAAAATGAAATTAAGAGGGGTTTCCTGGTGGTCCTGTGGTTAGGTACTTGCACTGCCACGGCCCAGGTTTAATCCTTGGTTGGGGAACTGAGATCCCACAAGCCACAAGCCAGCCAAAATAAAAATTTAAACTAAAAATTACATTTATAAAAGCATCAAAAATCATATAATTCTCAGGAATAATTTTTAAAAGGATGTGTAGTATCTATGCAGTGAAAACCACAAGACACTTCAGACAAGTTGTAGAAATTAAATGAAGAGATAACACGTCAGATTGAAAGGTTCAAACTTGAACAAAGTCAGAGAAGTCATATGGCTTGACTTCAAAGACTTACTCTAAAAGAACAGCAATCAAGACAGTAGGGGCTGGCATAAAGAAAGACAAAAAGATGAAGAAATGGCATAGAATAAAGAGCTCAAAAATATACCTACAAGGTCATGTAATTTTTCATATGGTTTTTGGTTTCAAAGGCACCAAAGTAATACAATGGGGAAAGAATACAGTCTGACCCTGACTTCACACCATTTGCAAAAATCATAGATCTAAATGTGAAAGCTAAAACCATAAGAACTTCCAAAAAATAAAAAAAGAATATCTTTATGAATTACAAGTAAGCAAAGGTTTCTATAGACAGAATTTTCAAAATAATAACTGTAAGAGAAAAAACTGATATTTTGACTATGTACATTCAAAACACATGGTTAAAAAAGTGAACAGGAAAACTACAGACTGGAAAAATATCTGGAAAACATTTATCTGACAAAAGACTGATCTCCAGGATATATAAAGATTTCCTACAACTCAGTAAGATGAACAATCCTTTAAAAGAAAGGGATGGAGGAGTTGACAAGACATTTTATGTAAAAAACATAAAAGGCCAACAAAGCTTAAAAAGTAGTCAATTTCAATAGTTACCAGGGAAACACAAACTGATACGAGACGCCATTAGACAACTACTATTATGGCCAAAACCGAAAAGACCAACGACACTAAATATTGACAAAGTTGTTCAGCTGCTAAGTCGTTTCTGACTCTTTGCAACCTCATGGACTGCAACCCTCCAGCCTCCTTTGTCCACTGGATTCTCCAGGCAAAAATACTAGAGTGGGTTGCCATTTCCTTCTTGATGGGATCTTCCCAACCCAGGGATCAACCCCTTTCTCCTGCATTGGCATGTGGACTCTTCACCACTGGGCCACCTGGGAAGCCACGTGCAGGAGAACCAAAGAACGATGGCACCCGGGAAGAACCAAGCGTCTCCCTGTATCTGCGTCAGCCAGACAAGAGGCTGATCCGACTGAGCCGCCCTGCCCGAACAGAGAGAGAGGACAGGGCCCAGCCTGGTCTTCCCAGGGCCAGAGCGCCTCCCTGTCATCTTACCTGGACTGGTGGGTCTGCGTGCTGAATGTTGTCCTGCAAGTGGCTCATGAGCATGAGGTCCCGGGCCTGGTACCAGCGGGAGTGCAGGGCGTGATGGTAGATATGGCAGAGGATGGCGCACGTGCGGATTCGGTCTGTGCGGTCCTTGGCATAGATGTACTTGCACAGTCTCTCCATCAGCACAGCTGAGTCCTCACCCTCATTTTCGGCCTGATCTTGCTCAGACTGGAGGAGGAGATACGGAAAAGATAATGGTTCTAAATGGCTCTGGCTTCAGCAACCAAAGACGAGACTCCACCCTGCCTCATCCTAGTCCCTCGGGGTTTCCGTCTCTGCTCCACCTGACAGTCCCCAGGGAAAAGGAGATCTGTCATCAAGTCCCAACAGATGAGCAGAACCAGTGGACACACCCCCTGCCCTCTGACATGGCGGCTAAGCACTCACCTTTGAGGAGCCCTCAGGGGGCGTAAGCTGCCGCTGATGGGCCTTGTAATCAAACTTGTAGTAGGTGTGGAGAATGCGCCTCAGGTAGATGCGGCAGACCTCCTCAGTGGTGCCCTTCTCCTCCAGGTAGCGCTGCACACGCTCAATGATGGCGCACACCTGGGCCTCGTCCTTCAGGTGCTCCACGTACTCTGGCAGGGAGAGCACCCACCCTCCACTTAGCCAGGCACCCAGGCCTCCCCAACCATTCGTCCCTCATCAATCCAACAACCTCTCTGTTTTCTGTACCCATCAGAAAAGTGTGCCCATTGTGCGCTCAAAACACCATCCTCTCCTGGGACATGTTAAGCTCACTTTCCAAGCCTTCTGTCAGGCATTCTCTTCTGCTAACTCCTCCCGATTAACTCCTCGTCCTCATTCAGCTCTCCCCTCAAATGGGCCCTACCTACCTAAAGATGCTTTCTTCAAGCATTATTTCAAGCCGGCCACCACCTGTGTCCTCTGTTACAGGTCCTGATCTGAATTTTTACACTATCTATAACTGGTTCATTGTAAAAATTTATTTATTGGGCTGTTCCGGGTCTTAGTTGCAGCATGTGGAATCTAGTTCCCTGATAATTTAAACCCAGAACTCCTACATTGAGAGTACAGAGCCTTAGCCACTGAACCACCAGGGAAGTCCCTTGTTCATTTTTTCCTGTAGAACTGCCTTTCTTTAGCACCGAAATGTAAGCTTCACGAGCATGAAAGCCACAGGCTTTCTCATCCATAGTAACACTGTTTACTTGGTGGGCATAGGTGGACACTCACATTTTACCGTGTAAACGTCCTGTATTTCTTCATCCTAGAGCCTAAGGCATGCAAGCCAAACAAGTCAAGTGGACAGAGATCATATCCTAGTGGTTCTCAAAGCTGCAGACAGCATCACCACTTAGAACACGTTAGCGATGCAAAATCTGATGCCGCATCCAGACCCACTGAATCACAAGCTGTGGGAGTGGGGTCCAGCATCTTACAGAGGCCCTGTGGTGTGAATGCTGGAGTAAGGAAGGGCTGGCTTCCCAAACACTCTTAAGTACAATCCTTCATTTTAACCCCTGTACTTTTCCTCCCACTGATGCCCATGCCTTCTCAGGCTCACCTTGGGAGTGAGGATCAGTGTTCTGCATTATTTTGGTAAATTCTTCATCCATTCGTTCCACCAGAGTTAAGATGCAGCCACGGACACGCAGTGGCTAAAGAGAAGGCAAAGAAGGAAATAAATTAGTCCACATTCCAGTCCTAGCTTTCAACCCTTCTGTCTCCGACGGGCCTTCCCAAAGCAGACAACACACACCTCCAGTTAGGTGCCGAATCCCCTCTTTACCTGGTCTGCGTTATGCAGGTTCTCACTCTCTTCCAGAATGTTCTCTCCAACA
Source organism: Bison bison bison (assembly GCF_000754665.1). Classification (NCBI taxonomy): domain Eukaryota; kingdom Metazoa; phylum Chordata; class Mammalia; order Artiodactyla; family Bovidae; genus Bison; species Bison bison. The sequence goes on from NW_011494644.1 coordinate 10,839,493, forward strand.
AAGATGTTAGGGTTTGCAAACAGGATGTCCATCAGCTCATTGATGCAGTCCAAGCACTTCTGCCACATCTCAGGCTGCCAAGAGAAGGCAGTCGAAGTGCGCAGGTGGAACAAGCAGATGCCTCCCACGTGCCTTTCCCCAGGAATCCAGGGGCTTTCCTCAGCCATTGAGTCCTGAGACACGAGGCCCCTTCCCACGACCCACCAGCTCCACCCTGGGATGCTCGGTATCACTCTTACCTTCATGTATGTAGCCAGGTTGGGGTTGTAGTCATAAAGAGAGGCGATGATGTTGAACTTGATCTTGACGATGACGCCCTCTCCTAGGTTGTTTTCAGAGGCAATCTGAACCAGCAGCTGCAGCAGCTCAATCTGGGCTGCACTGTAGGGGGGAGAGAATTGGGTGAGGAGGAGGAGACACATTAAAAAGCCTCACCTTGTCCTCTTCAGACAAGCAAGGCAACCTTTTTTCCAACACCCACCCCCAGCCTCACCACCTGTACACTTGCTTTTCCTTCATAAATTTCAAACAGAAATAGGAATAATGCAAACTACCATCCTCTTCAGTCATGGAACAACTAAAGAAGGTGAGCATTACTCCCATTTTACAAATGGGGAAACAGCCCCCAAAGGTTAAGTGACTGAATTAAGGTCAAAGGGAATGCAACTAGCAGACAATGGACCGGGAGTATTCCAACTACTTCAGTCCTTCTACTGTAGCCACACACAGATCTTCCCAAAGAGCACTATTTCCCCACCAACCTCCAGCTCCATTATCTCAAGAGAAAATGAGCTTTCACCCTGTAATCACGAAGCCCAGGCCCACGAATCTTACCGATCAGTTCCCTTCTTGCCTCGTGCCTGTAGGATCTCATTCAGTTTCTTGATGACAACAGCATGGGTGATCTCAGTTCCCTTGGCAAACATTTTTGGCTTTTCCTAAGCAACACAAGTTACCATGAGCAGGCTGCCGTAACTTTTCTCGCAAATCTGACATGGACAGCACCCATATGCTCTCTCAGACTGGTTCCCCATTCATTTTAGTTCTAAGATCCTCACCTTAACGAGGGGCACGCCACCTCGGACTCTCTCCCACTCGCCACCCTCATTGTCTTCCTCCTCCTCATCCGGGCGCCTGGACTTCCTGTCGTGCTTCTTCTTGGCTTTGTCCTCCCGTTTCTTCTCAGCCGCCTTCTTGTCCTCCTCTGTGGTGGGGGCCCTGCCAAGAGCCACAGGAGAAGATGAAAGATCAGTCCCCTCTCCACCTGAGGCATTTCCCTCCCACAAACTTCTTTTTCTCCACCTAAACCTGGGTCCAAGTTACACTCTACAAGAATGACCTACGGTTAACTATAACCATCACCAAAGTAAGGGCTACTAAGCAGCTGCATCTGTCAGGCTACTAGCCAAGGTCTGTTACCAGATCACACTGAGAAACTCATGAAGGGAAAGGTTTGGCCTGGTTTAAGAATACAGAGATGCTAACTACGCTGCCACAGACACAGAAACAGCCTGTCATGCTGCTTCACAACCGAGCTCGGAGGTTTTCCAAAAAACCCATAAGCAACACAGTTGTTCTCTGGTACTAGCTGCTCTGTCCAGACTAGGTTTTTATAGGCAACTGACTAATTAGTTTAAAATCAGTGCTTAGGGAAAAAAAGTGCAAGATTATTTTTGCTGTTCCCAGACTGGCTGCTTTCCCCCTACCCTTCTTTCCTCTCTTATGATGAATGATTAATAAAAAATTCTGAATTTTAAAAACAAAACTGCTCAATACAACAAAATGTACCGCTGCCCCTAAGAGAGAAAGAACACTGGCTACCTCGAAGTGGGTTTAACCCACCTGATGCCTGAAACTATCTCCAGATTCTAATACTTATATTAAACCAAATACTGATAATAAGGTATTAAACATTAATACTCATAATAAGCCAAATGACAGGGACAAATTATTTCAAACTTTATACATTTAAACATTTACAAATAAATTTTATTTTAAATGCTTATAAGATTTGACTACATTTTAGTAATAGTTTATAAATTTTCCAGTTGGATTAAAACTTTCCCTTGGCCAAAAAAACTATGCCGTTTTTTTTTTTCTGCCATGCTGCACTGCTTGTGGTATCACGGTTCCCCAACAGGCAATGAACCTGGGCCATGGCAGTCAGAGTGCTAAATCTCAACCATATGACCACCAGGAACTCCCTGTGCCTTAAGTCTAAATAAAAGCTTACTGGTTTCCCTTCTGTACTATTGCAATATTCTCTAATAAAAATTCATTTCATAGGCAAAGTCCTTTGAAAATATGTAAAGCATGTTCATTAAGCTGAAACTGTCTGGTCTGCATCATCCATACCCAAAGCTCTGAGATCAAAGGACCTGTGTGTGTGCCTGAGTGCTCTCACTTCAGTCGTGTCCAACTCTGTGACCCTATGGACCACAGCCCACCAGGCTCCTCTGTCCATGGCATTCTCCAGGCAAGAATACTGGGATGGGCTGCCATGCCCTCCTCCAGGGGATCTTCCAGAGAACCCATGTCTCTTACATCTCCTGCACTGACAGGGGGATTCTTTACCACAATGGGCCACCTGTGAAGCCCAGGACCTAATGCTATTTAAAAATCAATGCTGTCTATACTTAAAAAGAATTTAATCTTCCTTGGCCTAAAGTTTTACTCTAAACCCTCAAGATACTGTGATTCACATATCAAAAACATGATGAACTCTCACCCTATGCAATTCTAACTGAAAGACCTAAAATTTGACTTGACCTCTCCCCTATGGCAGAGTATACCTTGGTATATTCAAATCTTGTTAGAAATGATCAGAAAACCAACATTTCTGCTCTCAGGTATATATTCAACACATACAATCTACTTTTCTAGGACATTACCAGATACACCTCTACCTAAATACACAACTAAGAACTTGAGATGGTTAGATAGCAACACCAACTCAATGGACATGAATTTGAGCAAATGCTGGGAGATAATGTAGAATGCGGAGCCTGGTGTGCTGCAGTCCATGGGGTCACAAAAAGCAGAACATGACTTAGCGAATGAACAACAAAACTACACTGAAAAGGACCATTCCACACCCTCTTTACCACAACTCTTATCTAGAGCTGCTAGACATACACATACTAGATTTCCTCAGTTTGTACTTAAGAATTTCTATCCCAACTACAAATTCAGAAACACAAACACGTGATTTATAATTTATCTCCAGTATGGTCCAAAATAACAAATAATTTAAAATTTTAGCCCCAAACTAAAAAATTCCTTAAGTAAGAATTAACCCTAAATAGAGAATTCCCTGACAATCCAGCGGTTAGGACTCTGAGCCTATACTGTTAAGTGCATGGGTTTGATCCCTGGCTGGGGAACTAAGATTCCCCCAAGCCATGTGTCTCAGCTAAAAATTTTTAAAAAAGAAAAAGAATTAATCCAAAACAAAACTGATTTCAAATACTGGTCAGTCAGGTTAATAAATAAAGATGTGCAGTAAATAACAATTTACTGTACCTGGATAAATATTTTGGGAAAAAAATCAATTAAGAAAACAGCCACTTGATTAAAAGTTCACTCAACTGACTTCTTAATGACATTCTCCTAGACAGACTTAGCCTGATTAGAAAATTAAACAGACGAAAGATCCTAAATGTTTATTATATCTGTGACTATCCTCATATTTTCTGCCCAAACCCACTACCTAATATCCAGGTGCTTTAATGTTGCTAGACAACCTTATTACCCTTATTACATCAAAGAGACTGAAGCTCTTGAGATTAAACCTGTTTATGTGTTTGTTTTGACCAAAAGATGAAAGCTGAGAAATTCTGGTATAGATTGGCTTAAAATGGGGATGTTGAGAAAGGATGCTGGCAGACATTACAGGAGACAGCCTGTCTTGTTTCTAGATAATCCATTAAGAACTGAAATCAACCCTGGCTGGCTTAGATAGCTAATGAGTTTACACACACACAAATGTGCAAACAAAATTCAATATTCCCACCGCTGTCTGTGGTTCTTCCCTTCTTTGTTCTTCTTTCTTATACAAATTCTCTTTTGTCCTAGCTTGGAAACCAATCTTAAAAATTGGTCTACCTCGTTACACAAATAAAACAGTGTATCTGAATTATCCTTTAACACCACAAAACCAAAAGCTCTTAATGTCAATAAGACCTTTGAGGATTCCATAGTTAACTAGACCACTGACATTTAAATTTTAAATAAATCTAATCTTAAAAAAATTTTTTTGGGGGAGGGGGGCTCTGGGTGAGGTTAGGTGTACAAAGTAAACTTTCATAGATTTGAAAAAAAAATCTATCCAGGGTAATCTCTAAAGTGAAAAATTAATAAAGACAGGATTAATCTTTTTTAAAAAAAAAGGGCTTCCCCATAGCTCAGTTGGTAAAGAATCCACCTGTAAAGCAGAAGACCCTGGTTTGATTCCTGAGTCAGGAAGATTCGCTGGAAAAGGGAAAGGCTACCCACTCCAGTATTCTGGCCTGGAGAATTCCATGGACTGTATAGTCCTTGGGGTTGCAACGAGTTAGCTGGACATAACTGAGAGGCTTTCACACTTCACAATCTTAAAGTAATTATTCTGAAAAATAATTTGCAAAGTCAAACCTCTCTTGGTTTTCGTTGAGGATTTTTAAATTTAAATTTCATGAAAGATACTGGTTTGTAGCTTTCTTTTCTTGTGATAGCCTAAGTTTAACTTTAGAGTCCAACTTGTCTCCTCAGTCCAGCTTGACTCCTGTGCCTTTGTGCAGCACACAGGTGAAGTGGACACTGACACACACTGGCCCGAACAGTGGGACGTCAATACCCAACTACTGAAAGACAAACCCATAAAGGAGATACAACAGCTATGAACCAGTAATAAGGGTGACAGTTCTACAGGCTGTCAACAAGCATAAAAGATGAGTTTCACAGTAAAGCGAACTTAAGAGATGGTTAATAAAACAAAGTTAAGCAGATTGAATTTGCTTAACTGATGCATGGTTGTAAATCCTCTGAGAAAGGAATATGATACTGTGGTATAAGAAATATGTATTTGGTCTTTGTCCTCGGTTCCTGGCACAGAGCTCCTAAATCCCTTGGAACTTCCCAAGCAATAGGATCATCTTTCGTTCTAATGAGGCTTTGGCAGGCTTCAAGAAAGGTTTCAGGATGGAGGCTGGTTGCCAGAAAGACCCGGGCATGAACAGAGGGTTGGAACTTACAGCCCCACCTTCTGACCACTGGGGAACAGGAGAGGGACTGCAAATGAAGCCCATGATTAATGGTCAACCATTTAAGCAATCATGGTCACATAATGATGCCTCCATAAAAATCCCTACATGACAGTCTGGATGGAGGCATTCCTGGCTGGTGAACCACGGAGGTGCTAGAAGGATGGTGTGCTCAGAGAGGAGGACATCAAAGCTCCATGCTGCTTCTCCCACATCCTGCCCTATGAGTGCTTCCATTTGGCGGTTTCTGAGTTGTATCCTTTATAACAAGCTGGTAACAGTAAGTAAAGACCTTGATGCTGGGAAAAACTGAAGGCAAAAGGAGAAGAGGGCAGCAGAGGATGAAGATGGTTGGACAGCATCACCGACTCAACGGACATGAACTTGAGCAAACTCTGGAGACAGCAAAGGACAGGGAAGACTGGAGAGCTGCAGTCCATGGGGTTGCAAAGAGTCAGACATGACTTAGCGACTGAACAAACAAAAACAACAGTAAAGAGCTTTCCTGAGTTCTGTGGGTTGATCTAGCAAATTATTGAACCAGAGGAAGGGGCTGTGAGAACTCTCTGAATTTAGAACTGGTTGGCCAGAAGTATAGGAGTCAAACTTGGAACTTAACAACTGGCATCTAAAGTGGCGGTAGTCTTGTCGGGTCTGTGCTAACTTTGGGGAGTTAGTGCCAGAACTGAATTGAGTACTGAAAACCCATCTGGTGTCCAGAGAGTTGCAGAACTAACTGGTATGAGAAAAAAACTGACACATATTGGTGTCAGAAGTGTTTGGAATTAAAAAAACACAAAGAGATATACCACACTCCCTGAACCTGACCACAGTTGCTCCCTGGAGCACACAATGAAAAATGTTTCGCAGTAAAATGGCTATGTCTAGATTCCTGTAATGTCACAGAACTCACTAACACCTGAAGCAATGTAATTCCAACTTTTGAAAGCAGAAAAGCAACCCTTAGAGCATCAGTATTCCTGCCAGTTATCACTGAGCTTCATACTTGACTCCTGCAGACTACGCAGGCATAGCTATCACTCTGAATTCAAAGGAGGAAGGAGAAGGATCGAAGAAGGTTAAGTGACTCATCCGAGTTGACAACAACTGAAGTAGAATGGGCTAAGACCAGAATTCCAATCAGACTCCTCTCCCACTCTGTAACGGTACTAGTAAAACTCAGGAAGGCTTGCTGCAGTCTACATGCTATGTACTAAGTTCTCAGAAGAGGGACAAGAGAACCAGCTATCACTGAGGACTCACCAACCCCAGTCCTGGGCTGCGGGGGTGTACCACTCTGCTGTATTCTTACAAGCATCCTTAAGGCAGGGTCAAGTACCACCCCATTCTACAAATAAGAAAACTGAAGACTGGAAATGTTAAAGATAGTTTATCCAATATTACACAGTTATTAAGGGGCTTCCCTGGTAGTTCAGAGGTAAAGAATCTGCCTGCCAAGCAAGAGACACAAGTTCGATCCCTGGAAAAGAAAATGGCAACCCACTCTAGTATTCTTGCCTGGAGAATCCCCATGGACAGAGAAGCCTGGCAGGCTACAGTCCATAAAGCTTCAAAAGAGTTGGATATGACTTAGCAAGTAAACAACAATCAGCATCAAAGAAAGATAAAACAGTCCATAGGCAGTGAGTATTGCTGTCATTAAGTATCTGGACACTGGAGCCTTCAAATCCATCTGCAAGACACATTAGCTTCATAACCTTAGCCAACTAATACACTTGACTTTGAGATCCCTCTGTTGGCCTCTGCAACCTAAAAGGACCTCACAGGGGGAGAGGCAATATAGGGGCAGGGGAATAAGAGGTGCAAACTACTTTGTTTTTGTGGCTCAGTCGCTACGTCCGACTCTTTGCAACCCCAAGGACTGTAGCATGCTAAGCTCCCCTGTCCTCCACTATCTCCTGGAGTTTGTTGACATTCCAGTGAGTCAGTGATGCTATCTAACCATCTCATCCTCTGCTGCCCAGGTACAAAATAAGCCACAAGGACATACTATATAACATCAGGAACAGAGCAAATATTTATACTCTATAAAGGGAGTGTAACTTTTAAAAATTATGGATCACTGGACTTCCCTCGTGGTCCAGTAGTTAAGAATCCACCTGCCAATGCAGGGGACATGGATTCAATCCCTGGTCTGGGAAGATTCCACAAGCTGCAGGGCAACTAAGCCTGTGCACCACAACTGCTGAGCCAGCACGTACCTAGAGCCCATGCTCTGCAACAAGAGAAGCCATCGCAATCAAAGCCCACACGCTGCAACTAGAGGGTGGACCCTGCTCGCCACAACTAGAGAAAGCAAACGAGCAACCAAGACCCAGTGCAGGCAAAAATAAAGTTTTTTTTTAAAAAAATTACGTATCATTGTATTGTACATCTGTAACTTATATACTATACAGCAACTATACTTCAATAAAACATGTTTTACTGTAAAAATAAATAAAAACTAAAACTGAAAGGGAAAATAAATAAGTGGGACTCCAGAGAAGGAGCAACAACTTTCAAGATGACTTTAAAGGCTTCCTGCCCTTTCCCTGTAGCCTGCAGTACCACTACTTTTCTTACTTTTTAAGGAATCTTGAAGCCAGCACAGTCTGTTTCCCTTCTTCCTCTTCTGAGTCTGAATCAGAAGATGTGGAACTTGTATCCCAAGCTTCTGAATCCTCTGACTCTTCTGAGTCCTCATCTTCATCCTTAAAAGAAAAAAAGATCAGAAGAAAGACAATGGGAAGACTGACTGGTGCTATCTCTGCTCTCCCTGCTGACCCGTGCTCTAAAGATTCTTAGGAGCAGAATGAGTGGTTGAATCAGGACATTAAGAGCTGGATTGGTCCACCAAGACCCAGAGAGAAGTGGTGACTTGCTCCAGGAACACAAAGCTCCCCAGAGGCAGAGGTGGGACCAGAATCTAGTACTCCTGATTCCAAGTCACTCTGTGCTCTAATCGAAAAGGAAACCTGTCCTGAGACCATACTCGGCTAATCCCCACCCTTCCCAACTCTAGGCCCCTGAGAGTCTATTCTTCTCCCCAGAGACCCAAGCATGGTCCAGAGCAAGCAAACCACCCCTCAGTGTAACCCTGGCTCTAACCTCCTTTTTGAGGAACTTTCGACTGTCTCCAGAAGGGGCTTCTGATTTCTTCTTTAAAAAAGCTGCAGCAGTGACTCCATCATCATCCTCATCCTCATCTGAAGAGCCTGGTAGGGAAGGGGAGAGAGGAAAAAAACAGAAGGGGGAAGAGGTGAATGGCAACCAATACAACAAGCCAAGGAAACCCCAAATTTTAGCTCTCCTTGTGCTTTGTGCTCAATCGCATTATTTTTGGAGACCCCATGGACTGCAGCCAGGCAGGTGCCTCTGTCCATGGGATTTCCCAGGCAAGAAGACTAGAGTTGGTTGCCATTTCCTTCTCCAGCAGATCTTCCCACCTAGGGATTGAACCTGCATCTCCTGCACTGCAGATAGATTCTTCACTGCTCAGCCACCAGGAAAGTCCTTTTGACCTTCTGCTGCTGCTGCTAAGTCGCTTCAGTTGTGTCCGACTCTGTGCAACCCCATAGACGGCAGCCCACCAGGCTCCCCCGTCCCTGGGATTCTCCAGGCAAGAATACTGGAGTGGGTTGCCATTTCCTTCTCCAATGCATGAAAGTGAAAAGTGAAAGTGAAGTCGCTCAGTCATGTCCAACTCTCAGAGACTCCATGGACTGCAGCCTACTAGGCTCCTCCATCCATGGGATTTTCCAGGCAAGAGTACTGGAGCGGGTTGCCACTGCCTTCTCCGTTTGACCTCCTAACCAATTGCAATTAAGGGTTTTCTCACTCACCTTCTGAATCCTCCTCGTTCTTCTCAGCATCTTCATCTGCAGACTGCTCAGGGTTCTTGACAGAAGGAAATGAGAAAATTAAGGATGCCTGCCAGGCACTACTTCATCCCACCCTCTCCACCCCACAGAGCTGTCATCATGATTCCTTCCCCAGCCACACACTTCAGATGTGCAAATGCTTTTTTTGTCTCAGTCATGGGGGTCACTGTCCCCACAGTTTAAAAAGTCTCCCTCTAGCACCCCTACCTGCTTGTAATTTGTAATATGAGACTCAAAATCTCGGTTGTATTTTCGGATCTTCTGGCGCAGAGTGCTCAGGGCCTTGGCATTATTCTTGTTCATCTTCTTCTTCCCTTCTTTATCTTCCCATAGCTGAAGGAAAGAACAGGGAAGAAAAAGAGAATGGAGATCTGAGATTAAGTAGTCTTCTCTCAACTTCAGGCTTCACACTGTTGAGTCTTGCTATCTACATTCATATCTACTACTTAATAACTGCACATATTAACTTATGTTGCTTAATGACCCTTTATGTATGTATCGCTATGAAAAGTACAAAACCACAAGTAAAAGAGTAATACAAGAATAAGTATGATTAAAACTCTTAGCCTAAAAAAGTCCCTCTCCTTGCTTCAATCCCCCTATTTCTTACGTTTTGGGAAACACTGAGTATTTGGCAAAAACTCGAGAGGAGACATGATCTCTGGATATGGGTTAGGACAAAGCTCTAGGTCCACAGTCCCCTTCTGGATCCCCCAGTAATCACAGGAATCACACCTCATTAAGATAGTCCTCCAGGTCAGCTAGGATCCGGATATAGAACCGGGGGACACCTTCCTTGTCCACAATGCTCTTAGCCTTCCCATATGCTTTTCCCAGGAGCTCAAACTCTTCCAGGCACTTGGTGACATCCCGAATCTTCATGGCATTACGGATGGTCCGGATAAGGTTGGTCAGTTCCTCAAACCTGGTTTGAGAGCCCAATACCACATTGGACATGCCCACCGTCACCAACCAGAAAACCCAACACTGCCCCAGAGACTCCCCATCACCCAGCCTCCCCACGGCCTCACCTTTTATCCTTGGCGCTTCGGACAACTCTCTTGGTGTCTTCTTCATCCTCACTCAGCAACAATGGCCTATTTGAAATGAACAGAAACTATTAACTTCTGTTCCTAACTCCACTCTTTCCAAATGCTCTCTCTTTTCCTCTTCCAACAGGGCAGGTGGAAGTGAATAACTTAGGCCCACTCCTACCACACCCATCCTGTTTCACTCTTCCTCTTCATGGCCTTATCATATAGAACTCAATCTTCTTAGCTTACTCCAAGTGAGGGTGTTTGTCAAATGTTGTAACTCATACAAGGATGAGAATGACTGTCTCCATCCTCAAACATAAACAAATGAAGGTGCTTATTTATTTTGTCAAAAAAATTATGTGAAGACACAGGTCACTAAGAATTACAAAAAGTCAAGAGAAAAGGTACCTTACCTAGAATGAATGGAAAAGGTGGTACCTGAACTAGGTCCTGGAAAGCAACATTTCCCACAGTGGGAGAGGACAAGGAAAGAGCCTCAATGGCTTTGACACCTCCATTTCTAGTTATTTTCCTTCAATAATTAAAAACCACACCACAGACAGAATTCAGCTGGTAACAATATCTCTTTTCTTTCCATTCTATTAATTTTTCCAATTATTTCCTATTTTATAACAAGTAATGTGATTTTCCACTTGTGACACAGATACGGAACTACATCCATATGGATATATATAGATTCTTTTTCTTCATCTTTAAAAATGAGTTTTATGCTGAAACAAGACTCTGAAGTGGAAATGTATATATATTCTTCAGTTCAGTTGCTCAGTCGTGTCCGACTCTTTGCAACCCCATGAATTGCAGGACGCCAGGCCTCCCTGTCCATTACCAACTCCCGGAGTTCACTCAGACTCACGTCGATCGAGTCAATGATGCCATCCAGCCATCTCATCCTCTGTCGTCCCCTTTTCCTCTTGCCCCCAGTCCCTCCCAGCAAGCACAGGTATATGACAAAAATAACGAAGGTGGCATGGATGATGGAATTTTGAGGAACAACATTTCAATGTTTCGAAGGGAGAAAAAAATTTCAATTTGCAGAGATGGGAGAAGAGTATTTAAATGGAGGTAAACAACAGGAGGGGGGATTCTCTGGTGGCTCAGAGGTAAAGAATCTGCCAGCTAATGCAGGAGATGCGGGTTCCGTCCCTGGGCTGGGAAGATCCCTGGAGAAGGAAATGGCAACCCACTCCAGTATTCTTGCCTGGAGAATCCCATGGACAAGAGGAGGCCAGTGGGCTACAGTCCATGGGGTGGCAAAGAGTCCCGACAGGACTTAGCAGCTAAACAAAACAGGAAAATACTAACAGACGTTTAAGAACCTCAGAGTCACATCAAGGAACTCCCAAACATCAAGCAAGTATTTGGGGTTTCTTACTGATTCAACAGGTTTAGCCAGTGGGAAACCTCGTAACTCTGTCCTTTGCCTGGTGGGAGGATTCCCACAATTCACAGCACCCTAAGCTTTATGATCTTCCCCCCGCAACAGTGCTTCAGTCCCTTAAACTCTCAACATCCTCAGAACCCGCTCTCACCGCCCCCACTTCCATTCCCCTTTCCTCTGGCGTATACGAGGCCTTCCAGGCTGCTGAAGCTCCGGCCCCCCACCCCGAATGGTCCCCATGGCCTAGGCCCTCACTCACTGCTTGCCGTAGTTACCCCCGACAGGTTTGGTGACGAGCTCCTCCCCGGACAGGGACGACTCAGACTCGCTGTCCGAACCCGTGGTAAAAAACCGCGACATGGCGACGGCGCTGAGCGGCTGCGGCCGGACCTGTGAAAGAGACCAAAAGTCAGGGGCTCCGAGAAGGGGACGGGGGCCGCCATCTCCAGACCCCCACCCTTACCGTCCCCGCACATACGCTAACCCGGCTCCCCCTTCCCGAAGCACGAGGCCCATAAAATACGTACCAGCTGAGCTCCCAAGTCACACTGCTTAACCAAAGCAGCGGAAACGCGGCGAGAAGGCGGGCCTTTGCGTCACTTCCGGGAGTCGCCGACGAACTACACTGTGTCACTACAACTCCCAGTGGCCCTCGCGGCACGCAGGCCCTGAAGTAATTTTGGCTAAACGCGCTCTACAGATTCCCGGATCCTACAGCGTTTCAGTACAGTTGCTCAGTTGTGTCCAACTCTTAACGACCCCAGGGACTGCGGCATGCCAGGCTTCCCTGTCCATCACCAACTCCAGGAACTTGCTCAAACTCATGTCCATCGAGTCGGTGATGCCATCCAACCATCTCATCTTCTGTCGTCCCCTTCTCCTGCTTGCAGTCTTTCCCAGAATCAGGGTCTTTTCCAATGAGGCAGCTCTTCGCATCAGGTGGCCAAAGTATTGGAGTTTCAGCTTCAGCCATCAGTCCTTCCAATGAATATTCAGGACTAATTTCCTTTAGGATTGACTGAGTGGATCTCCTTGCAGTCCAAGGGACTTTCAAGAGTCTTCTCCAACACCACAGTTCAAAAGCATCAATTCTTCAGCATTCAGCTTTCTTTATGGTCCAACTCTCAAATCCATACATGACTGCTAGAAAAACCATAGCTTTGAGTAGATGGACATTTGTCAGCAAAGTAGTCTCTGCTTTTTAATATGCTAAGTTGGTTATAGCTTTTCTTCCAAGGAACGAGCGTCTTTTAATTTCATGGCTGCAATCACCATCTGCAGTAATTTTGGAGCCCAAGAAAATAAAGTCTGTCACTGTTGCCATTGTTTCCCCATCACACACCTCACCTATGGAATTAGAAGCACAGGATCAGGAGTTTACTTTTTAAAGTGCCAACGTGATGCTGATGACCTGCAAGGTTTTTTGTTGGTGGTGGTTGTTTTTTTTTTTTCAACTTCTTTTAAGCTTTATTGAGATATAATCATCAAATAAATAATTCTGTCTTTAAGGTACACAACTTGATATTTTGATCCACATTGTGAGAGGATTGAGAGGATTACAGTCAAGCTAATTAAGATATCCATTACCTGCAAGGTTTTAGAACCAGGCTTAGAGCAAACTTCAGATTGGACTTTGTTATTCTAATCCCAGCTTTGTCGCTTATTAGTGTGTGAATCTAGGCAGATTTCCTAACTTCTCTGTGGTTCAATCGTCCCAACTAAGGACCATAATAGAACCTACTTCATAGAGTGTTCCCAGGAGTGCATGCACGTGCTAAGTCACTTCAGTCACCTCAGACTATTTGCGACCCTATGGACTGTAGCTCATCAGGCTCCTCTGTCCCAGGGGTTCTCCAGGCAAGAATACGGTGGGTTGCCATACCCTCCTCCAGGGGATCTTCCCAACCCAAGATTTGAACCCAAGTCTCTTACGTCTCCTGCATTGGCAGGAAAGATCTTTACCACTAGCGCCACCTGGGAAGCCCTAAGAGTAAATGGTAACACACTCCAGTATCCTTACCTGGAAAATTTTATGGACAGAGGAGCCTGGTGGGCTATATAGTCCATGGGGTCGCAAAGAGTCTGACACGACAACACATAGGGTGTTTTGAGAATTAAGTGACAGTATATGCGAAGCATTCAGGACAGTGCCTTGTACAACATAAGCAGCTTCCCTGGTGGCACAGAGGTTAAGCGTCTGCCTGCAATGTGGGAGAGTGGGAGACCTGGGTTTGATCCCTGGGTCGGGAAGATCCCCTGGAGAAGGAAATGGCAACCCACTCCAGTATTCTTGCCTGGAGAATCCCCTGGACAGAGGAGCTTGGTGGGCTACAGTCCACGGGTCACAAAGAGTCGGACACGACCAGGGATGGCGGAGCCTAGTGGGCTGCCGTCTATGGAGTTGCACAGAGTCGAACACAACTGAAGCAACTTAGCATCAGCAGCTAGTATTCTTTCATTAGTCCACAAATCCTTATGTAACCGTCTTATATTTTTAAAAGGTGGGTTTCATTCATTCAGCATTTGCTGTGTATCTGGTACTGTTAAGCACTGGGGGTACAATGTTCCCTTGAAAGAAAAGCGGGATTTAGCAGATCATGGGGAAAGGAAGGATCCAACATTCTCCTCTCAATGTTTATTCGACAAGACTGGGAGCTGACTGTGGCTCAGATCATGAACTCCTTACTGCAAAATTCAGACTTAAATTGAAGAAACTAGAGAAAACCACTAGACCACTCAGGTATGACCTAAATCAAATCCTTTAGGATTATACAGTGGACGTGACAAATAGATTCAAGGGATTAGATCTGATAGAGTGCCTGAAGAACTATAAACAGAGTTTCATGACATTGTACAGGAGGCAGTGATCAAGACCATCCCCAAGAAAAAAAATGCAAAAAGGCAAAATGGTTGTCTGAGGAGGCCTTACAAATAGCTGAGAAAAGAATAGAAGCTAAACATAAAGGAGAAAAAAAAAACATAAAGGAGAAAAGAAAAGATACACCCATCTGAATGCAGAGTTCCAAAGAATAGCAAGGAGAGATAAGAAAGCCTTCCTCAGTGATCAATGCAAAGAAATAGAGGAAAACAATAGAATGGGAAACACTAGAGATCTCCTAGAGAAAATTATAGCTACCAAGGGAACATTTCATGAAAAGATGGGCACAATAAAGGACAGAAACAATATGGACCTAACAGAAGCAGAAGATGTTAAGGAGAGGTGGCAAGAATACACAGAACTATACAAAAAAGATCTTCATGACCCAGATAACCATGGTGGTATGATTACTCACCTAGAGCCGAACATCTTGGAATGTTGGAGTGTGTTGGAGTGTGAAGTCAAGTGGGCCTTAGGAAGCATCACTATGAATAAAGCTAGTGGAGGTGATGGAATTTCCAAATGAGCTACTTCACATCCTAAAAGATGATGCTGTGAAAGTGCTGCACTCAATATGCCAGCAAATGCGGAAAACTCAGCAGTGGCCACAGGACTGGAAAAGGTCAGTTTTCATTTCAATCTCAAAGAAAGGCAATGCCAAAAAATGTTCAAACTACCACACAATTGCACTCATCTCACATGCTAGCAAAGTAATGCTCAAAATTATCCAAGCTAGGCTTCAATAGTATGTGAACCGAGAACTTCCAGACATCAAGCTGGATTTAGAAAAGGCAGAGGAACCAGAGATCAAATTGCCAACGTCCGCTGGATCATTGAGAAAGCAAGAGAGTTCCGGAAAAACATCTACTTCTGCTTTATTGACTATGCCAAAGCCTTTGACTGTGTGGATCACAATAAACTGTGGAAAATTCTTTAAGAGATGGGAAAACTAGACCACCTTACCTGCCTCCTGAGAAATCTGTATGCAGGTCAAGAAGCAACAGTTAGAACTGGACATGGAACAACAGACTGGTTCCAAATTGGGAAAGGAGTACATCAAGGCTGTATATTATCATCCTGTTTATTTAACTTATATGCAGAGTACATCATGCAAAATGCTGGGCTGGATGAAGCACAAGCTGGAATTAAGATTGCCAGGAGAAATATCAATAACCTCAGATATGCAGATGATACCATGCTTGTGGCAGAAAGCAAAGAGGAACTAAAGAACCTTTTGATGAAGGTGAAGAGGAGAGTGAAAAAGCTGGCTTAAAACTCAACATTCAAAAAACAAAGATCATGGCATCTAGTCCCATCCCTTCATGGCAAATAGATGAGGAAACAATGAAAACAGTGACAGACTTTATTTCCTTGGGCTCCAAAATCACTGCAGATGGTGACTGGAGCTATGAAATTAAAAGACGCTGGCTCCTTGGAAGAAAAGCTATGACAAACCTAGATAGCATATTAAAAAGCAGAAACATTACTTTGCTGACAAAGGT
>NW_011494644.1:10855529-10905792 GCF_000754665.1 Bison bison bison
CATATTAAAAAGCAGAAACATTACTTTGCTGACAAAGGTCCATCTAGTCAAAGCTATGGTTTTTCTAGTAGTCATGTATGGATGTGAGAGTTGGACCATAAAGAAAGCTGAATGCTGAAGAATTGATGCTTTTGAACTGTGGTGTTGGAGAAGACTCTTGAGAGTCCTTTGGACTGCAAGGAGATCCACCCAGTCAATCCTAAAGGAAATTAGTCCTGAATATTCATTGGAAGGACTGATGCTAAAGCTGAAGTGCCAATACTTTGGCCACCTGATACGAAGAACTGACTCACCGGAAAAGACCCTGATTCTGGGAAAGATTGAAAGCGGGAGGAGAAGTAAATGACGGAAGATGAGATGGTTGAATGGCATCACTGGCTCGATGGACATGAGTTTGAGCAAGCTCCTGGAGTTGGTGATGGACAGGGAAACCTGGCGTGCTGCAGTCTATGGGACTGCAAAGAGCTGGACACGACAGAATCACTGAACGGAACTGAACTGAACTGGGGAAAGGAGGAGGCCACTTTAGGTAGAGGAAACAGCCTGAACAAAATCCTAGAGACAGGACAGTTCAGGGCACATTCAACAGCTGGTGTGTTGGGGTTAGACTGTGACAGGGCTTTTCCACACATCCTGGCCTGTCATCCCTCTTCTTCTTCCACCTTCTCCCTTTTCCTTTCTGTCTCTCTTTCTCTCTTCTTTTTTCTCTCCCTCCCTCTCTCCCCACAGATTTCAACCTCTTCACCGCCCAAAACAGAAAGGGAATGCACTGAAATTGCCATGGGAGCTTGAATAAAGGGGAAAGGAGGCTGAGTGATTTGAAGATCACTGTCACTGAAGATGAAGAAATGCAAATTCAGACTAAAGTAAAGCTACTGATTTTAGAGTGGTTTCTCGTTACTCCCAAGACCCTGATCGTGTGCAAAGAAAAAAAAATCATATCCAAACTCTTTATTTTTTACTCATCCTTTACTAAGTCATTATGAAAATTTTCAATTTAACAGGGAGGGGGCTTTTTTAGTAGAATTTTTATTGAACTGCAGCACAGATTCAGATGAGTGACAGATCATAAGTGCACAGCTTGATGTGTTTCCACGAAGCTAGCACACCTGTATGCCCATATCAAGAAAAAGAAGATGATCAGAATCCCCCCCCATACTTCCTTCTCGTAATCTCCCTCCTGTCACGACTGAGTACACTTCTTAAGTTTTTTTTATTGTGAAATATTTCAAACATAGAGATAAGAATAAAGATTATTTTAATGAACATCTATGTATCCACAATCCACTAAGCATTGTCAAAACTTAATAAGATACCACATACCGCATATTGCTCTGGCTCATTTATATTTTTTAAGCAAAAAATACATTTGGGACATCCTAGTTAAATGAACAAGGTTCACTGGACATTCACAAATTTCTTTAAAGCACCTGCCATTCCAGGCCCTTTTACAGGATCATCTCTCTTTATTTGAAACTACTACTCATATATGTTTACAAAATGTAGATGATACAAAAGAAAATGTGCTCAGTCATGTGCTCTTTGCAGCCCTGTGGACTGTAGCCCACCTGACTCTTCTACCCATGGACTTTTCCAGGCAAGAATTCTGGAGTGGGTTGCTACTTTCTACTCCAGGGGATCTTCCCAACCCAGGAATTAAACCTGCTTCTTCTGTGTTTTCTGCATTGGCAGGCAGATTCTTTACCACTGCCCCACCTGGGAAGCCCTACAAAAGAATACAGAGGGAAAAAAAAATCTCTTTTTCACCCCAGTTTCCAGTTCCTTAACTTCTTTCCCTGGCAGCAAATATAATGATCAGTTTACAATATAATCTTCCAGATCTCTCTCTATATATAGATATAGATACATAAAACAATATAGATATATGGGTGTATGTATATGTATAAAGATTATATAAAGATCTATCTCTTGGATGTCTACATGTGATACAGGATATCTGTCTCTGTTTATATATCCTTATCAATAAAATCTTTAGACATGAGCATGCATTTATCTGGGCTTCCCAGGTGGCTCAGATGGTAAAGAATCCATCTGCAATGTGGAGGACCTGAGTTCAATCCCTGGGTTGGGAAGATCCCCTGGATAAGGGAACAGCTACCCACTCCAGTATTCTTGCCTAGAGAATTCCATGAGCGGAGGAGCCTGGTGGGCTACAGTCCATGGGGTCGCATATCTATATCCTTTTACATATCTATGCCTAATTGTAGAGAAAAGTTGATAGGTCTATTGATAATTTATCCATCTATAATCATCTCTCTGTCTACCTAGAGAGAGAGATGGAGTGTGTATATATATATGTGTGTGTATATCCCACCCTTTTTCTTACACAAGTCCCGTCATACTTTATGTGCTCTTCTGCATCTTATTTCATTGTTCCTATATCTTGCAGGACGTTCTATAATGCCTATGGATCTCTTATTCTTTTTTTAAAATTTTATTTAATTCAAGTATAGTTGATTTACAGTGTTTCAGGTGTCCAGCAAAGTGGTTCAGTTACATATGTAACTGTCGTCTTTCAGATTCCTTTGGACTATAGATTATTACAAGACATTGAATATAGGCCCCTGTGCTATATGGTAGGTCCTGGTTGTTTCTCTATATACAGTAGTGCATAGCTGTTAATTCCAGATTCCAAATTTATCCCTCCCTCTCCCTTATTCTTTTTAATGGCAGACTATCGTACCACTGAAAGCAATGGCAACCCACTCCCGTATCCTTGCCTGGAGAATCCCATGGATAGAGGAGCCTCATGGCTACAGTCCATCAGGTTGCAGAGTTGGACACGCCTTAGTGACTGAAGAAGGAGATTTTTTAAAAGTCTTTACTGAATTTGTTACAATACCGCTTCTGCTTTGTGATTTGGCTTTTTGGCCACAAGGCATATGGGATCCTAGTTCTCTGACCAGGGATGGAACCCACACCCCATGAACTGGAAGGGTAAGTCTCAACAACTGGATGGCCAGGGAAGTCCCAGGTAAGTGTGATCATTCCAACTTTTTCTTTTTCCACATCTCAATGCTTTTGGGGCCTTAGTTCCCCAACCAGAGATCGAACCCACACTCCCTGCAGTGGAAGAGTGGCACCCTAACCACTGGACCACCAGGGAACCCCCCCATTCCAACTTTAGAGAAGAGGATATTGATGTCCTAAGAGGCCAAGTGACTCGCCCAGGATCACACTGCTAGCCTATATTTTAACTCAAATATTTTTTCACAGTCATCTGAATTATTGGGAGGTTGGCTGTTTTAGAGCTAGAGCCTAACAACTTTTGAGTTGTTGCCACAACTTGGTCTTTTCAGTAAGATGGATGGGAATGAGGGCAGCAGAATAAAAAACCCAAGAATGTCTTCCTTGAGTGTAACTAGTTTCCTTAACTGGAGCCAAGCAGAACATGAACCTTTTTTAATGGATGAATTTCATTAATGCTTAGATTTGTGTGTGTGTGTAGTCTTTGATGGTTCCAGAACAAGAAGCACACCCTGGAGGAACTTGAGCAGTCTGGAATCTCCCATCCACTGTGGGTGTCACATGGCCCTTAGTAAATTGCTTCTCTCTCAGTGCCTGTAATAATGCAACCAGTAAACAGAAAGATGATAATCTTTACTGGCACTTGAATCGCAATTTCAAATGCATAAAGGCATTTGAAACTCATAACAAACTTGTAGGTAGGCAGGAAAAGCTGCTTTTACTAACCTCATTTTACAGATGAGAAAAACCAAGACTCTGAAAGGGCTGCTGCTGCTGCTGCTAAATCGCTTCAGTTGTGTCCGACTCTGTGCGACCCCATAGACAGAAGCCCACCAGATTCCCCCGTCCCTGGGATTCTCCAGGCAAGAATACTGGAGTGGGTTGCCATTGCCTTCCTCAATGCATGAAAGTGAAAAGTGAAAGGGAAGTTGCTCAGTCGTGTCCGACTCTTCTCGACCCCATGGGCTGCAGCCTACCAGGCTCCTCCGTACGTGGGATTTTCCAGGCAAGAGTACTGGAGTGGGGTGCCATTGCCTTCTCCGTCTGAAAGGGCAGGTAATGGTTAAGCTAGTGACGGAGTAAGGTCTTAAAAACTAAGTCCCTTTATTTAGAGGCCACAAAAGACTCATAGAAACATATTGTCTTATTTTCTAATATTGACCACAGTAGAATACATAATGATTTGGAAGAGGGTAGACTGAGAGGAGGCAGAGAAGAGAAGCGGGGGATGGCGTTAAGACTCCTCTCTGGGGCTAGATCCTGGGTACTATGCTTACTCACTCAACTCTAGCCACCGAGGTCTCAGCTCTGGCAGATGCAATGCCCCGCTTTTAAAACACGTATCTTGAAACATTTTATGAAATGTATAGATAATACAACCTTCTGACACACAGTTTTACTTTGTGTGTGTTTTACTTTCCCAAATAGCCACGGAACTCCTTGAAGTTAGGGATAGTGTCTTTTTGTGTATCTTAGTTGCCCCCTCAGTGAATTTCCAATAGTATGTGTTCAATAAAGGCTTCCCTGGTGGCTCAAACGGTAAAGAATCTGCCTGCCATGCGGGATACCTGGGTTCGATCCCTGGTTTGGGAAGAACACCCTGGAGAAGGGCATGGCAACCCACTCCAGCATTCTTGCCTGGAGAAACCTCAAGAACAAAGGAGCCTGGAGGGCTACAGTCCATGGGTCTCAAAGAGTTGGACACGACTGAGCAACTGAGTGTTCAGTAATGTGTTCTTTTCATTATTATGCTGAAAGACAATAATTATTAATGAAGACACATACAGCTGAGTGCGCCAACTGCTTTGACTTCTACCATAATGTATTAGTTTTGCCTTTTCTTGAGTTTCATGTAAACATAGAATTAGAAGGTATGTTCTCTTTTTGCGTCTAGCTGCTTTCAGAAGCCTATAAGATTCATCCGTTGTTCCATGAACTGGAATGTCCTTCTTTTTTGATTGCTGAATAGTCTTCAATTGTGTGACTACGTCACAATGTATTAATTTGCCTGTTGATTTGGGCTGTTTCCAGTCTCAGGCTATTAAGAATAGAGCTTTTATCAACATTTAGATATGAGTCTTTTTGTGGACATAAATACTTATCCTCTTGGGTCAGGTAACTGAGTCATAAGTAAGCGTATATCCAGCTTCAGTAAATCCTGCTATCCTCTAAGTGTGTTTATAAAGGAAAAACAGGGGGAAAGTTTTATTCTAAATATGTATTTGGGGACTTCCTTGGAGGTCCAGTGGCTGATTCAGGGCTCCCAATGCAGGGGCCCTGAGTTTGATCCCGGGTCAGGGAGCTAGATCCCATATGCTGCAACTAAGAGTTCGAAGGCCACAATTAAGACCCAGCGCATCTAAATAAATAAAAAATATGTATTAAAGTATGTAAATATTGATACAGTTCCTTAGAAGATATAAAGAAATAGAATATTGCACCTATTTGCAGTGACATTGTTTGGATTTATGAAATGACAATTATCCTATGAACAAATGTTGAACTTCTTCCTTCACGTTTGACATTTTGAAATAAGGATGTATATGTATACTTAGCATTTTTATATATACTTAGAATCACAGTGAATGAGGCAATGGGTATTCCCTTTACTAAGGGGATTTTTCAAACATAGCAACAAGCTCTTGATAAATGTTCAAACAAAACATGATACTTGAGATCCTGGAAAATTCAAGTATACTAAAGCTAAGCAAGATATACTCTGGGCTCACATGGAGCTAGATGTCCTGGCGGGGGGGGCACTGAAAAGTCACTCAGGCATAGAAAAATTGCTCTTCACACGGGACCATGTTGTACACAGTAGGATGGCTTGGCCCTCAGCCTCTAGAAGGCTCTCTGCCCCATTTATAATAAGATTCAAAATCCCACTAACTACCAAAATGACCATAGGGGGCAGTACCAGCCCATTGACTACCACTATTCAAGACCTGTTCTACAAGAACAACCATCTGTGCTTTATTATATTTAACTTAACTCATTAATATTAAATGAAATTAAAATTTCAGTTTCTCAGTCATACTAACCACATTTCAACTGCTCAAAAGCCACATGTAGCAAAAACTCTGGGAGACAGTGAAGGACAAGGAAACCTGGCATGCTGCTGTCTATAGGGTCGCAAAAAATTGGACATGACAGAACAATAACGACAGAACAATAACAAAAAAGCAAAAATTACCCACAGAGAAAAACCTGGAACCACACGGTTTCACTACCTAACTCTACAAATATTTAAAGATTAACACCAGTACCTCACAAACTCTTCCTTCAAAATAGAAGAGGGAATACTTCTCAACTCATACTCTGAGGCCCACATTGCCCGGATATTAAAACCAAACAAAAATGACGCAAGAAAAGGAAATTACAGACCAACTTCTCTCATGAATAGAGGCATAAAAGTCCTCAGCAAATTACTAGAAAATCTCATACATAAACCATAAACCATAACCAAGTGGAATTTTCTCAGAAATGCAAAGTCAGGTTTGTTTTTCTTTAGTTATTTTTATCTGGCTGCAGAGAGTCTAAGTTGTGGCACACAGGACCTTTAGTTATGGCAAACTCTTAGTTGTGGGATCCAGTTCCCTGATCAGGGATTGAACCCAGGCGCCCTGCATTGGGAGCACGGAGTCTTAGCCACTGGACCACCAGGGAAGTCTTGCAAAGTCAGTTTTAATTAAAAACCACATGATCATCTCAATAAATGAAAAAAAAAGCATTTGACAACATTTTTCACCCTTCATGATCAAAACACCTAACAGAGTAGGCATAGAAGGGAACTTCCTCATATAATAAAAGGCACCCATAAAAAAATGCACAGCTAATATCATACTTAATGAAGAAAGACTGAAAGCTTTCCCCTAGGATCAGGAACAAGGCAAGAATGACCACTGCTGTCATTTGTATTCAACGTTGTACTAGAGGGTCTAGACCAGAAAGTGAAACAAAAGGCATCCAGATTAGGAAGGTTTGCCGAGAACATAATCTTGTATATAGAAAATCCTAAGGAATCTACAAAAACCTATTTGAACTAATAACAAATTCAGCAGGGTTGGAGGGTAAAAATATCAATGGACAAAAATCAATTGTATTTTTAGACACTTGCAATGAAAAACTCAGAAAGGAAATTAGGACAGTAACTCCATGTACAAAAGCACCAAAAAGAGTAAAATATTTAGGCAAAAATTTATCTTTTTTTTTTTTTTTTGCTATGCTGAGTCTTCACTGCAGCGGGCAGACTTAGTTGGCCTGCAGCATGTGGGATTCTAGTTCTCAGGCCAGGGATCAAACCTGCGTCCCCCTCACTGGAAGGCAGACCCCTTACCTCTAGACCACCAGGGAAGTCCCTAGGCATAAATTTAACAAAAGAGATACAAAATGTGTATGATGAAAGCAACAAAACATTGATGCAAAAAAATAAAGAAGATCAGGCTTCCCTAGTGGCTCAGACTGTAAAGAATCTGCCTGCAATGCAGGACACTTGGGTTCAATCCCTGGGTCGGGAAGATCCCCTGGAGAAGGAATTGGCAACCCATTCCAGTATTCTTGCCTGGAGCATTCCATGGACAGAGGAGCCTGGCAGGCTACTGTCCATGGGGTTACAAAGAGTCAAACACAACTGAACAACTAACACTTTCATTAATAAATAAGTGAAGGGCATCCCATGTTCATGGATCATCAATTAGCCCTTTCATTGATGTGGTTCAGGTTTAATCCTGGATGGGGAACTAAGATCCCACAAGCCACAAAGCGCAGACAAAAGAAAAAAAGCCTTTTTTTAAAATTCCACATGTAAATGAAATCCTACAGTATTTGTCTTTTGCTATCCATCTTATCCACCTAGCATAATGCCTTCAAGCTTCATCCATGTAGCTGCAAATGGTAGAATTCGTGTGTATTTTTTTTTGCCACAACTTCTTCATCCACTTATCCTGGATACTTGGGTTGTTTCCATGTCTTGGCTACTGTAAACAGTGCAGCTATGAACATAGGGGTGCAGATATCTTTTAAACAATTTAAATTTATTTTTGGTTGCGCTCGGCCTTCGTTGCTTTCTCTAGTTGCAGTGAGCCAGGCTACTCTTCCTTGAGGTGCACCGGCTCCAGGATGAGTGGGTTCAGTAGTTGTGGTGCTCAGGCTTAGTTGCTCCACAGCATGTGGAATCTTTCCGGACCAGGGATCAAACCTGTATCCCCTGTATTGGCAGGCAAATTCTTATCCACTGAGTCACCAGGGAAGTCCAGATATCTTTTCAAATCAGTGCTTTCATTTCCTTTAGATATATTCCCAGAAGAGGAATTGCTGCATCATATGGTAGTTTTAATTTTTCGAGGATCTTCTTACCGTTTTCCATAGCGGCTGCGCAAATTTACAATCCCACCAATGCCCAAGGGTTCTCTTTACTATTCAGCCTTGACAGCGATTGTTATCTCTGGTCTTTTTGAGGATGGCTATTCTAAGAGGTGTAAAGTGACATGCTATTGTGGTTTTGATTTGCATTCCCCTAATGACTAGTGGTTTTTTTGTTTTGTTTTGGCCACCCCACTCGGCTTGCGGGATTTCAGTTCCCTGACCAGGGTCTGAACTCAGGCCACAGTTCTAAAAGCCAGGAATCCTAACCACTAGGCCACCAGGGAACTTCCATGACTAGTGATGTTGAGCATCTTTTCAAGTACCTGTTGACCTGTTAACCTTTCATATTTCTTTGGAGAAATATCTATTCAGTTCCTTTGCCCACTTTTAATTGGATTTTTCTTTTTTGCTACTGGATTGTATTATTTCTTTACATATTTTGGATGTGAATTCAGCCATCTGTATTTCAACAAGCCTTATGGTGCACACTCATTGGAAAAGACCCTGATGCTGGGAAAGATTGAAGGCAAAAGGAGAAGAGGTCAGCACAGGATGAGATAATTGGATAGCATCACTGACTCAGTGGACATGAACTTGGGCAAACTCCGGGAGATAGTGAGGGACAGAGAGGCCTGGCGTGCTGCAGTCCATGGGGTGGCGAAGAGTCCGACACTGACTTGATGACTGAACAACATGGTTCACACTAAAGCTTGAGAACCACTGAAATAAGACAAGATGAAAGGTAGAGTCAAACCACAGCATGATCTGAGCCGACATTAACTGAGTGCCACGCTTTCCCAGGGGCCCATGTAATTTCCACAACCGCCTTACGATCTGTTGGTCTCATTAACATTTGACAGATCAAGAGACTGAGGTTCAGAGAGATGAAGAGATTTGCATAAGATTTTAGAACTACTGGATAGCAGATTTGGGACCCCCAAACCAGGTTTCTCCACCTCCAAAGCCCATGCTGTCAGCCACCAAGTCCTCATTTTTCCCTGAATGTGGGCCAAAAATATCACTGATAGAGATGGGGTAGTCTCAGAGGGTACCTGAATGTCCATTTTACATTCCAATAGCTATATATTTCAACACGTTCTTGAAAAAATACATATAACTAGCATTCCAAACTCATGATTTTTAATAGTAACATTGTTTCCCTTTAAAATAACCAAATTTTATTAAGTTAATTGCTTTAATGAAAAATCTTAATAAAGTATTGTTATGCACAGATCAGATCAGTTGCTCAGTCATGTCCGACTCTTTGCGACCCCATGAATCGCAGCACGCCAGGCCTCCCTGTCCATCACCAACTCCACTGAGACTCACGTCCATTGAGTCAGTGATACCATCCAGCCATCTCATCCTCTGTCGTCCCCTTCTCCTCCTGCCCCCAATCCCTCCCAGCATCAGAGTCTTTTCCAATGAGTCAACTCTTCGCACAAGGTGGCCGAAGTACTGGAGTTTCAGCTTTAGCATTATTCCTTCCAAAGAGCACAGGTATAGCAAATATGGTAGAGACAGTAATAATGAAGTGTGGGAAATACTGCAAAGTCAACCTCAGTTACTTTGAAAATATGTAACAGATTTGTGCACTTTACTGTATATAAATAATACCTTGAAAAAGGACTGTAAACAAGACTGGACTCTAGGTAAAACTGCATGTTGAAGCATTTAGAGGGAGGTGTTTTGTAGTCACCCTCTTTGAAATACATCACAAAAATAAGTTGAACTAAGGAAAGGTTAGATGTGCGTGGAAGGTTGGCTACATGACAAAGCAAACGGAGCAAAACATTCACTGTAGAAGCCAGGTGGGGCATACAATAGTACTCATTGTGCAAGTTCTTTCAGCCTCTGTAGGTTTGGAAACTTACATGTTGGCAGAAAAAAAGGCATATAGATTGTCCCACACAGTGAATGAATGAGTAAATGAATAAAGGAATTAACAAATAAAGCCTCAAAGACTAGACAATTTACTGAAGTGCTTCCTTTACACTCTCCTGTATATATTCCATAGTGAACTTAGACTATTTTTATGAACAGAAGAAAATGTTTTTGTTTTTTAAAGTCTTTATTGAATTACAATATTGCTTCTGTTTTATGTTTTAGTTATTTGCCCCAGAGGCTTGTGGGATCTTACCTCCCCGACCGGGGATCGAACCCCCAACCCTTGCATTGGAAGGTGAAGTCTTAACCACTGGACTACCAGGAAAGTCCCAGGAAATATTTTCAGAGAGAAAAATGGCATAAGAGTCAATTGATAAAATAGGCATTTATTCCGAGGGTCTAATGGCAAGAAATTCCCCGAAACCAGCTTGGTAGTGGTAGGAAAATTGCTGCCCCTCCATCCAAGGGGAATGGGGCCTCAGCACTTCTATACACCCCAGCCACGTAGAGAAGGCTGGGGATAGACCTCATAGATGGGATCTGGGTGGGCATGGGGTCAGTCCAACCTGCCCACCTATCAGTAGAGTCCCAGGTCAGCGTGTCCTGTGTCCCAAGGAGTCAGAATGTCAGGAGAGTTGGCAGAGGAAGTCATGCAGAGGCAGGGCCAGGAGCCCTGAGAGCGAGATCCCCAAGGTGTCGGAGATACAGGCGGTTGCCATGGCAAATTCCCGGTGCTCATCACTGGTCTGGGGAGGGTGGGGAGCAAAGGTGAGGCTTCAGTCTTCAACACCCCTGCTTGGGACTCTTCCCAGAGAGGCCGCCCACCCACAGCCCTCGCCCGGCTGGTGCTGACCTCCAGGGCAATGTTGTGAAAGGTGTTCACGTAGGCTGCACCCCCCAGGAGCCCCTCAAACATAATGATCAGGAAGACGAGGTAGATGCTCGGCAGGTAGCTCAGCCACACGTCCACCAGTAGGAACGCCAGGTTGAGGCACTGTGGGTGCAGGGAGAGAGGAGGGGAGAACCGGGGACCAGAGGAAGGCGAGAAGGGAGGTGCCATCCTGTCCAGTGGTCCCGGTTCTGGGACAATGCTGATGAAGGTGAGGGCTGATAGGCGGGGACCAAATTCCAACACCCAGCTGGCCTACCGGACCCTGGGATCTGGGGGAGGCCTTCTCCCTACCGCTTCCCAGCAGCCTGGACCCTGGGGGTCTCCTCCCCTCCTCCCTGTGCCCGTGTCACTCCCATTGTCTGGGATGCTAGCCTGCGGTCCCCTACTTGGGCTCTCCTAGTCACCACTGTTCACGGCTCAGCTTGGATGAAGGCCACTCTCACTCCCATGATCTCATTCCTCCTCCCAAACGCTCCCTGAGTGGAGGGGTCTCCCCTCCCCCTGATTTTACCAACCAGATGCTAAGTGAGACCAGAGGTTCTCAACTGGGTGTGACTCTGCCGCCTACGGGACATGCGGCAACATCTAGAGATGTTCCTGGTTGTTATACCTGGGGAGGGAGGGTGCTACGGGCATGGAGTAGGCAGAGGCCAGGGGCGCTGCTCAACATCCTATGGCTCCCAGGGCAGCCTAACAACAAAGAACCATCCAGGCCCAAAATGCCAATAAAGCTGAGATTGAGAAACCAGGGCTTAGATGTTCCCTTGCATTCTAGGAAGGCTTGTTGACCCCACCCAAGGGTGTAGGTCCCTTCCTCCATGCCCTAGTCCTTCAAGGCATTCTACTGACCCAAGTGGGACATAAGTTTGCCTCCCCAGTCTGTAGGCCACCTCAGGGGTTCACATGCTTAATGTATTGGGTATGGCGTGGGGAAACCCGAACGAACTTTTTGGCCAAGCCAATACATACAGATCGCCTGTGGGTCTTGTTACCTACACAGGCCTTGCCCTCAGAGGTTCTAATTCAGGAAGCCTGAGGTGGGCTCAGATCTGCATCTAAAAGAACACACCCTAGTAATACCAAGGTCACCCTAGAAATACTATAGACACATTCACCTGGCTCATTAGGGCCAGATGCTTTCTGTAATGGAATCAAACAACTATACGCCGCTAATTCTATGAAGTGGCCTTGCTTAAAATTATAGCGAAAATCATACGTGACCCATTTCAGTGGCATCTAATGAAGAATCCTGAGTTAACAGCTGATACAATTTGGAACTTGGCAAGTACAAAGCCCTGGGCTGGCAGTGGTTTAAATAAATAAGGAAGAAACTGAGAGGATATTTGCATGCAGTTGACTTAACATTAAAGTATATCTATTCTAATGCTGTACCTTGTTATCATAGAAGTGAGTTAAAATTATTCAAAAAGGGCAAAGGACTTTCCTTTAAGTTCAGCCGCTCAGTCGTGTCCAACTCTTTGAGACCCCATGGACTGCAACACACCAGGCTTCCCTGTCCATCACCAACTCCCGGACCTACTCAATGTCCATCACATCAGTGATGCCATCCAACCATCTCATCCTCTGTCTTCCCCTTCTCCTCCAGCCTTCAATCTTCAATCTTTCACAGCATCAGGGTCTTTTCCAGTGAATCAGTTATTCGCATCAGGTGGCCAAAGGATTGGGGTTTCAGCTTCAGCATCAGTCCTTCCAATGAATATACAGGACTGATTTCCTTTAGGATGGACTGGTTGGATCTCCTTGCAGTCCAAGGGACTCTCAAGAGTCTTCTCCAACACCACAGTTCAAAAGCATCAATTCTTTAGTGCTCAGCTTTCTTTATAGTCCAACTCTCACATCCATAAATGACTACTGGAAAAACCGTAACTTTGACTAGATGGACCTTTGTGAGATTTATTTTAAAGGTCACCTTTCTATATGCCCTTCTGGGCTTCCCTGGTGGCTCAGACAGTAAAGAGTCTGCCTGCGGAGACCCAGGTTCAATCCCTAGGTAGGGAAGATCTCCTGGAGAAGGAAATGGCAACCCACTCCAGTATCCTTGCCTGAAAAATTCCATGGACGGAAGAGTCTGGCAGGCTACAGTCCATGGGGTCTCTCAGTTGAAGACTGATCAAGTTTACTTTCTTTCTTTCTTTCTGTTCCTAAGAGCATGGTCCAGAGGGATATTAAAATAATTTGGAGGTTGCCAACCACTTGCTTTGGGCTTCCCTGATGGCTCAGTGGTAAAGAATCTGTCTGCCAAGCAGGAGATGTGGATTTAATCACTGGGTTTTGGAAGATCCCCTGGAGAAGGAAATGGCAACTTGCTCCAGTACTCTTGCCTGGAAAAAAATCCCCTGGACAGAGCAAACTGGCAGGGTACTGTCCACGGGATCGCAAACAGTTGGACATGACTGAGTGGCTGAGCACACAATAAGGACTTACTTTTGTTTGACCAAGAACTCTGACATTTAGAAACAAATAAAAAGATATATGAATGTTTAAAATCATGTTTTCTTCTAAAAAAAAAGTTGAAGGTTTATTAGTTACCTTCGGTGGCTTTAATCGCATGACAATGAAACATGATTGCTGGTTACGTAAAATTCCTTTCATTAAAATTTTTGTACGGAAAGGTGTTTTTGCTCGTTTAAAGCTTAATCACTTACATGACCTTTGCCATGAATTTGCTCACCAGTCTTGAGATAAATAACCTACTTTACTCACAAAGTCACTGGTTCTATGTAATTAACCACCCAGGATAAAAGAACAGGATGTTTTCTGATTGTCAGAAACATTCTTTGAAAGTCTGTCTCTTTGCATGAGGCTTGGGTAAATAGTCATCTAACTGATTAAGACATGATACACAAGCTCTTTCATGCTTCACATTTCCATTTCTTACAACCATGCCCAGTTTACAGATGAGGAAACTGAGGTTCAAGATTAGTTCAGAGACCTGCCCTAAATCACACAGCTACCTAGTATAGAAGCTGGGATCTGCACCAGGGTTTGCTGGGCACCTGAGGCCATGCAACTTACACAGACCCCTGCTGGCCTCCATTCCCCATGATTAAAACATGATGGGATGCGATCAATAACCCCTGCTGAGGGAGGGAAATGATGGAACCTGGGGAAGCTGGGAGCCAAGGGAAGAGGAAAGTGAGGGCCAGGGGCTCAGTACCTGCAGTAAGGCCAGGACCCATGTGTGGCGGATGCGACAGCAGCGGAGGGAGGAGCGGGAGGCAAAGACACCAGCCTGGTACAGCATCTGGTACCTTCGATGGGGCACAGAGAAGGAGGAAGCCCCTCTGGTGCCTCCTCGGCAGGGCAGCCCCTCCCAACCCCAGTCCTTATCATCAAGGGGTGCCCCCAGCCCCCTGCCAGTCTTGCCACACACCCCAACACTTCTCACCAGCGGTACTGCTCAGCATGAGTCAGGAACGTGTTCCGGAAGAAGAGGAGTTCAAACTGCAGCAAAGAGCAGACAGGGGAGATGGACAAGGCCATGTGGGTCCCCACCCACATTGTTGTTCCCCACCCCATCATTGCTCCCACACCCCTCCTGGCAGCCCTCACTTACAAGTCCCTGGTTGATGAAATACTCAGCAAAGTAAACCAGCACCAAGGGGACGATGTAGTGCAACAGGCCCTGGAAAGTCAGGAGACATGAGCAGGAGGCGGGTGATGAACGCTGGCCGCGGGGGACACGCCACAGCCATCGTCTATACCTTAAACACGGTCCACCTTTCCTGAAGGGAGAGGGGTGAGCCGGAGCCTGCAGGGCAGTAGGGAGAGAAGGGCAGGTGAGGTCAGCACCTTGACTCAGAAAAAGGGGTGCTGGTGTGCAGGAATCAACCAGCCAATACTACAATGTGAATGCACACAGACCACTGGACTGTACAATTCAATATGGTTAAACTGCTAGACTTCATGGTATGGATATTACCATGATTAAAAAAAAAAAAGTAACCAGATAAAAGACTTTTTCATGACTCCTGTTTAGCCTTTTTTTTTTTCTTGCCACACGATTCAGCATGTGGTATCTTAATTCCCTGACCAGGGATTGAACCTGTGTGCCCCTTGCATTGGAAGGCAGAGTCTTAACCATTGGACCATCAGGGAGGTCCCTATAGCTTACAGCTTGATGGTGGTATACAGGGCCCTGCTCCCAGCCACACTGGGCCCCTCTTTCTGTTTCTTTGAACATCCAAGCTCATTCCCACCACAGGGCCTTAACACTTGCTGGTCCCTCTGCCTGGAACCTATTCACCCCAATGTACACAGAACTGACTCCTTGTCTTTCATATTTCAGCCCAATGAGATGTCCTCAAAAAGGCCTTCGATGAGCACTTTCTCTAAGTAGAACCCCTCTCCTTTGCACCATGTCATTTCCAAGCACATCACTCTGTCATGCTCTTCTAATACTAATCAACAACATGTGAAAATGAGTTTCTGATCCAGTTATTTGTTTACAAATGACACAACACATAGTATTTGATAAATTTTTTTTTTTTTGGCCATATTGCACGGCATATCGAAACTTAGTTCCCTGACCAGGGACTGAACCCACGCCCCTTGCATTGGAAGCACAGAGTCTGAACCACTGGACTGCCAAGGAAGTCCCAAAGACGAGTGTTTCATGAAAAGATGAATGTGATTGCTGCTGCTGCTGCTAAGTCACTTCAGTCGTGTCCGACTCTGTTCGACCCCATAGACAGCAGCCCACCAGGCTCCCCCGTCCCTGGGATTCTCCAGGCAAGAACACTGGAGTGGGTTGCCATTTCCTTCTCCAACGCATGAAAGTGAAAAGTGAAGGTGAAGTCGCTCAGTCGTGTCCAAACTTAGCGACTCCGTGGACTGCAGCCTACCAGGCTCCTCCATCCATGGAAGTTTCCAGGCAAGAGTACTGGAGTGGGGTGCCATTTCCTTCTTCGATGAATGTGACTGGCTCTCATCATAACCGACATGCCCATCCACGTCCCCTCCAAACTTCCCACAGTAGAAAGGAAAAGACTGAAACCCAGAGAGAGAAAGTGACACTGCTCTGAGGGGCTCCTGAGTCTCCTACCTGGCTTCGACTCTGAGGCCTCATTGTTGATCAGGGGCTGCCGAGCTGATGTGTCTGAATCCGCTTCCCCTCCGGGATCCTGTGGCCCAGGAGACGTGAGCAACAAGAAATAGCTAGAAATGGACAGAATGAAGAGAAGATTGAAGAGCCTCTGTTGGGCTGGAAAGGCCGCTCCCTCCCAGGATAGCCCCTATCGTTCCTCCTCTCCTCCAAGACACCTCAAACCCGGCCAGAGAGCCTCCAACTGTGCAAAAATGCTTCTTCCTCTGGAGCTGAAATATATATCCTTGTTGTTTCTAATCCACAGGCCCTCGTTTTGACTCTCGGCTCACAACAAGCCTGTCAGTTCTGCCTTCTTGTTATTTTTCTAATAATCACTCTTGTAGTTTAGTCACTAAGTCATCTCAGACTCTTTGTGATGCCATGGACTGTAGCCCGCCAGGCTCCTCCGTCCATGGGATTTCTCAGGCAAGAATACTTGAGTGGGTTGCCATTACCTTCTCCAGGGGATCTTTCTCACCCAGGGATTGAACCCGAGTTTCCTGCATCGGCAGGTGGATTCTTTAGCACTGAGCCACCAGGGAAGTCCCAATAATCGCTCCAGCTTCCATTTATGATGCGCTCATCCTGTACTAGACCAGAACTTCCCAAAGTTCGGTCACTTATGTTTTGCCTTCATGATATTTGCCACGTCCATATCCCTCCTGTATATCATATTTTTAATTTAGTATTTCCCTTTCGATTGATTCCCTTTTGCTACATGGCCTGGTCCTAAGCAATCTTCTGTGAAATCACAGGTTTGACTGACCAGTGAAAATGTTTTCCTAACACACATGAAAATACACACAAAATGAACAGAGTCCACCTATGGGAAAACTGAGGGTCAGAGACATAAAGCAACTTGTCCCATGTAACACAGCTAACAAGGAGCAGGCTCCAGAATCCAAACCCAGGCCTGTCAGAGAAGCCACATCCTCCCACTTGGCTGTAGGGATCTGAAGATCGGGATCATGGTCAAGTTCTCGATCCTTGAATCCCGGCTGCTTACCTGGCCAGCAGCAGGGCGGGGATGCCCAGCATGGACAGCAGGGTGTGCTGGGGAGAGAGGCCAGCCTGGGTGAGGCCCAGGTAAGACAGCGCCCCTAGCAGCCCTGCTCCCCCAGTACCTGAGGACCAGCAGGAGATCACGGCCCTGAGAAGGAGAACACAGTAGCACTAGGCAGGACCACAGCCAGCGGCGGGACCCCCCGCTCCCCTCACTCCCTGCTCTGCCTGCTTACCTGGGGTAGAAGGCAGTGAGCGAGAGGAAGGTGACTTCCCCCAGACCTGAAGAGATGCTAGCCAAGACCACACCTGGGGGAGGACAAGCATGGCAGTGGCCACTCCCAGCCTTTCCCCGACAGCCCCGATCCCCTAAGCAGGCGTGGCCACAGCCGCCTCTACATCTGCACGGAGCGGTTGTAAAAGAGATCTCCTGGGACTCTCCTGCTGATCCAGTGGTTAAGAATCCGCCTCCCAGTGTAGGGCATGTGGGTTCAATCCCTGGTTGGGGAACTAAGATCCCACATGATGCCAGGCAACCAACTTCATGCTCCGCAACAAGAGAACACTGAGCCACAACTAGAGACCTCACATGCCACAAACTAGAGAAAGCCCTCATGCTGCAAGGAAGACCCAACGCAGCCAAAAATCAAATAAATAAAAACAGCTCCCCTGGACAGGCTGGGCTCCAGATGTGAAGTAGAACCAAGCCCCTTGCTCGTACGTCCCCTTATAGGGAATGGCACCCTCCACCCACCCAGCTATCAAATCAAGAGTAAGAACTCATTCTTTTTGTTTGTTTTGGCTGGGTGCGCAGCTTGCAGGATCTTAGTTCCCTAACCAGTTTTCTAACCTGGGCCACAGCAATGAAAGCGCTGAGTCCTACCACTGGACCGCCAGGGAATTCCCAAGAATTCCCTGTCCTTGATGCCTCCTCCACCTCCATCACAAACTCTTGGTGACTGCTCATCTCGATCTCCATCTATTCTGTCCATTTTCTCCCATCTCTCCTACCTATCCCTCCAGATTGACCTCATCTCCCGTCTCCTACCGTGACAGTCTTAGCAGGTGTCTGAGGGTTACAAAACATGATCTTTCTCCTCTGGGAAGTTGGGGAGACTACCCTGTCTGTTGTAGATCCTTTGAACCCCCCACTTGACATAAAACCTCCCACTCACCACACAGGCTGATCGTCACCGAATGAGAAAAGGCAACCAGGAGGAAGCTTCCTGCGGCACAGATCCCACTGGTGAGCACCCGGGGGCTGAAGGGAGGTGGGAGATGCGGATGGTCAGCTACCATTCCCAGCTCCCCAGCCCTCCTCGCCTCCCCACTCACAGACCCCACCTGCCTTGCCTCCCACAGCCCACACCCAGACCTGTAGGGCAGCAGATGAAGGCCAAGAGGAGCCAGCAATTTGATGACGAGGGTGGGAAGGATGTCGGCCAGAAGCACCGCCTGGGATCAGAGAATCGAATGAGACCCCAGACCTTCCCAGGGACAAGCCTCCCAACCCAGTGGCCAGGGAAAGACAGAAATCCGATTAGATGGGCTACACACACAGGTTCAGACATCACACAGGTCTGGATCCCAGTCCCCGCTCTGCTGCTCCTGAGCTATGTGTTCAGTATTCACATTCTCTGAGTTTCAGTTTATTTAGAAAATGGAGATAATTATAGAGCCTAACTCACAGTACTGTTATATGGATTCAATAAGCTAATTCATGCTGCACACAGGAAGTGCTCAGTAGATGGCAGCCTTAATGATTAGAATCATGGGTGCTGGGTTCTGAGTGGGTGGGATCTATGGACCCAGAAGAAGGGGAAGGGGAGGACCAGATGGGTACTCACTGCTGTGGAGACAGGATTGCAGTCAAATCGAGATGAGCTATTGTGGGAGGTGGGCGTTGGGTCTGGGTCCACCTGATGGGAGAGAAGAAAGTTTTTCACCCAGGGAGGCAGGAGGGCAGACAAACAAGGCCTGGTTCCATTCCCAGCTTTGCTCTGACTTGAAGGATGTCCTTGGGTTAGCCCTGGCCTCTTGAGATCTCACTTGATGGGCACAATGGGGAGGGGGTTTCCACGGGAGTCTCAAATTAATGGTCGACATGCCAAAGGGGGCCCTGTAAACGGACTTTATTTGGGTAACACACTCAGGAACTTTAATTTTAAAAACCTAGGTTTCCAGAAAAATGTGGTCTTGGGCCAAATTCCCTGTTGGACCTGCAAGGTGGTAGCTGCTCCTCCTAGGCCTGCCTCTTCCAGCTCATGATAAACAAGAAGTTCTCAACCAAAGGTGATTATACCCTCCAGGGAACATTTGGCCATGTCTGGAGACATTCTTGATTGTCATCAACTGGAGGGTGAGAGACATTCTATTAGAGCCCAGTGGGTAGAGGCCAGAGATGCTGTTAAACATCGTATGATGCATAGGAAAGTCACCCAACAAAGAATTATCCAGCCCAAAATGTCAACAATAATGCTGGGGTTAAAAAACCATACTTTAGACCATAGTCCCACCTAGCCAAAATTTGAGTTTGCAATTGGTTTTGCAAGCACCAATTGATTATTTTCTAAAAAAAAAAGCTTTAAATTTTATTTACTTTTGGCTGTGCTGGGTCTTTATTGTTGTGCAGTCTTTTCTCTAGTTGTGGCAAGTGGGGGCTACTCTCTAGTTGCAGTGGGCAGGCTTCTCACTGTGGTGGCCCCTCTGGTTGCAGAGCAGGGGCTCTAGGGCACTCAGGATTCAGGAGTGGCAGCCCACAGGCTCCACAGTTGCGGCTCCTGGGCTCCAGAGCACAGGCTCAATAGCTGTGGCTCATGAGCTTATTTGCTCTGCGGCATGTGGGATCTTCCCAGATCAGGGATTGAACCCTTGTCTCCTGCATTGGCAGGCAGATTCTTTACCACAGAGCCACCAGGGAAGCCCATACCAGTTGATTCTTAAAGGCCCTTACTGCTCTGAGGTCTGGAAACTTTAGCCATCTTGCCCCACCCCTTACCCACCCCATTCCATGAGTGTTTCAAGTGGGTCTCTGCCTGAGGTGAGTCCCTCCTCTTGCCACAGCGACTGGTGGTGGTGGTAGAGAGGGTCACTTACATGGCTCTGATTCCCAGGTGTTCTTTGGTGACTAAGGATGTCGTGGGCAGCGCTGAGCATCACCACGTAAGAGAAGTTGTTGCAGAGGCCCAAGAGCCTGGAGTGAGCAGGACAGAGTCCCCCCACCCCCAGTTTTATTGAGATACAATTGACAAAAGACAATAGATCATAACCTCTATTTAGGACTACAATCTATCCACCGTCCCAGCACCAAACCTCTCACTTTCCCATGCCTTATTTTTTCTCTGTCTTCTGACCACATCCCCATGTAGTGGGAGGGTCCAAAATACAGGCCTCGGGATGACAAATTTAGGTTCACATCTAATCTCTGAGACCTCTCCCAGGAAGAGAAGAAAGTCATCCTTGATGATTCTCTCCTCCAAGCTCCCATCATGACTCAGTTCCTGGGGCATTTCTCATCCACGGATCCACTGTCTCCAACTGTGGTACAGTAGAAAGATCCTGGGGGCTTGAAACCCAAAGGACTATGTTCAGGTCCCAAGTCTGCCACTTCCTACTTGAGTGGACTCAGTCGAGTCATATGTAAAATGGGGGTACAAATTTTCCTGCTGACTATCTCACAGAGTGATGTAGAGATCAAAAGAAGATAATACCCTTTATGATCTATGAAGGATCTTGTTCACTTACTCTCATCTCCCACAGCTGCTGTCAGTGATGGGTAGGGAACATGGCACAGCAATAGAATTTCATGTGTCCTTTTCACAAGCCTACGAAGTGGTACTGCTGCTCCTCCCATTTTACTGCTGAGAAACTGAGGCTCAGAGAGAGAAGCCTCACTTCCAACCCAATCTGCTATCCAAGTCCTTGATGCTTGCTGCTGTTGTTGTAAACATCACCAAGTCATGTCCAACTCTTTGTGATGCCATGGACGGTAGCCAGCTAGGCTCCTCTATCCATGGGATTTTCCAGGTAAGGATACTGGGTGGGTTGCCATTTCCTTCTCTAGGGGATCTTCCCGACCCAGGGATCGAACCTGGTTCTCCTGCTTGGCAGGTGGATTCTGTACTGCTGAGCCACCAGGGAAGCCCCCCTGATGTTTAAGTTAGTGCTAAAATTATTTCCCAAGGCTTAGTGTTTGAATGATTTCAGGAGGCAGACAGAAAACTTTTTAAAGTTAGTGATGCATTTATTAAAAAATGCATTAAGAAAATACTGGTTTTCCATTTAGGGTAATGACTTACCGTTTTCTTTTAAAAAATACAAGTATTTACAAATTTAAAGGCTGAGTTGATTGCAGTAAAAACAAGAAGAAAATAACCCTCCAGGTGATATGCGGAACTGACTGAAAGTGAATGAGTGAAATGTGGAAAATTTACAGTGGACCTCGGGGCAAAAAAAAAAACACAAAAAAAACTTCCCTGGTGGCTCAGTGGTAAAGAATCTGCCTGCCAAGGCAGGAAATGGTGGGTTCCATCCCTGGGTGGGAAAGATCCCCTGGAAAAGCAAATGGCATATCACTCCAGCATTCTTGCTGGAAATCCTGCTGGCAAAGGAGCCTGCCTGGCAGGTTACAATTCACTGGGCTGCAAAAGAATCTCGACTTAGCGACTAAAACAACAAACAACAAAAATATTTTGTGAATTCAGCTCCCTTTTCTGAAACCCAACTCTTTCTTTCCTCTTTCCTCTTGTTGCTTCCCTCTTCCCACACGCTTTTTACTTATTCAGGCCACTCACCAGAAGCCCACCGCGTTCTTCCAGTGGGCGCCCTGACTGTCTTGCAGCGGAGGCCGAGGTGCCAGGTCTGTCTCCTCCCCTGAAAGGGGGAGAAAAAGAGGGCATGACCCCCACCCCAGTCTCAGGTGCACGATGGTCCCATGGATATTCTCCCGGGGCCGACCAGCGCCCGAGCCTGTCAGGTACGTCGCGAGGACAGAGGAAGTCAATCCCGTGAGGGTCGGCGGCTATACTCACCCTCGGAATCCGAAAGGCGCCGTCGTGAGCCCGCACAGCCTCCCATGGCATCAAGTTCTGGTCCCCCCGGGAGTCCGAAGTCAGCGAGAGTTCAAAGTTGGCTCCAATGGGACGGATGAGGATCTGAGACAGGTAAGAGGGATCAACGCCCCATTGCCGTCCCAGCTCCGAGTCAGCTGCACTCACGTCCGGCGAGCCACGACCCTAACCCGGGGCTCCATCTCCCGCCCTCGCACGCCCTACCACGCCCCGCTGTCGGACTCTGCCCCTGTCCCCTCTAAAGCAGGGGGCCCTGCAGCCTGTACCTTTAAGAGCAGCTGAACATTTCGCACCCGCACCCTTAAACAGACAGTCACGTGACAGCACCGGTGGGTCCCTCATCACGTGCTTCAAGGTCCTCACCACTTCCGGGTCTTCTCTCTGACTTCGTTTTAGACCTTCCGAACTTCGGCGCGTAGGAGAGATAGAGGCTGGGAGAACCCTGGAACCACCGGTTTAAAACTGGTGTGTATAGGATAAGCAAGAAGAGCCATGATGTTAGGCAGCAGCGCCCAAGGCCTTGAACGTTGTGCCAGCACTAGTCATGGCTACCAACGGCTTCAGCTTCTATCACGGCCTGCAACTGCCAGAAACAAATATGGCCACACAGCTACCCCCAGACTGTTTCTGGCTGACAACAAAGGCAGCCGCATCACATCATTCTTATTCCTATCTGTTGCCTTTAGATTGCTTTAGAAACTGTAAGTAAAGATAGCACCCACCTAAAAAGATTTCATGACTTATCTCTTGGCAGTATCCAAGAGTTAAGAGAACTCTTTTCTTAATTTATGTTAGAACCAAGGTAGGTCAATCCTGGTTTTACAGATGAGAAAACAAAAAAGGAAAGCTACTGATGATCATACAACATCAGACCTAAAGGTGACTTTAGAAACTCGGCATTAAGAATAGAGCACCATGGGCAGGGTTGCTGGCTGAGCTGGCTGCAGATTCCTGCCTGCATTAAGGGTGCTTAGACCAAATGATTCTAAGGCCGGAGATTATGAGTCTGCGATTTCATCTAGTTCCTCTCATTGAAAATTTGGAAAGTGAGGCTCCAGGAGGGGATAGAGGAAGAGGTGTAGATTAAAGTCATTTCACGTAGTCCCAAATAAGGAGCATTTATTCTCTTACCTTCCTCTAGGTGGTAAAGTAGCATCCTGCATTTTCTTCATCACGTCCTTCCCCTGCTAATCTCTCTTGTGAGCTTCCAACAGTCAGTGCCCACCTCTCCCAGCTCTTCCTCCCCACCAGGCCCTCAGACTTGCTGTTTGAAATGTACCCCCTTTGGTATGCTTCCCAGATCACTCAACCAGTGAAAAACAGGATCCTACTACCCATACTGGCTCTAGAAATTCAGCAGCATGTCATACATGGCCTCCTCCTTCAAGGAACTCGAAGGTGGGAGGTAGACGTGAATAACCACAATACAAAGTGTAGCCAAGTTTCGTTTTGCAAGAATGACTACAGATGAGCTAATGGGTGCTGGAGCCACCAATCCAGCTCTTTCTTCCTCTTGGGGAAGCATTAATGACCCTGAAATGAGAAACCAGAGCTCTTACCAGCCCCCTGCTCACTCCTACTTGTCCCCAGGCAAAACAGGAACCACAGCTTCCTCTCACAGAGAGGCTGTGGCTTTGAGGGGAGACGGAAATGGCCGAGGTGTAAATACAAGACCTGAGTCACTTGAGCTGCAGTTGCCCCTTACTGCCTCAGTAGACCCCAATTCTGAGGTCTCCAGCTCCCACTTTTCCCTTTTGGTCTTCTTCCCTTGCTCTCTAGCTCCAAATGCACATCCACATCCCTTATGTGATAGATACCTATTTCCCAACCTGCGCTGGAAGCATCTGTGGGCAGGGCTTGGGGTGGGGATACGTCAGGAAGAGACAGGGGAAGAGGAAGTGTCTTGGGTACTGGGGAAGACTGGTTCGGTGGGTGGGGACAGTCATTATCCGTTTTCTGGACACACAGACAGAGACAGACAGGATGGATTTCCTCCGGCTACATCTCCCTGGGCTGCATCAGGCCTTGAGGGGGGCACTGGTGAGAGGGGCATAGAGATGCTGGAGACTTTCACCCTGCTCTCTAGGGCCTCACCTTCCTTTCTCCCTTTGAGTCTCTCCTCAGACCCAGATTCCTTCCCCAGGATCACGCAGCCTGTTAGCCCAATATTCTCCGGATTTCAATCCCCCAATCCCCGCAAACACATCCACAGACCTCTCATCTAGGCCCTTTCCTACTCCTTCTGCAGATCCTGTCCTCCTCTTTCCCCCAGATCCTAGAACCCCTCTTTCTTATCCTGAGTTCCTCTGGTCCAGGACTCCCAGGGAAAGGGCTGGGCCTCCCCTTAATGCCTTTTGTCTCCCTCCCTCTTTTTTCCTAGGAGTCTCTCAGCACCTTTGTTTCCTACCTTATAGGAGATGAAGTCCCCACTGTAGAGAGGAAGGAGGCATGTGCAGCTGAGGAACTGAGGGAGGTGGCTGCAGGAAGGCCCCTGGGGAAGGTGGAAGAGGAAGCCCAGGAGGCCCTGGAGGGTCTTGGAGGCAGTCAAAGCAAGGAGGATGGAGGGCTGAGACAGCCTGGAGAGACTGGAAGATGCTGGGAGGAAAGCTCAGCTACAGAACAGACCCGGGGTGGGGGAGAAGGCAGCTCTTGTGGGTCTCAAGCTGAGAGGCAGGACACTGAGGACTGGGAGGCAGCCAAAGCCATCAGATGCCAGGATTCAGGTATCCCCGTGGAGGCCAGAAAGAAGTCTGAGGCAGGGTCTGAGGCTGGTCAAGATAGGAGGAGCCAAGCTCTGGAGAGCCAGGAGCATGATGAGCAGGAAGTGAAGAGAGAGGAGACACTGGGAACACGGGAACGGGAGGAGGAAGAGGTCAGGGCAGCAGAGTCAGTGGCGGGAGGGGTGGAGTCAGAGCGGACCTGGCACAAGAAGCCTGAGGGGAAGGCCGGTGCTGACGGGCACAAGGTGGCAGGGGATGGCAAGGAGTCAGAGCAGGTGGTCAGTGAGGCAGCCGCAGAGGAGATCCAGGGCCCTGGGGCCAAAGGGGCTGGGAGGGAAGAAGGGGTGCCAGTGGTCAGGTGTGGCCGAAGCACAAGGGCACAGGGGACGCAGGAACCAGGGGCAGAATTTGAGGATGGGGAAGCCTTGGGCAGGGAGGAGGCTGACCTCCCAGGAGTCGAGGAGACAGAATATGGGGCAGTCCCAGGAGAAAGGATCCCAGAGGGTACTGGGAGGGTCTGGGCCCTAGAGGAGACCTCCAAGAGAGACCAGGAGGAGGAGGTGGATGAGAACAGAGAGACCGAAGCAAGCCTGTTCCCTGAACAGACCCAGGTCCTAGGAACCGGGAGAGTGGAAGAAGAAGCCAAAGGCCAGGCAGCAGGGAGGGAGGCTGAGGAAGGTCCGAGGTCAGTGGGGGAGGTAAGGGAGGGCTTTGAGGACCAGGCAGATCGGGCTGAGGAAGAGGCCATGGGGAGGCAAGACTCAGAGGTCAAGGCTGGTCAAGCCAGTCTCAAGGAGGTAGTACAAACAGAGGAGGCTGAGGAGCAGAAGAAGGAGAGTTGCTCGGCCGCAGAGGCTGAGCTGCCCCAGGACAAAGTAGCCAATGAGGCTAAAGGGGATGCTGACTTGGAGGCAACCCCAGAGGCCAGGCCCGAGCAGTTCAATGGGGAGAGCGGGGAGGAAGAGACTCAGACAGGGAATGAAGCACTGGAGGGGGAGTGGGGTGGCCTTGAGCACAAGGTCACTGAAGGCCAAGAACCTGAGCTGATGGGAGGCCCACAGACCACAGCAGAGCAACTTGAAGAAGGGCCGGTGGGTAAAGAAGAGCTCCGGAGCATTCTAGCCCCAAGCAGAGAGGAGACAGGGAGGAGCCTGCAGGAATATCCCAGGCACGTGGGGCATGTGAAGCCTAACAGCTCTGTGGCCAAAGCCTGGGAAAACAGAAGAAAGGATGTGGAGAGAGATGATGCCCAGGAGGAAAAAGGAGATGCTGAAGAGGGGGAGGAGGAGGCTACAAGAGGCCAGGCATCCGTGGTGGAGGCTGGAGGAGGCCAAGAGTTGGCACGGCCAGCGATCCCAGAGGCAGGTGGGGAGTGGATGGAAGCAAAGGAGGCCTGGCATGGAGCAGAGGAGGGGGAGGCCCTGGGAGCAGAGAACCAGGAGCGGGGCACAAGGCTCGGGGCAGAGGCAGGGACCAGCCAGTTCCTGGGAGAGTCGGACACCAGAGAAACCCAGGAGGAAGAGGTAGAGGCCCCTGGGCCCTGCGGGGAGGACAGAGCCTCCAGGAGAGGCTGGAGGCTGGAGGCAGAGGCTGTGAGCCTCCAGGGCATCGAGGGACTGGAGGCAAATTCTTTGGCTGTCGAGATGGTGGAGGATAAGGCAGCTTTGGAAGGAGGGGCCCTTGGGCCTGGGGAAGGGCCTGAAAGAGAGGCTGGGGATGCCTTTGGGAGAGGCTGGGATTTGGAAGGGAGAGAGGAAGCTCACAGAGGTGAAGAGCTGGTGGAGGCTGCAGAGGGAGAGAAGAGAAGGGGGCAGGAGTTTGGCCTGGAGGGCTCAGCTGAGGAGGAGGTGCCTGGCCAAGGTAGCCAAGCAGAGGCCCTTGAGGTTACCCTGGAGGGTGAGCCAGAGGGAGAGCCGGTGGGGCTGGGGGAATCAGCAGGGGCAGAAGGAATCTGTGGGGTGGATGACTTTCCCTCGGGCTCGCAGGAGCTGAGGGCAGAGGACCTCCCGGGAGGGCAGGCACTGTGGGAAGGAGAGACTGGGGGATGGCGAGTGAGGGAGCAGGGGCAGAGTGGTGAGGCGCAGCATGGGAACCAGCACCCCGAGGAGGGAAAAACACAAAGGCCCCTTGACGTGGAGGATGCCGGGGTGACTGGAGGCCAAAAGGCAGAGGTCGCAGAGACTGATCCAGGAGGCCTGGAGGGTGTCCAAGGCCTGGAGGGTGTCCAAGGCCAGGAGGACCAGTCGACCGATGAGGACCCTGCGGAGGCTGGGCCTGGACCACAAAGGGAGGCTGACGGGAGTGCTGGACAGGATGCTCACGGCAAGTGGGGTGAGGTGAGTGCTCCGGGTGGGGTCCAGGGCGGGACGGAGCAAAATCCCAAAGCTGTAGCTGGCCCCGTGGTACCCTGTGCCCTCTTCCCTATAGGCCCTGCTCCCCGGGTCCCGCCTGGACGTCTCTGTCTCGAGGAGCCGAGTATTCCTGTCCCGCAGCTCCTCGCAGCGCCGCTCCCGGCCCTCTTTCCGCCAGACCCCGGTCCCTGAGCCACCCGAGGGGCCTCCCAGCCCTCCACCTGAGGAGGAGCCATCAGCCCCAGAGCAGAGAATCCAGCCAGAGCAGCCACCGGAGCCAAGGTCCCTCAGGCCTGAAGGGACTCCACTGCCAGCCAGGAGAAGTCCCTTGGGACAGGGGTGAGCACAGGGTGGTGGGGTGACCCGGCCAGCCTGGGGAAGAGGCTGACAGCACCTGGAGGCCAGCTCCCCATGGCCTGTCTTCCATCTGCAGGTTTGGCCTGGCACACCCAGGCATGATGCAGGAACTGCGAGCCCGGCTGGGCCAGCCAAAGCCCCAGTGACTGGGATTCAAGGCCTCGGGAGCCAGGCGCCGAGCAAGGCTTCTGGGACGGCTGGATTGAAC
This sequence comes from Bison bison bison, assembly GCF_000754665.1. Lineage (NCBI taxonomy): Eukaryota > Metazoa > Chordata > Mammalia > Artiodactyla > Bovidae > Bison > Bison bison. Next base: position 10,883,475 of record NW_011494644.1, read on the forward strand.
CCTGCTCAGCCTGACTCCCTCTGTCACTTTGGACACGTCCTTTTCACACACCCCCAACCTCCCCCCTGGGCCTGAGTTGCTGCGTGTGTCACCGTGGAGCAGACAGAACCAGATGCCGGCGAGAACTGTGAACTTAAGGAGTCTGCCTCTTCAGTGTGGCTGATGGACCCCTGCCCTGCTGGGGTTGCCTCTCTCTGAGGGCCTGCCTTGCCTGCCTCCTAAATCCATCTCAGCTGCTCAGAAGACCGAGTGAAAACAGAGACAGTTCTCCCTACAGCCTTCCCTCTCGGACAGCACCCACTCTTTGCTCTTCCCAACCCCGTCCCTGACCAGGCCTTCGGCGCTGTGGAGGAGGAACGCAAACCTCTGAGGTTGAAGCCAGCTTGGAGGAAAGGGTCATTGCTCCATTTGCAATCAAAGGGAAGCATTCTGGTTGCCTGGAACTTCCAGAATGGGAGCTGAGTCCAGGAACTCTGCTGGTTACTATGGCAACCACCAGCTGAACAAACCAGAGTGGGAGAAGGTGGGCCAGAAACCCTCAAAATGGAGGAGCAGAGAGGAGTCCAGGGTGGCCAAAAGCTGCAGCCTCTGCGCCAGGGCCCCTCAGGGTGTCAGGCACCCCTTCTCTGGAAAGAAACCAAGGCAGAGAGAGGGTGGGAGTGCTTTATTAGACAGCATGGTGGCCTAGTCTGAGGATGACTAGCAGGGCCCCATTACAATAAATAAACCTTCATTTTTCTAAACAATAAATAAATATCTAAGAAATAAATATCTGACAAGGACCAGAGGGGCCTTAAGTTATTGGGTAGGGTGTGGGATGGGGTTGTGCCTTGTCTAAGGCAAATGAGCTGGAGGCTGTCTGATGGCCCAGACTCCAGTCCTCAAGTCCTAATGGGTTCAGCCAAGAGGTCACTCCATCAGGGCTGGGAGCTGGGTGTGGGGAACCCCAAGGCCTGGACTGAGTTCCCGGCCCGGGAGAGCAGCAGCAAGTCCCGCACGGTCCGAGATAAGACAAGTTCCAAGGAGTGTAGCAACCGGTAAGTGTAGAGGAACTGGGACCAGGATACCTGGGCAGATATCTGCAAGGGGGCACCCAGAGCCCCTGGAAGCAGTCCTTTTTCCTCCTCATTCTCATGCTCTTCAGGAAGGTTGAATCCTGCAGCCAGCACCTGCAAGGAGAGGCCCAGGGGGTCAGAGAATGGCCAGCCTGGGACCCCAAGTGAAACCTTATCTCTTTCTGTGCCCCATGGTATAGAGTGACATCAGAGACCACAAAGTTAAGATTTCCCTGGATAACCCCTACTTCACATCCTCCATGATGTCATTGTTTCATGTGAACTGCCTGATTCATTTTTTGGTTCAAAAAAAAATTGGAAGTCACAAGGCAAGATGGTGCTCACAGAGCAGGCTGTTAACCAGGATTGCCCTGGGGACTGGGGGTTCTGGAAGTTCCTCTCTCTCTCTTTTTTCTTTTTTTGGTTGTGGTGGTCCAGGGTTTAAGGATGTTCCCCAACCAGGGATTGAACCTGGTCCCCAGGAGTGAAAGTCTGGAGTCCTAAGAGGCTTAGTAGGAGTCTCACTAGGCCACCAGGGAACCAGAAGCTCCTCTCTCAAGAGTCATCTTAGGATCAGAAATGGGCATAAAGGTGATCTGGTTAGTTTTTATGCTGTCTTCCTTTTCTATTCTCCTTTTATTAAGGATAAAATTCCTATTTCCCTTTGAAATGTTCAAGAAAATCTGGTGATGTCAGAGGATGAGAGAGAAGGAAACCTAATTGGCTGCAGGACCTGCTGATGCTAGGTGCTGTCCTGGCGTCTCTCATTTAAGACCAAGACCCCAAGAGAAGAGATTCAGGGGGCAGAGCCAGGGCCACGTGCACCTACACATACACACTCACACACACACACACAGCATCTCCTTCCAGACACCCTATGTCTGGGCAGGGGGAGTGTTTTAAAAGGGAGACAATGAAAAATAAAAGAAAAAACTACAAAAAAAAAAAAAAAAGAGCCAGTGAGTCTTAGTTTTGTGTGTTGGTCTCTGGAGGTGGAGGAGGGTGGATGGACACTCTACCTGGAAGCGGAGATGCTGCTGCAAATCTCGGAGATCCAACCTCGTGGCCTGCAGTTGCATCCTCTCTGAACTGGTCCAGAACTCCTGTTTCCCCAGCCCTCCCAACAGGGTATGGAAGGGATGAAGTGTCAGGGAGAGAAAGCAGAGTCGTTCTGGGTCCTGTGGCAGGGGAAGGGAAGGCATCAGGAAAGGCCTGCAGGCCAAGGATCCACTTGCAACCCACCTCATCTCTCTCTGGGTCCCATCCCCAACACAACTCCAGTCTCCATCCATTCCATCACCAAATCTATTCTTGATAGAGCTTTTTTTGTTTTTGGCCACATCACACATGCGGGATCTTAGTTCCCCAATCAGGGAGTGAACCTACACCCCCTGCAGTGGAAGCATGGAGTCGTAACCACTGGACCACCAGGAAGTCCCTCCATATCTATTCTCATCCTTAACCCCATCTCCATTCACACTTCTTTCTTGTGCTCATCACCATTCCTATCTCCACAGTCTCTGATCTCTATCCTATCTCCTTTGCCAACCTCATTTTCAGTCTTAAGCCCAAACTCACTTCTAACCCGTAACCGCATCTCCACCCTCCTGTCACTCTCTACCCACAGCCCCATTCTGTTCCCTCTCTACCATCCCATCCCAGCTCCAGCTCCTCACCTGTTTTTATTCTGTCTCCACCTTCCTTCCCATCCGTATTCCCCTTCTTATCCCAGTGCCATCCCTCTTCCATGTGTCCAGCCTCCCTGTCACCGTGTCTCCATCCCATCTCCAGCTCTACCCACCCCCATTCCAGTCCCAGCTTCACCAGCAGTCCTCACTCCTCCTCTGTCCCCCACTTCATTTTCACCCATCTCCAACCTCTTCCCATTCCTAACCTCTCACCATTCTCACTCCTCATACCAACTGCATGCCTCCTCCCTACTAATCTCTATCCCCAATCCCGTTCTATTCCCATCCCGGCCTCTGTCCTTGCTCGGCTTCATTCTTACATTCTTCCTAATGCCATTTCTTTAGTCCAGCCTCATCTTTATACTCAATGATCTATCCAGCCTCATCTTTATACTCAATGACCTATCCAGCCTCATCCAGACGCTCTGCTTCAATTTATCCCCAAATCCATCTTCAATTCAGTGGACTTTATCTCCATGGACCCAGACCAGCCTTACTGCCAGTTTGCCTGCCCCACCCTGCCAGTCCCCTACTCACAGAGAGGCCACGCCAGGCCTGGAAGGTCGTGGAAACGTTGGGGAGCTGCTCTGCCAGAGGCAAGAGGTCGAGGTTCACTCCTGGCAGGTGAGATTCAGCCTACGGGACAAGGTCTTTAAGTGGGGGCCCAAGGGGGTTGGGGATCTTCCCATCCCCAGAGCCAGCCGCGTTAGGGAAACTCACAAAGTGATGAGCCTGGACCCGAACCGCGGAGAGCAGCTTCCTGGCGAGATGCAGGCTGACCTTGAACTCTCTCTGCAACTCCTGCAGGCTCAGGGGGGGCCTCCCTGGGGGCCTCGGGAATCCCCAGACACCAGCTCGAGCCAGAAGCAAGAAGAGCAGCAAAAGGCTGAGCCCTGAAGAGATGGGGGAGGGGAGTGGACAAGATGAGGGGCGAGCTGGAGGAGAACTTGGGCGAAGGAAGGAAGGGACCGTGCCTTTTCTGAGCCTGTGCTACAGGCACCCGCTGTGTCATCCCACTGACCCCTCAAAACCACTAATGAGCTATTGAGACACCATATGGCATCTCTTGTGGGCTTCCCAGGTGGCTCGAGTGGTAAAGAACCACCTGCCAATGCAGGAGACAGAAGAGACTCGCATTCATTCCCTGGGTCGGGAAGATCCCCTGGAGGAAGGCATGGCAACCCGCTCCGGTATTTTTGCCTGCAGAATCCCACGGACAGAGGAGCCTGATGGGCTGCAGCCCATGGAGTCTCACAGAGTCGGACACAACTGAAGTGACTTGGCACACATGCACGCACGTATGCGTCTCTGTACAATGAAAGGAAAATGCCCCTTCCCCAGGTATACACAGCCCGGCGCAGAGTGCCCACTTTTGAAGCAAATCTCGGGCTGCATCTTGATCGCCACTAACTCCCTTGGCCAGGTGTCTTCCTCAGTGCACAAACAGCACAAGGGTGCGAGGTAGTCTGGGTGCTATTATTCTCCCTATTTTGCAGATGGGAAAAGTGAGGCTCAGGAAGGGTGACCTGCCAGAGGGTGAGTGGACCAGAACTGGCATCCAGATTGGCCCAAATGCAGAGCCTGAGTGCTTCCTCCAGGGACCTCAGAGGAAAGCCACCACGTCCACCACAGCGGGCACAGTCTATTCTGCCAATGATTCCCCGGGCTTAGCCAGGCAGCTTGGATGGCCTGAACCAGAACCCCAGGGGAGGGCTGGTGATGCTGAAGGCTCTATCCCAGGGAGTCAGAAGGACAGATGGGTCCAGCCTGCCCCAAGGCAGGTAGATCACTCTGCAGTGTGGGAGAATCAGGGCTCCCAGGAGAGGGAGGAGGGCCTGGAATGGGAGGCAGCAGCCCTGTTTCTCAGTTGGGTTCTTCCCTTGAGCAAGCCACCTCTGATCTCTGTGCCTTGGGCTCCCATCTGTAAAATGGAGGATCAGATGGGCTGATCTCTCAAAGTGCCTCCCGCCCTGCATTTCCTGGAAAGAAGGAAGAGGGGCAGTGGGGCTGGAGCTCTGGGAAGAGGGCAGTTTCTTCTTCAGGGAAAGGAAATCTAGCAATCCCTAGGCAGTTGCACAACTCTACTCGAAACCCAAACCAAAACAGCTTACTAAGTCAAAGTCTATTCTTGACTCCCTCTTCTTTCCCTGCCTCTTTCCTATCTGTTCTCTATCTCCAAACCCTGAGCTCTGCTCCTTGAAATGTCCTCTCAATAAAGAGTAAGGGGAACTTCTGGGCGCTTCCATTACCCCCATGGACTTCCAAAGATGGTGGGTCTTGTCTCTAATCTCCAGCATTCAGGTTCCGTGGCTTGGGGGCCACTCTGACACCCTGGAGACTTAAGACAGAGTGAGGTCCTTTCTAGTTCCATATATTGCCCACCCAGAACTGAGCTGTGCCATTTCCTGCTGACCCCCTGTTTTTTGCTTGGACTCTGGAGCCCCCAGACCCTTCCCTTGGCTTCTCCTTCCCCTCTGCAGCCAATCCTGGGGGTTTGGACCTGGTCTTTAAGTGTTCTGTCCCCATCTTCCAGCCCTTGGTCCCTACCCTGAGCCTCCCATCGGCTCCTCTGCTTATAGCTCTGGTTCCACCTCTGAGTCCTTCAATCACCCATGGTAGCTTGAACCTCCTTCCAAGCTTCGAACTCCACATCCTTGACCCAGTAAGGCTGCTGACTCCTTGGCCCCAGTCCCCTCCTCCTTCTGTCCTTCCTCTAGCCAGCCCCAGTTCTCAGCCAAGCTGACTGAGCAGGGGCTCATTCATCCTAAATAAATGCTTAGTTTATCTGCCTGGCCCTGATCCTGGTCAAACTGCCTGCCCAGTTTTCCCCATTCATGCCAGTCAGGTCTTCCCATCCTCAGCCCAGCTCTCACCAAATTTCCTCCTTCTACTCCTATCCCCTCATTCATGCTAGCCAACCTGCCCCACCCTCTGCCCAGCCCTAACCTCTGCCTCAGCCCCTCTCCCCAAGTTATGCCTCTTTTATTCCCATCCTTCAGCCAGCTGTGTCCTATATCCGTGTGTGTGTGTGTGTGTGTGTGTGTGTTTGTGTGTGTGTGTGTGTTAGTTGCTCAGCCTCTTTCCTTAGTCTTGGCCACATAGCGGCTTCTCAGCCTTTGGCCCCCATCCACAGTGGTCAAGTTCACCCATCCTCTGCCCAGTCTCAGCCAAGCCCCCACCCCTCTGCCCCCACCCCTGGCCTCAAACTCACGCCAGCCAAGGTTGCCTGCCGTCTGGCCCATGGCGGGGCCCAGCCTCCTTGGACAGCCATCTCCCGGGCAGGGGGAGTCTTATACTGGGGGCTGCGTCCAGTTTCACTTTCCGTCCTGCTTCTACTTTCGGCTTTGTGTTCACCGAGTCTTCCCTCATCACCACCCCTTGCTAAAATGGGGAAATGTAATTTCCCTTCCCAGAGAGGGTGGGAGGTGCAGTGGGGGTGGCGGGAAGCTGGGGTTTCGGTCAATCTCAGCTCCTGACTCCCTGCTGCACTCTACAGTCCAGCCATGCCCTTACTTCCCCACTCGGGCGAGCCGCCCCACTCTGCTTGCTGGTAGGTCCCAGAGACTCCAGCCCCCCTCCTGTTTCTCTTCTTTGTCACCATCATCCCAGTACCATCACAGTCCATTGTCCTCCCAAAGATGGATGGCCAGGTAAGGGGATTGCCCATTAGAGGGGACTTGGGGTTTTGAGTCATCCTTATGCTCTGCTGGTTTACCAGATGGCTGAGGGAGGGAGTGCCAGGGAGGTCAGGGTTCAGTGGGTGACTGGGATGGGGCTTTGTGTGAGGCGGTAGGGTCTCAGTCTGGGCAGAGTCAAGGGTTCAGTCTGTAGTCAGGGTCAGGGCGGGATGAGAACAGGTTCATTCAGGGCCAAGCTCAGACTTTAGCCAGGATCAGATCTAGGATTAGCACTCAGGACTTGGTCTAGAGCCAGACTTGGAACTTCATCTGGGGTCAACGCCCTGGTTCTGCCTGTGTTTGGGGTCAGAGCTATCAATGATGTGGGGGCCCTGTGTGGAACCAGTTAAGGTTGGGCTCAGAGCTCAGACCAGACAGGGCACAAACTTCAGTCTGTGGCCAACATCCCGACCGCTTGGGTGACTCAGGTCAGGGCTCGGGCTTGGGCCGAGTTAAGAGCTCAGTGGATGAGCAGAGTCAGGGCTCAGCCCATGGCCAGGTTGGGGTTCTGTGAGGTCAGGATCAGGGCTCAGCCAGGTCCCCGAATTGCTTTGGTGTTTCTGCTCTGTAGATGGCTGTCAGGGCCGGTTACAGATCTCCCTTCCAGCGCTGCCCCGCCCTCAGGCCCACCCTGGATTTCCCATCTTCAAGGAGAAGATGGGGTTTCTTGGTCTTCCCCCAAGCCCACTGCTGCCACTTTCCTTTTAGGACCCATGGGGTTTCCCTGCTGGGCCCTGGGGGTGTTACAGAAACCAAAGGGGCTTCCCCTTCCTATACCCTGCCTCCCCAGCCGTGCGCATGCACAGGGCCACCAGGGACCAACTCCCAGGGAAGTATCAGCACCGGCCGAGGAACCATGCAGAAGGCCACTGGAGGAGAAGGAAAAGGAAGAGCGGCTTGCACCTGCCTATCCTGGATCAGTTTCCTTTGCAGCGCCCCCCAGTGGTGGCAGCCCGTTCCCCCACATCCCAGGCAACTAATACTCCTCCCTGTCAGGTCCCATCCATCCTGAGACTGATGCTGACAAGGCCCTGGCTGGTCTTCCTCACATCCCTGAGCCCTGCCGTTGTCCTGGAGGCATGCACACTCTGCCTCTTCTCTGACCACAGCCACTCCTGACTCTTTGCCATCACCCAGAGCCGCTTTACCTTTCAAACCTCGAACCCCATCTTTCACTCTCTGACCACAACCTCCTGACCTTCCCAACCGTCTCAGTGTTCCCCTAGCAAGGGACCTCCTGGCCCTTGCTGCTTCTCAATTTGGCTGCGGCTGACTCCTCCAGCCTCACACCTCCCTCCAGCCCTCTTCTTGCTCCACCAATTGCTTCTTTGCCTTTGCACAGGCTGGTCTCTCAGCCTAGAATGCCCTCACTGCCTTCTCTGGAGTTCCCTTTCCCCAGCCTTTTCTGTACCCAGACGCCTCAGCATGGGCTTTCTTCCCTGAATGGCTCATCCCTTCCTGCCATGAACCTTGCCTCCAGTGGATATCTCACATTTCTTTGTCTTGCCCACTGTATCCTCACTCATATCTCTCCAGCCATACTGGCCTCTTCCTGGCTCTTAGAACATCCTGCCTCAGGACCTTTGCACTTGCTGTTCTGCTTCATGTGTGCAAAGCTCACTGTCTCCTTAATACTGTGCACAAATGTCTCCTTCATAAATAGGATCTTCACTGACTACCCTGATACTCTCTATTCCCTTCCCTGCACTACTTTTCTGTATAGTACTTTAGATAGCAAATGTTTTTAGATATTGAACATTTTCTCTCTCTCTCTCTTTTTTGGTTCTGCCTCCAGGCATGAGAATATGGGTTCCACAAGGATGGGAATTTTTGCCTGTTTTATGCACTGATGCATCCTCAGTAGCTAACAAGAGCAGGTTCTCAATAAATCATTGAACCAATCTGTCTTCTGCCAACAAGTGTCTAATCCACGTTTTGCTTATGGCTGGTGAGCTATAAACTGCCAGGATGAAACAGAAGGTCTGGGACCAGCAAAGCCCTGAGTCTCACAACCAGCTTTCTCCCAGTCTGGCCAAGGCTTCAGCCAGGTGCTGAGTGGGTAAGAAAGCACCTGGGCTGCTGAGCACTGGCCCTGCGAGAGATCTTAGTAGATCCTTGGCAAAAAGCCAGAGGGCCAGTGAAGGCTGTGCCAGCCTCTGCCCACATCCTTGAAGGATGGGCCTGTGTCTACCACCTGGGTATCAGCTTCCATAAGTGGATCTTGGCTGGTGGGCTGAGGCTTGGGCTGGGGCCAGCAGGAAATGGAAGGGATGTGGTGAGGGGTAACAACTGCTGGAAAGAGCTCTAGACTCTGGTGTGCAGCTAACCCTCCTGGTGACCTCAGGTGAGTCAATAGCCTGCTCTGGACCTCAGTTTCCTCATTGAAAATGAATAACAATTTTCAAATGCTGCCACTATGATTACATAGGGAAATTAAAACCCAGATGATTAAAAAACAGAGAGAGAGAAAGGAACCATCTGCCAATTTTTCTGATTATTTTCCAAGCCCTGTTACAGCTCTGACCATGTGGGGCACTCCATGGGGTTGCATGGGAATCCTGAGTGCAGGAAGCAGAAGTTAGAAGCCTCAGATGTGACATCAGGACAGAATCAGGGCGGGGAAATCTTGTTCAAGGTTACAGAGCAGATCAGTGGCAGAATGAAGACTGGAACTCAATTCCCTCGTTTTCAGCCTGGGATGGCCAGGGGAATCCCTGGGCTCCATGATGTCAGCTTCGAGGTTTGGAACTAACCCCTTGGTGAAACCAAGATGGCCTTCAGTGAAGGCAGGAAGACTGAGGGGGGAGGTAAGTCCAGTTTGGAGCTGGGGTCACACTGCTGTCTCCAGAACACAAGTGATAAGACCCAGAGGCTAGCACAGCACCCATCAGCTCTCGAGAGATGACAGGCTAATAAAGTCCTGCATCCCAGCCCTGATCATTGCGCTCCTTGTATGCATGCGCCTTTCCTCGCCACATCTATGTTTTCCCCTGCAGTGTCTCAGGGGTAAAAGAACTTGCCTGCCAATGCAGGAGACGCAGGGGATGTGGGTTTGATCCCTGGGTCGGGAAGATCCCCTGGAGGACAAAATGGCAACCCATTCCAGTATTCTTGCCAGGATAACCCCATAGACAGAGGAGCCTGGCAGGCAACAGTCCGTGGGGTTGCAAAGAGTTGGACACGACTGGAGTCGCAGCGTCCTGCCCTGAGCTCAAGGCATCAGTGAGGCGGCTTGGGGCCACGACCCCTCCCCCCCCCACCTTGGGTGCATCTCTTATGGGACAACCAACCCTGGGGGTGGGGTGGGGGAAGTCTAGCAAGAAAAAAAGGCTTCTCACCCTCAGTCTCTCCTTTTTTTCTCCCATAGAGGGGCACTGTCTAGGTCATGGCAGGCACATGGGGAGAGCTGAGAGAAAGGGGGTGCAGGGCCCACCTTGCCATCCACAAGACTTTCATCGCTGGACATTCTATGAAAATGACATATGAATACAGGGGCAGGAAGATTGCGCTTCGCAGAATGTGAGGAGGTGGGAAAGCCAGCTCTGCTGAGTGCCAGGAAGGAAGAGTTTGAAGCCCAGGAGTCAGGGCTGCAGAGAAAAAACACCAGCCTGGGGATGAAAAGTCCCAACGCAAGTCCCCGCTCCTCTCTGCCCAAACATGCTAGGCTTCAGTTTCCCCATCAGGAACACGAGGCCCGCCATTCCAGCCCTGCCTACCTCTCAGCCCAAACGAGAAGACAAAATTAGGAAGGTAGAGGGTTTCACGGAGAAGGCAATGGCACCCCACTCCAGTACTCTTGCCTGGAAAATCCCATGGACGGAGGAGCCTGGTGGGCTGCAGTCCATGGGGTCGCTAAGCGTCGGACACGACTGAGCGACTTCCCTTTCACTTTTCACTTTCATGCATTGGAGAAGGAAATGGCAACCCACTCCAGTGTTCTTGCCTGGAGAATCCCAGGGACGGCAGAGCCTGGTGGGCTGCCGTCTATGGGGTCGCACAGAGTCGGACACGACTGAAGCGACTTAGCAGCAGCAGCAGCAGAGGGTTTCAAGGCTCAGGACTCCACTGGGGAGTCAGACAGACCTTTCGCAGCTCCAAGAGTTTCCAGGGTGACCTTGGACAAGGCAGGAAACCTCCCTGTGCTTGATTCCTCTACCAAGTGGGGATGCTACTCCTGCCAGCCAGCTGCGACAGCAGTGACAATTATACACATAAATGCCTGCCACTGCTGCTGAGCAGCTGTGTGATCTTAAGCAAGTTATGTAACCTCTCTGTGCCTAGGTTCATCATCTCTAATGTGAGGAAAAGGGGACCTCTCTGGTGGTCCAGTGGTTAAGAATACTCTGCCTTCCAATGCAGGGGACATTGGTTCAATTCCTGCTCAGGAAACTGAGATCCCACATGTCTTGGGGCAACTAGAGAAGCATGAACTCCACTGCTACTGAGCCACAAGCTCTGGAGCCTCTGCTTCCCAAGAGAAGCCCGCCCACTGCCGGGAGAGGCCCTTGCACAGCAGCAAGAGAAGGCCACGTGGCATCTAGAAATAGCCCGCACCACAGCAAAGACCCAGCGCAGGCCAAAGGAAAACAAAATGAGGAAAATAATCCAAAGTCATAAGACTATTTAGAGGATTCAATGAGCTATTGTTTGTAAAGTGCTTAGAAGGGGGATTGGCACCTAGTAAAGCTGTAGATTCTAGCTCTTAGTGGTAGTACAAGGCCTGCTCCACAAGCTCTTAGGAAACGCTTGTTGCTAAGTCGCTTCAGTCGTGTCCAACACTGTGCGACCCCATAGACGGCAGCCCGCCAGGCTCCCCTGTCCCTGGGATTCTCCAGGCAAGAACACTGGAGTGGGTTGCCATTTCCTTCTCCAATACAGGAAAGTGAAAAGTGAAAGTGAAGTCGCTCAGTCGTGTCCGACTCTTAGTGACCCCGTGGACTGCAGCCTACCAGGCTCCTCCAGCCACGGGATTTTCCACCCCACTGGAGTGGGGTGCCATTGCCTTCTCCATAGGAAACACTAGTTGTCATTAATAAATACTCTGGGATGGTTGTTATCAATGGGCAAAGAAAGGCTAAAGAGTTGCAAGAAGAGAGTGAGGAAGAGGGCTTCCCTGGTGGCTCAGTGGTTAAGGAATCCACCTGCTAATGCAGGAGACATAGGTTCAATCCCTGGTCTGGGAAGATCCCACATGTCTTGGAGCTACTGAACCTGTGCACCACAACGGCTGAGCCTGTGCTCCAGAGCCCGGGAACCGCAACTATTGAGCCCACGTGCCACAACTACTGAAGCCCAGGCACCTAGGGTCCGTGCTCCACAACTAGAGAAGCCACCGCAACCAGAAGCTTGCACACTGCAACCAAGAGTAGTCCCTGCTCGCTGCAACTAGAGAAAAGCCTGTACAGTAACGGAGACCCAGCACACAGCCAAAAACAAATAAATAAAATTAAATATATGAAAAATGAGAGAGCGAGTGAGGAAGGAACAGAAGAGGCTGCAGTTAGAGCTCGGGATGTTCAGACAGGTTTGGAGTGCAAATGGGGGTCCCCAGGCCAAAGAAGCCTGGTAGCCAGAGACGTGCCTCTCTGGAGCACAGTCTGGGCCTGAAGCAGAGGGGTCTGGGAGACAGCCCTCCAAGCAGGCCCTGGGCCACAGTGTGGACAGCCTTGGATCTGAGCACCACTGGTTGGGACTCATTTCCTAGCTTGGGTGAGGTTTCATCAAGCCTCCCTATGGAGAGAACTTGGAATGAAGATTGACTCTGGGCTGAGCCCTGGGCCAGGCCCTGCTAAGTGTCTGAGATAGACAGCAGGCCCTGGGCCGACACCAGGTCGTCCAGCAGCCCTACCTTCTGAGGCTGACCCTGGGCCCCATGCCAACCCCGGGCCCCTCACCTGGCAGTTGCCATGAGGTCTCTCCCACCCCTGACTGCTGTGTCTGTTACTTAATCCTGAGCACTGCACTTGGAGCCCCTTGGTGAGTGGACAGTTCACTTCCCAGAAGTGGGACACGCTCACAGTTTATAAATATATATTTAATTTATTTTCGGCTGCACTGGGTCTTTGTTGCTGCACTCAGGCTTTCTCTAGTTGTGGTGATCAGGGGCTACTCTCTAGCTGCGACGCGAGGGCTTCTCATTGCGGTGGTTTCTCTTGTCTCAAAGCACAGGCTCTAGGCATGTGGGCTCAGTGGTCATGGCACACGAGCTTAGTTGCCCCACAGCATGTGGGATCTTCCCAGGTTGAGGATAGAACCCATGTTCCCTGCATTAGCAGATGGATTCTCAATCACTGGACCACCAGGGAAGTACCTAATCAAGACTATGTCTGATGCATTGATTCGTGAATATTACAGAATATTACAGGCACCTACTTAGTGCCAGGTACCAGCTCTGAAGCAGAGGAACCAGAGGACACTGATGCTACGGCGCAGGTGTTTGAGGCCCTAGAATGCCACACCCAAGCAGAGAGCGTTAACTACTGGATCACGAAGGAAGTCCCACACCAGGGTTCAGTAGCTGTGGCTCCCAGGCTTGAGAGCACAGGTTCAAAAGTTGTGGCACATGGGCTTAGTTGCTCTGAGGCATGTGAGATTTTGCTGAATCAGAGATTAAACCTGTGTCTCCTGCATAGGAAAGCAGATTCTCTATCGCTGAGGCACCAGGGAAGACCCAAGGTATTTTAAATTGCACAGAAATAAAAGTGTTAGTTGGTCAGTCGTGTCTCACTCTTTGCAGCAACCCCTTGGACTGTAGCCCGCCAGGCTCCTCTCTCCATGGAATTCTCCAGGCAGGAATACTGGAGTGGACCATTCCCTTCTCCAGGGGTCTTCCCAACCCAGGGATCAAACCTGGGTCTCCTGCGTTGCAGGTGAGTTCTTTACTGTCTGAGCCACCAGGGACAAGCCACACTGAAATTCATGTTTTTTTTCTCTTGTTTGTCTGCCCCTCACTACAAGTTCCAAAAGGAAAGAGCTCATTGACACTGTATCTGTATCTTTTAGAATATTCTCTGGCTCAGGAAATATCTGCTGAGGAATAAATCTTTCCTTAAGTAGTTAACAACTCTCCCAACTGTTCTCCAAAAGAGAGATAACAGGGCGAGGCTGCATAGAGCTGGTGCAAACATTTCACAAAGTGCTTAATTTTATAACTCCAGTGTTTTGCTAAAGTTGGAAGGAGAATGTGTTCACTCAAGAGGACAGAACAAGAGGTGAGGAGTCATCTTCTGATTCCACAGCGTGGGTGTGTGCTAAGTCAGTGCTCAGTCATGTCCGACTCTTTGCAGCCCCATGGACTATAGCCCACCAGGCTCCTCGGTCCATGGGATTCTCCAGGCAAGAATACTGGAATGGGTTGCTGTGCCCTCCTCCAGGGGATCTTCCTCACCCAGGGATCAAATCCATTTCTCCCGGTCTCCTTCATTGGCAGGCAGTTTCTTTACCATAGCGCCTCCACAGCATCAGCTGCTTTTGTTCTCAGAGAAGCAAAAAGAACCTTGTTTTACAAAGAAAAGAAAGTGCTTCTGGTTGGCTGAGACCTGGATTCCTGGTCCAGCCTCTGGGGAGCAGTCTCCTCTCTTCAGGCTGGCTGCTTGCACAGGGCCTCGGGGGAGTGAGGTGCCCTTGCTTCTTAGCTTGCTCTCCCTGGGCTCCCTGAAGACCACAGAATTCTCTAGAAAGCTTGGGTGTGGGTGTTAGCACACCTGGTCTCCTCCTGGCTCAGCCCGTGACAGTTGGTGAACCCATGACCCAGATCTTTTCCCTCCCACAGGACTTTGGTAAATATTCACTGTGATAATAAAAGTCACTGCGATTGTAGACATTTCTTTTCTACTAACCCAGGTGGAGTTTTCTTCCTCTTCTTTTTATGCTCATCCCATCACTGTTTAATCAGTGTGGACTTTCATGGCTACAGGGAAGGGATGTCATTGAAGTTTCCTTTTTACTTCAACAGCCTTAGGGGACTCCTGGTGGAACCCTGGTGGCTCAGATGGTAAAGAATCTGCCTGCAATGCAGGACACCCGGGTTCGATCCCTGAATCGGGAAGATCCCCTGGAGAAGAGAATGACAATCCACTCTTTTCCCCTGGAGAATCCCACAGACAGAGGAGCCTTGCGGGCTGCAGTCCATGGGGTCGCAAAGAGTCAGACATGACTAAGCTACTAACACCGGGGACTCAAGGCACAGAGAATCATGAGGACACAAGAGCAGGGTGGATGGGGTGGGGAGTGGGCAAATTTTAAAATACTTCCCTGGTGGTCCAGTGATTAAGAACCCACCTTCCAATGCAGGGGATACGGGTTTGATCCCTGGTCAGGGAACTAAGATCTGCTATGCCATGGGGCAACTAAGCCCACGTGCTATAGCACACAGAGAACCCTGTGTGCCACAGTGAAGACCCAGCACAGCCAAAGATAAAATACTCCCCAAGTTAAGGAAGAAGGAGGCAATTTGGAAAGGACAGAGGGAGATCTTAGAACAGACATGTCCTTGAGAAAGGATTCTTCTGACCACGCTGTTCTGAAGAGTTGGGTGAGATCTGAGGTATGGAAGGAACTGTACCCCATTTTCCAGGTGGACAGACCCTGGCAGTGCCCCTGCACCCCAGCGTGACACAAAGGCTGCGGGAGGTGGCCCAGAGAACACAGACAAGAGCAGGCGCTGTGTGGCTGACAGTAAAGAACAGACAGAAAGGACAGGAAGGCAGAGGGGGGACATCTTGGCGGATTCCAGTGTACCCAGGGGATGTCAAGGCCAAGAGGATTCATGCTGCTTCTCAACTCTGCTCCTGGGGAGCCCTGGGAAAAGGAGTGGAAAAAACGGCAAACTGACCCCTTCAAAGACCTGCCGCCGGCAGAAAGGGAACAGGAAATAGCAATTCAGATCTCATTTCTTGTACACCTGAGCTAGGTTG
The DNA here is from genome assembly GCF_000754665.1 of Bison bison bison. NCBI lineage: Eukaryota > Metazoa > Chordata > Mammalia > Artiodactyla > Bovidae > Bison > Bison bison. The sequence continues at coordinate 10,898,810 of NW_011494644.1, forward strand.
GCTGTTCCCTTGTTTTAATAGCTCACTCACATGATGTTTACTATGTATTTCACATTAACCCAGTCACAGCCATAATGCTATGTTGAATGTTATCAGCACTCTTACTTCCCATATGGGGAAATGGAGGCATAGAAAGGTCAAATAACTGGACCAAGATCAGACAGAGATGGTGAGCGAGCTGGGACTTGAACTGACAGTCTGGGCCCGGAGCCCATGATGTCAGCTGTCACTCTGCTGCCTTCTTAAGATCTTTTTTGGGTACCTTATGAAGTGCTTGAAAAACAGTTTCCTTGCATCCTCAAACCATTTCAGGAGGTGGGTATTCCCTGGGTGGCCCAGTGGTTAGGACTCCATGTTTTCACTGCTTTTGTTGCCAGGGGCCAGTGTTCAGTCCCTGGTCAGGGAACTAAGGTCCCTCAAGCAGCAAAAGAAAAAACAACAATAAAAGCACAATTCTGGTGACTTCCTGGTGATTCAGTGGTTAAGACTCCATGCTTCCACTGCAGGGGCCACGGGTTCCATCCCTGGTTGGGGAACTAGGATCCCCAAACTCTCAAGGCTTGGCCAAAAATCAATCAATCAAACAAACAAAAAAACACACCACACCATTCTGGGAGGTGAATGTTTGCAGTAGAGAAAATTAAGATACAGGGTAAATAATCACTTGTCCCAGGTCACAGCCAAGTTTTTAGGCAGGATCTGGAATGGATCTGGGGAAACTCTAAGTAAGGCTGGTCTAACAACAAACCATCCCCAAACATAATGGTTACAAACAGCTATTTGGTTATGCACCCAGATATTCTGTGGATCAGGAGTTGGAGGTGGCTTGTCTCTACTGCACTATATCTCAGGCCTCACCTGAGAAGATTCAGTTGCTGAAGATGACCCTACCCTCTGTAGGCTCCCTTCACTCACATGTCTGGAGGCTGGAGACAGCTTTCAGCTGGGACTTCCGCCGCACCAGAAGTCAGACCACTAATAACACGTGACTTTCTATGTTGACTTTCACGTGGGCTATCTTGAACTTCCTCACAACAGGGTGGCTGGGGTCCAAGAACCGCCAACAACAAGGTACAAGCACTTGGTGTTTCAGGAAATACCACTTCCGCCACAGTCTATCAGTCATGGCGGTCACAGAGGTCCTTGTGTGTTCGGAAGGAAAAGAGTCCTATATCCCCCAGTTGATGGAGGGAGCATCAAGGTCGTACTGTCAGAAGAGCTTGTGGGGTGGGATCTGGCTATGGTCATCTTTGGTAAATACAGTTCTCAAACTTCACTGCATGTTTGAATCTCTCTCTCTGTTTTTTTTAATTGGGGTAGAGTTGATTTACAATGTTCTGTTAGTTTCTGCTGTACAACAAAGTGAATTGGCACTACATACACATATATCCCCTCCATCTTGAACCTCCCTCTCCACCCTCATCACACGCATCTAGGTCCTCACAGCATGGAGCTGAGCTCCCTGTGCCATACAACAGGTTCCCACTAGCTATGTTTCACACACAGCAGTGTCTTTATGTCAATTCCAATCTCTCAGTTCTTCCCACCTCCTCTTTCCCCCGACCCATGTCCACACGTTCATTCTCTACGTCTGCATATTTATTCCTGCCCTGCCAATAGGTTCATCTGCACCATTTTTCTAGATTCCACATATATGCATTAGTAGATCATATTTGTTTTTCTCTTTCTGACTCACTGTTCAAAGTCCCAGTGCCCAAGCTGCACTCCAGGCCAATGAAATCAGAATCTCAGGGGGAAGGAGCCAGGAATCAGTATTTTCTTCAATTTCCGGGTGATTACAATGAGGCGGTCTCCCATGTATGCAAAGTTCCTGGCACAGTGTCTGGTTCGTGAACAACTGATATTTTTCCTCCAAGTGTGGACACTTATGACTCAATACACAAAGTTGTCATAGGTAGTACCCAGGTGGACTTAAAATTATGGTTAGGTATTTCTTTTTACAGTTATTTTCTAACTATGACAAGTGATTGTGGGCTTCCATTTTTGAAAGTTATGTAGTTTCCTTTTAAATATATTTGAGTAAAAAAGTAAGAAGGTAATTTTTTAAATGCTTAGTAAATAATGGTGTAGCTTGAATGCCCATAGGGCAGAAATCACAAAACTGTGAAAGGCAAAGCTGGGAAAACCCTGAGACAGTTCATCAATAACAGTATCTAGGACTAGGACTGTTATTATTATTAATAGAACCACTTTTAAAAAATGCTACTTGAGGGACTTCCCTGGCAGTCCAGCGGTTAAGAGTCCACATTCACTATGCAGAGGGCCCATGTTCCAGCCTTGGTCAGGAAATTAGATCTCCCGTGCCTCAACTAAAAAAGATCCCACAAGCCACAACTAAGACCCAGCGTAGCCAAATAAACTTTTAAAATAATTAATTTTTTTAAAAGTGGAACTTCCTTGGTGGTCCAGGGGTTAGGAATCTGCCTGTCAATGCAGCGGACACAAGTTCAATCCCTAGTCCAGGAAGATCCCACGTGCTGCGGGGCAACGAAGCGTGAGTACGGCAACTGCTGAAGCCCCTGCACCCTAAAGCCTGTGCTCTGCTACAGGAGGAGCCACTGCAATGAGAAGCCCACGTACCACAACTAGAGAAAGGCTGCCCACAGCAACAAAAAATTAAAAAAAAACAAACTTTAAAGTGCTCATTTAAAATCAACTTCGGGTGATCCTGAATTAAAAAGATATATATATATATCTGAGTGCTGGCCTTTAGAGAAAGGAGTGGACAGACAAGGACAAGCAAATACAGAGCCCCACAGCGTCTTTCCAGATTCTCTGCAAGGAGCTGGGAATCCTTTGAAGTGTGGCAACCTACCTGGAAATTTCCATAAGCCCCTGAGGAAGAAAGAGAGGTCAGTCAACTCTCCAGTTCTCAGAAGGAACCCAAGAAACTGGGGAAACAGGTATTACATACAAGCAGGAGAAGATAAAGAAAGGAGTGGAAGGGAAGAGGGAGGTTCTGGAGGGTTCTTGTCCTGATTGGATCCCCAGTCCCCCTGTGCGTTTAAGCCAGTTCCACCCTCCTGCACTCCCCCCAGGCCCATCCTATAAGTCCAAGAATTACCTGGTTCCTGGAACCTCCCAAGCAGAGGCTGTGCCAGGGAAGGGTGGGACCAGGAGTTGTATGAGGGGTTGTGTGTGGGGCCTCCTGGCAAGTGCGGATCAAAGGATCCATTACCTAGGGAGTGACCACACCCAGCGAGACACAACCCTTCCCAGCCTATTTTCTCCTTTGAAGCTGAAAGAAGACAGGATAGTCTCAGCAATTGACAGAGGAAGGAAACAGGCTCAGACCGGAGTAATTGACCAGAAATTAACTAGCATCTAGGATTCCTCATGGTCAGTTAGTCTCAGGCATGTAGTCACAAAGAGAAAAACCTGGCTTTGAAAATCAGACAGACCTGATTTAAAAGTCTCAGCTTCTGCAGGTTGTGCCTGTGTGACTTTGATGAAGTTACTTCTCTTTTACAGAAACTTTGGTTTTCTGGTCTGTAAAATGGGATCAGTAATACTCTACCTGGCTCCCAGGTGGCTCAGTGATAAAGAATCTGCCTGCCAATGCAGGAGACACAGGCGATGCAGGTTTGATCTCTGGGTCAGGAAGATCCCCTGGAGGAGGAAATGGCAACCCACAACAGTAGTCCTGCCTGGAAAATCCCATGGACAGAGAAGCCTGGTAGGGTACAGTCCACGGGATTGCAAAGAGTTGAGCACGTGTAAGCAACTGAGCACATAATACTATGCCTACTGAGTTATTGTGAGGATTAAATGGGGCAGTACCTATAAAACATGCGTCACAAGAGTAGTATCCCAATGCATGGGAGCTGTTGCTATGCTCTTCTGAAGCTGACGCATCAGATCTATCCTAGGCAGAGAGCTACTGCCAAGTGCTGCTCCTGCCATTTGACTCCTGAGTCCAAGAAATGACACCGACCCTAAGGCCTGGTTCCAATCCTACGAGGGTCGTTTGTCCCTCCTCCCAGGGCGTACCTTCAACCAGGTCCTGGTAATGTGGTAAGCATCCAATAAGTATTAAATGAATGAATAAATAATCTGTCATGGAAAGAGGGGTTTGAAGGGAAATCTGAAGGAGCTAAATGTCAAAATGACTGAGATTCTGGGCACAGGCTTGCTTACCTTGGAGGCAAGCAGTCAGGTGGTTGAGGGCAAATAGGAGAAGACTTTGAAGAGCTGAGCCTTACAGGACTGGTGAGAATAAAAGCATCTCAGATAGAAGGGACCAGAAAACAGAAGCTTGCTCAAGGGGCAGGTAGGAGAGTCAGATTTCAGCTCACATTAAGGAATAACTCTGGGGGCTTCCCTGGCAGTTCAGCAGTTGACTCTGTGCTTCCAAAGCAGGAGGTGCTGCTCCATCCCTAGTTGGGGACAAGGTTGGACTAGATGCCTTTTTAAAAGGAATTTATTTGGCTGCAGCACACAGGATCTTCAATCTTCATTACAGCACGTGGGACCTTTAGTTGTGGCAAGTGGGATCTAGTTCCACAACCAGAGATTGAGCCTGGGTCCTCTGCACTGGGAGTGCAGAGTCTTAGCCACTGCACCACCAGGAAAGATATCTTTTAAAGTCCTTCTCAGGTCAGAGATTCTAGGAGAGTTATTAGGCAACTCAAGGGAGCCTGATGATAGATAAAGGTTCTTAAAGGTTCAAGCTGGTCTTAATCTGCTGTGCATCTGTTTCTGCTCCAACTGCTGCCTTATTCCTTTGTTCATATTCTTGGGTCCCTGAGAACAATTGATTCCAAGTTTTGCAACCCAGGGTTTAAATGCAGTGGACAGGAGAAAAGGATAAAGGCTATGCTCAGGGCCAGACCGAGGGGTTTTCTCCATCCTGTACCCCTTATTGCTTGCTAGTTTCTTCTAATATTCACTCTCTCCTGCTGCTTCTTCTTTTTTAAATATTTATTTGTGTCTTAGTTGCAGCACGTGGGATCTAGTTTCCTGATCATGGATCAAACCCAAGCTGCCTGCATTGGGAGCACAGAGTCTTAGCCCCTTGACCCCAGAGAAGTCCCTCTCCTACTTCTTTTAATAATAAAACTCTCCCCCAGTTTGGGCGAGCACGTGGCTAAGTAGTTATATACTACATGTCCCAAACTCTCCTGTAGTTGGGTGTAGTGATATGTTTAACTTCCGAGCAGATGCAATTTGTTCTGCTTTTAGGTTATGGCCTTAAAAATATATTATTGTGGCCTCCACCAGTCCTTTTCCCACTCTATTTACATAAGCTGAATGCAGATGAAATGGCAGGTACTGGAGCAGCTAGGTTGGAGTGCAGAGTGGTAGCCATGTTTGAAAAGTGGCTGAAAAATGAGCCAGAAGTAATTGAAATCCTTGACACGATGGAGCTGCCACTTTAACCCCAGAGTACCAACCCTTGGAAGTGCTTTGTGACACAGAGAGAACTTTCTATCCTGCTTTGTTCGAGTCTTCATTACAGCAGCCTGAGTCTCTTTCTCAATCAACATACCCTACCAGCTCCCAGCATGCCTCTTACTTACTCCACATTTTTTCTGGAAGTCTGGCTCTAAGACTGATAACACTGGATAAGAATTTTCCTGCTCACCTCACTTTCCAGAACACTGTCCTGGCGGCCCCCTTGGCAAAGGGACCTACCTCACACTTGAGGACAATAAGAATCCTTGAGCCCTGAGTAACTTGGGGCAAGTTCCTAAATGTTTTAAATCCCACTTTTCGCCATTTTGCAGATGGCACCAATAAATAACACTCACTTCAAGAGGTGGTTTGATACAAAGATGACATAAACAGCAAGTTTGTTGTTCTAAAAATGGAGAGGAGCTGAGGAGGGGGCTTGTTTCATGGGCAGCATCTCAAAGAAACAGAGGAAATTCTCATACACCTCATGAGAAACCACAGAAACAAATTCACCCAAACACATATATACCAAAAGAAAAAAAAATGCTCACCTCTACGCCCATACAAAATTAGAAACACCCCTCCCAGACACGTAGCCCAAAACAAACACTCACCAAAATGCTCTCATTGGTTCATGCAAATGCAGACACTTGCAGGCAGAAGTGTGCACCCAAAAAGCCACACAAAGAGAGAGAGAACAAAAACACACAACACAGACAGTCGGCAGCTGCTACACTTTGTTTATTGTCACCGTCACCCTGGGGAGCTCCGGTTTCTTCTTTCTTTTTGCAGGGAGGTACCTTCTTGACTCTGCCTCTGTCTATGCTCTGCCTCTTGCTTCTCATCTTGTCCTTTCTCTGGGACCGGGGGTGCTTCCTCCGTGGTGCCCCCAGAGTCTCAGTCAGGTGGGGTTAAGTCCTGGGGTTGGGGTGGGGCAAGCAGGCCTGGATCCCGCCCCCAGGGGCTGGCTCTTCCTCAGTCCTATTTCCATTGCTGTGGGTGTCCGTCCTCTGGCCTCATCTGGGGGAAGGAAAGCAGCAGGTGAAAAATCCAGAAGCCTGGGTTCTAGTTCTGCCTCTCCTGTTCACTTGCTCCATGACTCCAGAGAAAGACCCTACCCTCTCTGGGCCTCAGTTTTCCTGTCTGTAAATCAAATGTTGCTCCACTTGCAAAGGGTCCATTTCTCCCTTTTTTGCTCTGGTCGCTAGGCAACTCAAACATATGTCTCATTTTATTCTATGCTGAGACAACAATTCTTAGCTCCCTCCTCCCCGCCCAACCTTGTACATTCAGGTCTGTCCCGACCAGGCAGAGGGACCTGTACAGGTGCTGGGGGCCCCTGACTCCTTACCTCCAGTCCTGTCTCAGGGCCGTGCCCCTCGCTTTTTCCGCTCCGTGTTCTGAAGCTTGGTCACCAGCTTCCTCTCATGCCCACCAGGGCTGTGGCGGTTGGTGTTGATGGCGGCTTCTCTCTTGCTGCGACCTTTCCGGCCTCCCACTCCTGGGAAATGAGGCGAGAGTCCGTGGTGAGGTGGGCAGAGGTGTGAGGCTCAGGGGGTACGGAGGGC
>NW_011494644.1:10905892-10916860 GCF_000754665.1 Bison bison bison
TGGAAAAAGCTTGGGTTAAAGTCGGGAGGCCGGGGATCGTCACCATATAGATTTAGGGCAGTCTTTGTCCCTGCTTCCGCATCTGTGGATTGAGGGACTTCCCCCCTCCTCGTGATCTCCAAAATTCTAGAAGTGTGTGAGGTCCCAAGGCTGAGTAGGACAGCACTCACTGCAAGAGGGGTTGCGGGGAAGGGGGTAACTCCAGGGGTCAAAGAAACAGGCTGGAGAAGGGTGATGAGTGGGCAGGAGCCCAAGGAGGGATACTAGTTTGGGGAGGTGGGCTTCAGTCCGCTTGTGAGGGTGGGCATTGTAAATGAAAGGATCCGGAAGGTGGCGGGGCCAGGCCTTACCCGGGTAAGAATGAGCCAGGCTGTAGAGGTCGTACTCGTCTAAGACGGCATCTTCATCCTCTGGGCCTGGGGGCTGCCTGGACGGGCTGGCTGCTCTTGGGAAGGTGGCCATAATGTCTGTCTGTCTGTCTCTCCCTCTCCCGTCTTCTAAAGCTTTGTTTGTGTTTGGTTTGCTGACACCTCCCAGTTCACTGGCCTCAATTTATAAAGCCAAGTCTCCTCCTCAGCCCACAGTCTGGCTCCAGCCCCTCAGGCCCGGTCTGATGCAATCTGGCCTTTTCCCAGAACCCAGACCAGTAAGCATCAGTCACGAGAGAGAAAGCGGGGTGGGGGTGGGGGCGTGGGGGGGTGGCGGGGGGAGAAGAGCTGGTCCCGTGAGTCCCAGCCCCCTTCGCCGCCTCCTCTCTCACCGGGGCTCGCCCAGCTGGGGAGTTTTCCACGGAGGAGATCCCCGCCCCTCAGAGGGGAGGAGGTAAGAGACAGGGTTTGGGCATAAACAGTGCTTGTGGTCAAGGCCCGAAGGGAACTGAGGGCCTCACCTGGCTGACTGCTTCCTTATCCATCTCCTGCCCTCTGCCCTCTGCCACGTGCCCCTCCTGGGCTGGGGGTCATGGCCACACAGCTGAGCCCCACCCCACCCACTTCTGGCTAAGATTCAGGACCCTGGTGGCAGAACATGGAGTAAAGAATGATCCAGGAGAGGGTACAACCCACCATGTGTCATGTCACTGATCCTCACACTCATCACACCCAACCCTCCTTTTTTTTTTAATATAAAAAATATCCTGGAAACCCCCCTTAACATCCTGAACTGGGGGTCCCTAGGTAATCTCCCTCTCCTGAGAGGGAGACTAGCAGAATGGTTAAACCGATTCTGGAGCCAGATGCCTTGGATTTAAACCCTTGATCCACTACTTCCTGTATAACCCTGGACAAGTCAATTTATCTCTCTGAGCCTCCGTTTTCTCCTCTGTAAACTGAGGGTGATAGTAACTGTATCTGCCTCATAGACTTGGCATTTGTGCCAAGTCGCTTCAGCTGTGTCTCACTCTTTGCAACCCCGTGGACTGCAGCCCACCAGGCTCCTCTGTCCAGGGGATTCTCCAGGCAAGAATACTGGAGTGAGTTGCCATGCCCTCCTCCAGGGGATCTTCCCGACTCAGGGATTGAACCCATGCCTCCTGCATTGGGAGGAGGGTTCTTTAGGACTCCACCTAGAGTTGGGGAGAAGATCAAATGAGATAATCGATGGCAAAGTACTTGCTACAGTGTAAACTGCATTGTATGAATTGATCACATAGTTTCCAAATAATTGGATCGAATGCCCTCCTTGAAATGTAAGAGAGACATAAAAGGAAATCAGTTTAAAATAAAATTATACACGGGGCTTTCCTGGTGGCTCAGTGGTAAAGAGTCCACCTGCCAATGCAGGAGACACAGGTTCCATCCCTGATTCGGGGAGATTCCACATGCCAGGGAGCAACTAAGCCCGATCGCTGTAACCACTGAGCCTGTGCTCCAGAGCCCGTGCTCTGCAACAAGAGAAGCCACCACCATGAGAAGCCCATGCACCGCAACTAGAGAGTAGCCTGCACAGCAACAAAGACTCAGCATGGCCAAAGATTTAAAAAAGAATAAAACCTTTACTAAAAAGAAAATAAAATAATATATATTTCAAACCATGGATATACTGAGGTAGAGACCATGGTGAAGTAAACAGATGTTTGTGATAATTTAATATGAATTAAAGGAAGGGGATCGGATAAGAAACGGGAAATCGGAAATTTCCACTCTTGCCTGAAGGATCTGACCCTGTGGGTCCATTGACCCGGAGGGGCCACACCCTGAGTTGCTTTAGCTGAGGCTCAAGCACTACAGACAGTGAAGGAAGCAGACTGCAACATTCCTTTCTTTCTTTTTTTTTTTTTAGCTCAGTGGTCTCAGTCCAGGACAGGTGTTAGGTGTTAATTCCCTGCTCACTTTCCCACTTTGCTGTGAGCCGACTGAAACATTGTTCCATTTCAATATTACCAAAACTTCCGTCTTCACCACCCCCCCCCAGCCTTATAATAACCCAGTATCATTCTCTGTTGAACAAGAAGGGACACTCTTGCTTGCATTTCTCCCTGGCCTGAGCCAGAATTAGATTTAGCTTCTGGTTTCCCGGGGATCATAATAACAGACCAGATGATAAGAGAAAGAGGAATTTAACCGTAACTTACACAAACAGGGGAGAAGGAAATGGCAACCCTCTCTAGTATTCTTGCCTGGAGAATCCCTGGACGGAGGAGCCTGGAGGAGTCCATGGGGTCGCAGAGAGTTGGATGCAACTAACTGACTAAACAAACAGCAAACACACCAAGGCAAATTAAGGTGGATAAATTAGGAAATACGGAGTTCTTGCAAAATAGTGGGCTTTATCATGAAGCATTGTAGCAAAATAATTCCCTCCAGCATGACACAAGGGGGCTTCCCTGGTAGCTCAGTGATAAAGAATCCACCTGCCAGTGCAGGAGACAAGGGTTTGATCTCTGATCTGGGAAGACCCCTGGAGAAGGGGATGGCTACCCACTCCAGTATTCTTGCCTGGAGAACCCTATGGACAGAGGATCCTGGAAGGTTACAGTTCATGGGGTCACAAAGAATCAACACAACTTAGCAACTGAACAACAAGAAGCATAACACAAGGCTCTAGGCTCGGGTCATTAAAATAAGCTTTATTTTTATTTTTTTAAAGACTCATTTATTAGGTTATTTCATGAGATCAGAAGTGTGTGTGTGTCTGTGTGTTAGTTGCTCAGTCGTGTCTGACTCTTTTTGAAACCCTATGGACTGTAGCCCGCCAGGCTCGTCAGTCCATGGGATTCCCCAGGCAAGAATACTGGAGTGGGTTGCCATTTCCTTCTCCAAAGTTTTATTTTTAATACCTTCATGCATGTCTGGCAGGATAGTCAGAGGTCGTGCGGAATGTGGGACAATTCTGGGCAGGATGAACTGTTTGGCTCCAATCTGAGGTCATCGTGACTACCAACATGCTCACAAATTCCCGAGCTGCCTCTAGGGGGCGATCTTTCACTCATTCACTTCTGCTGCCAGTCCCCGGCTAGCGGCTCAGAAATCTTGAACCCCCTCTGAGCTTCAGAAGGCTCATCTGTCAAGGGAGAAGCCAACAGGGCCTGATGTGCCAGAGGGCTTCCTCCAGACCCGCGCGTGGTGCACTGCTATTTCCCCCAGTCTTCAAAGAAGGAAGGGCTTCCCTGGTGGCTCAGTGGGTAAAGAGTCTGCCTGCAGTGTGGGAAAGCCATGTTTGATCTCCATCTTGGGAAGATCCCCTGGAGAAGGAAATGGCAACCCACTGCAGTATTCTTGCCTGGAGAATTCCACGGACAGAGGAGCCTGGTGGCCTACAGTCCATGGGGTCACAAAGAGTCGGGCATCACTGAGTGACTAACACTCAAAGAAGGGAAACCGAGACTCAGAGAGCGACTTGCTCAAGGTCACACGACTGATGAGTGGTGAAGGGTTCCTCTCACCGTTTGTCTGACCCTAGTTCCAGGCCTCATTCTAAGTCAGCACAGCTGACCAAACACTGGCAAAGATTTGACAGCCGTGTGTATGGAGGCAGCTGTCAGGGTTTCCTCCTTCTTCCCTTCCTCCCAAACAGTGCCTACCTTGGACCAGGCCAGCTACCCAAGATGAGAGGAATGACACATTGCGCCCTCTGGAAGTTTGGCGCCCTCTGGTGGAGGTGCATCTTTAGCAAATCAGTGCACACTTCCTATCCATAATACCACACAACCTCTCAGTACACTACCTTTTCATTTTACTTTCTCCATGGCATTCAATTATTACTAATCAAAACTATCTTTGTTTACTTCTCCATGATTTGTCCCCACTAGTTTTGTTGCTGTTCAGTCGCTCAGCTGTGTCTGACTTTTTGCAATCCCATGGACTGCAGAATGCCAGGCTTCACTGTCCTTCACCATCTCCCGGAGTTTGCGCAAATTCATGTCCATTGAGTCAGTGACACCATCCAACCATCTCATCCTTTGTTGCCCCCTTCTCCTCTTGCCCTCAGTCTTTCCCAGTATCAGAGTCTTTTCCAATGAGTTGGCTCTTTGCATCAGGTGGCCAAAGTATTGGAGCTTCAGCTTCAACCCCACAAGTTTAGTTAGCAGTTAAAGGAGTAGGCTCTGCAGCAAGACTTCCTGGGTTCAAAGCATGGTTCTATTAATACCAATTGTATCTTTAGACAAACTACTTAACCTCTCTATTCTTCAGTTTCCTCATTTGTAAGATGAGATTGATAATAGTACAATACCTACCTGGGAGGATTGTTGGGAGGATTAAAGGACCAATTTTCATAAAAATTTAGTATAATACCTAGGTGGCTCAGATGGTAAAGAACATACAGTTCAGTTCAGTTCAGTCACTCAATCATGTCCAGCTCTTTTTGACCCCTTGGACTGTAGGACACCAGGCTTCCCCGTCCATCACCAACTCCTGGAGCTTGCTCAAACTCATGTCTATCAAGTTGGTGATGCCATCCAACCATCTCATTCTCTGTTGTCCCATTCTCTTCTTGCTTTCAATCTTTCCCAGCATCAGGGTCTTTTCCAGTGAGTCAGTTCTTCGCATCTGGTGGCCAAGTATTGGAGTTTCAACTTCAGCATCAGTCCTCCCAATGAATATTCAGGACTGATTTCCTTTAGGATTGACGGGGTGGATCTCCTTGCAGTCCAAGGGACTCTCAAGAGTCTTCTCTAACTGCAATTCAAAAGCATCAATTCTTCGGCGCTCAGCTTTCTTTATGGTCCAACTCTCACATCCGCACACTACCGGAAAAACCATAGCTTTGACTAGACAGACATTTGCCGGTAAAGTAATGTCTCTGCTTTTTAATATGCTGTCTAGGTTGGTCATAGCTTTTCTTCCAAGGTACAGAACATAGTAAGTGTTCAATAAATATATATTTTGGCTTCGAACATGCAGGACCTTAGCTCCCCAATCAGGGTTTGAACCCAAGCCCCCTGCATTGGAAGTGCAGAGTCCCAACCACTGGACTGCCAGAGAAGTGCCAATGGATGCAGTATTGATAAGACTGTTAAATACACATACACCCTGAGAAATCTCCTACAGAAATACCCCCAGCCTCGTTTGTAGTTATGAAAAACTGGAAACAACTCAAGCGTTCATCAGTAGGTGATTGATCAACATCCTTCTGTGAAATATTCTGTAGCCATTAAAAAGAATAAGCTAGATTGCTAGCCTTGATGAGAAAGCTGTCCATAAATCATTATTAAATGAAAATATTAGGTTAACAGAACATTATGTATACTATAATTCAAATTTTTGCATTACATCTATTGAAATAATATAGATAATGAGTTATTCATTTCAGCATAATACAGGTGTGACATTTCTCTTGGAAAGTAAAGAAGATACACGACCAGATAAAACAACAGTAGAAAACTCTAGAATAAGAAATTCTATTACTGGAAGTCTCCCTAGAGATCAGCAAACCCAACCCCATTTAGCAAACGAGGAAGTATGGACCAGAGTGACTAAGATTCTCTGCTCTACAGATGTTAGGGCATTAACCATATGCCAGGGACTTCCCTGGTGATCTAGTGGCTAAGACTTCCAGTGCATGGGGCCTGGGGTTTGATCCCTGGTCAGGGAACTAGATATAGATACCACATGCTGCAACTAAGAGTCCCTATGCTGCAACTAAAGATCTTGAATATGGCAATGAAGATTGAAGATCCTGAGTGCCACATTTAAGTCTCAGCACAGCCAAATAAATAAATATTAAAAACACAAACTGTATGCAAGTTACTTGTTGGGTGCTGGGATATAAAAGTAAGTGGCACATGGTACCCACATTCAGTGGGTTTGTAGACTAGCTACTGTTACCAGACAGTGTGATAAGTAATGAGAGAAAAACAAATTCAAACTGCAAGGTGGACCTCATCCAGACTGGTAATTCCCATAGAAGGTCATGTGTTAGCTGACTTGGAAAGGATAAGCAGAAGTCAGACCAGGAGGCTGTGAAACAGGGTCCCAGGAAGGGGAAAGGGGAGAAAGTGTAGTGCATCTAGTTAACCAAAGGAGTTGGAGTACAAGGAAATTCTACTCCTGGATTTGGGAAACAATAGTCTCCTGTCTTCCAGTTCAGGGCTGTTTTTTTAATACTGCCTGGCTCTCTAAGTCTGTTGACAAGTACAAGATGATTCAGCATGTCTACAATTTTCTGACATAAAGAAAAGAAAACATACATGACTCACACTTACCCAGGTGTAGACAATTAAGGTTTTCTAGGAACTTCCCTGGTGTTCCAGTTGTTATCTGCCTGACAATGCAGGGGACATGGGTTCAATGCCTGGTTTGGGCAGATCCCACATACTAAGGGGTACAACTAGGCCTGTGTGAAGCCTGTGTACCACAACTAAAGAAAGGCCACACGTAGCAAGGAAGACCCTGTGCAGCCAAAATAAATAATTAAAAAAATAAAAAAGATTTTCCAAACCCTGTTGCTTAAAGTGTCTTTTTAAACTGGATCAGTTCAGTTCAGTTCAGTCGCTCAGTCGTGTCTGACTCTTTGCGACCCCATGAATCGCAGCACGCCAGTCCTCCCTGTCCATCACCAACTCCCGGAGTTCACTCAGACTCACGTCCATCGAGTCAGTGATGCCATCCAGCCATCTCATCCTCTGTCGTCCCCTTCTCCTCCTGCCCCCAATCCCTCCCAGCATCAGAGTCTTTTCCAATGAGACAACTCTCAGCTACATGTAAACAAATGAAATCAGAACACTCCCTAATACCATACATAAAAATGAATTCAAAATAGATTAAAGAGAAAGTGGAAGACAGGATACCATAAAACTCTTAGAAGAAAAGATAGGACACTCCATGATGTAAATGGCAGTGAGATCTTTTTTGATCCACCTTCTAGAGTAATGAAAATTAAAACAAATGGGACCTAATTAAACTTAAAAGCTTAAGCACAGCAAAGAAAACTATAAACAAAATGTAAAGACAGCCCTCAAAATGGGAGAAAATATTTGCAACCTAATGCCCCTCTGACCAGAGAAGACTCTTAAGAGTCTCTTGGACTGCAAGGAGATCCAACCAGTCCATCCTAAAGGAAATCATTCCTGAATATTCATTGGAAGGACTGACGCTGAAGCTGAAGCTCCAATACTTTGGCCACCTGATGAGAAGAAATGACTCACTGGAAAAGACCCTGATGCTGGGAAAGATTGAGGGCAGGAGGAGAAGGGAACGACAGAGGATGAGGTGGTTGGATGACATCACTAACTCCATGGACATGAGTTTGAGCAAGCCTCGGGAGTTGGTGATGGACAGGGAAGCCTGGCGTGCTGCAGTCTGTGGGGTCGCAAAGAGTTGGACACACTGAGGAACTGAACTGAACTGCCCCTCCCACCACTGGGTGCCAGCCCAAGGCTAGATACCCAAGGGAGACCCTCCCCTCCGTCCCTACCTCCCACTCTCTCTACCCAGGGGAAGCCTGGGTCCAAGGGACTGCTGCCCAAGCATGTCTATAGTCCTATTTCTATAATAAAAACTATTTTAATTATTGAAAAAAAGGGGAGTGAGCAATGGGGTTGTGTACCAAACTCTCTGTAAAGGTTATATCCTCAGCTGGGATTCTGGAGAACTTTTACTTCCTCCATTACAGATGCTAGATCCTGTCAACATTTGACTTTTTCACAGTGTATGAGGAGACTGGTGGGCAACAGTCCATAGGGTCGCAAAGTTACCTGTTTTAGAAGGAGGGGAGAAAAGGAAAATGTTAAGGGTCAGTTTAATTCATCCCTTTCCTTTACTCAATTGCACGCATACTATGCCACCTTCTGGTCAAGATATGGCTTTTTGTCTGTGTCAAGGAAAATCACCATTAAAAGTGAATACAATGGTTACAGTATCTCCCACCTGCAGGCCAAGGAGGTCAAGGTGAAGAGAAAACTTTTTGTTTTGCTCAAATGGGTGAGGAGTGGGTGTGAACAGGGTCAAGCTGAGTGACTGTAGGTTTTTTTACATAGAAGGTGCCTGAAGCCCTCATGTAAAAAGCCAGTCCTCAAGCAGGAGAAAGCAAAGAGGAGAGACAGATGAGAGCATGGCTTTCAGCAGTGTAACTCTATCAAGGGAGGAATTCAATTCAGTTCAGTTCAGTCGGTCAGTCATGTCTGACTCTTTGGGACCCCATGAATCACAGCACGCCAGGCCTCCCTGTCCATCACCAACTCCTGGAGTTCAATCAGACTCACATCCATCGAGTCAGTGATGCCATCCAGCCATCTCATCCTCTGTCGTCCCCTTCTCCTTCTGCCCCCAATCCCTCCCAGCATCAGAGTCTTTTCCAATGAGTCAACTCTTCGCATGAGGTGGCCAAAGTACTGGAGTTTCAGCTTTAGCATCATTCCTTCCAAAGAAATCCCAGGGCTGATCTCCTTCAGAATGGACTGGTTGGATCTCCTTGCAGTTCAAAGGACTCTCAAGAGTCTTCTCCAACACCACAGTTCAAAAGCATCAATTCTTCGGCGCTCAGCCTTCTTCACAGTCCAACTCTCACATCCATACATGACCACTGGAAAAACCATAGCCTTGACTAGATGGACCTTTGTTGGCAAAGTAATGTCTCTGCTTTTCAATATGCTATCTAGGTTGGTCATAACTTTTCTTCCAAGGAGTAAGTGTCTTTTAATTTCATGGCTGCAGTCACCATCTGCAGTGATTTTGGAGCCCAAAAAAATAAAGTCTGACACTGTTCCCACTGTTTCCCCATCTATTTCCCATGAAGTGTTGGGACCAGATGCCATGATCTTCGTTTTCTGAATGTTGAGTTTTAAGCCAACTTTTTCACTCTCCTCTTTCACTTTCATCAAGAGGCTTTTTAGTTCCTCTTCATTTTCTGCCATAAGGGTGGTCTCATCTGCATATCTGAGGTTATTGATATTTCTCCCGGCAATCTTGATTCCAGCTTGTGCTTCTTCCAGCCCAGCATTTCTCATGATGTACTCTGCATATAAGTTAAATAAGCAGGGTGACAATATACAGCCTTGACATACTCCTTTTCCTATTTGGAATCACGGATTAGTAAAAAGAAAGTACTCTGTGTAACTCTCTCCATGTGCCCTCAAGCGACCTTCAGTGAAGACTGCTGTGACTTTTCAAGGCTCTTTGGGAAAGCATTTCAGATGTGTTAGATGAAGATGGATAGACAAGGAAGCCCCAGATTTCTTTGCCACACTGTAGCCTTCTCAGAAGGGCTTCCCAGGTAGTTCAATGGTAAACAATCTGCCTGCCAATCCAAGTACTCGCGGGTTCAATCGCTGGGTGGGCAAGATCCCCTGGAGGAGGGCATGGCAACCCACTCCAGTATTCTTGCTTGGTGTATTCCATGGACAGAGGAGCCTGGCAGGCTACAGTCCCTAGGGTCGCAAAGAGTCAGACACGACTAAAGCAACTTAGCACATACATGTAAGAAATTAAAAGATACTAGGATGTAAACCATCATAGTTAAATACTTGCTCCCAGAACTGTAGTACAGTCCTGGAAAGATCCCCTAAAAGCATGATTTCTGGGTCTACAGGCATGCTTGCTTCTATTTATTTTTTAAAATTAAAAAATAAACTTTATTTTTCTAGCAGTTTTACGTTTCCAGAAAAATTGAGGCAGAAAGTCCAGAGAATTCTCATACGTCCACTGGTCTCCCTTCAATCAATCATCTTCTCGCTTAAAAAAAAAGTATTATTGTTTTATAGAGGCTTTGGGGAGTGGGAGAGAATACAGAAAACACACAAAGACCCTGGTTTTATAAAATAAGGTTCGGCCGAAAAGCCGGGAGCAGTGTGTCAAAGTGAAAACTACATTTCCCAAAGGGCAGCGCGGCACGTCACAGAGGATGACGGCGCATGCGTGGAGGGGTCCTCCGCGCTGCGACTAAGCTCATAAAAGGGAAAAAGACTGTGTGGGGCTCATCCTGCCGCGAATCTCGAACGTAAAGGGCGTTGTCATCTGCAGACTCTGAAGAGCATTCGAGGGGTGGCGCGCCTGCTCCCGCCGTCGCAGTTTCCAGCGCGACGTGCTTGTTCCACCCGAGGCTCTGTCGGTAGGTATGGGTCGCAGTCTGGGACACCCCCCTTCCGCCGCACACCCCCGCCAGGAGGATGGCGGGAGCGGAGGACTGGTGGTCCCCATGCCCCGGCCTCGCTGAGGCGGCTCTTGTGGGGCGGCGCGCATGCGCCTTGGCGGAGAAAGGCGGGGCGCCGGGAAGGAGAGCTAGTGTAGACCGTCTGTACCGTCTGCGCGTGCGCCCGCCCGCCTTGCGCGGGTGGGAAGCCGCCGCACGTGGAGCTTGGCACAGTGGCCGGGGAAGGTGGGGTACCCAGGCCAGGTGCTAGAAAACAAGGGCAGAGGATGGGCCCCGAACCATGGTAACATTTGTTATTTGCTCACGATATGCCTATCTTAACCGAACAACCTCATTCTTCATTCATATTTCTCTTGGCGCCTCGTTTCTCTGCCCTTGTTTGCTGCCAAAATTTCGGTCTGTACTCACTAGCACTTCTTCTCCTCCAAACCCACTCCAGTC
>NW_011494644.1:10916960-10953271 GCF_000754665.1 Bison bison bison
CCAACCCCCCTCCAGTCGGGCCTGGACCCCCACCCTTCCACTGAAATAGCGCCTTGTCAAAGCCACCAGTCATGTCTAGTTTTCAGACCTGTAGCAGTATTTGATGCAGTTGATCTCTTTTTGCTTCGGAATGTGCTGAAGTGTGACAAAACTTGGAAGAGTATAGATTTTATAGTTTGCAGGCTTGCAGTGGCAGCTCGACTACTTGTATTTCCTGAGTTACCTAGCATAACTTCACCCAACTGAACTAAAGTTTCCCCAGCTGTAAAGAAGGTGGGCTTGTAGCATTGATGTAGGCATAAATGAGAGTCACCTGTGTAAGCTTCAGTACCAAAGCCTGGTAGGTATTGGGTAGGGGGTGGAGAAGGCAATGGCAACCCACTCCAGTACTCTTGCCTGGCAAATCCCATGGATGGAGGAGCCTGGTAGGCTGCAGTCCATGGGGTCGCTAAGAGTCGGACACGACTGAGCGACTTCACTTTGACTTTTCACTTTCATGCATTGGAGAAGGAAATGGCAACCCACTCCAGTGTTCTTGCCTGGAGAATCCCAGGGACGGGGGAGCCAGGTGGGCTGCCATCTCTGGGGTCACACAGAGTCAGACACAACTGAAGCGACTTAGCAGCAGTAGCAGCAGCAGCAGGGTGGGATAGGTGGAAATCATCAGGTCTTCTTAATTTAAAAAAGGAAGCTAATTGAGGGACTTCCCCGGTGGTCCAGTGGTTAAGAATCTGCCTTGCAATGCAGGGGACTCAGTGTCTGATCCCTGGTCAGGGAACTATGAACCAATGTGGAGTGGGGCAGTTAGGCCCAAGCACCACAACTACTGAGCCCACAGCCACAACCAGAGAGTCCATGGGTCCCACGTGATGCAGCGAGGATGCTGCATGCTGCAGCTAAGACCTGATGCAGCTAAATGAATGAATGAATAAATATTTTCTAACAAAACAAACTAATGTAGATTCTTACTGATGTGGCTAAATTGACGGTATGGGATCTGAATGTAGTCTTGGATGCCTTGCTTCCCTTTGACTCATGACAAAGCTTTTATTGTCCTAAGTCCTATGTGATTATTTTTAGAGTGGTTTAAGTATAGACTGTTTTCATTTGTATGAGAGGGTCAGACAGCAGTTTTAGGCTGTTTGTTTAGCAGTTACTGTGTGCTTTTCCTTGCAGCCTTGGTCCCTATGAATTACCTCTTTTTAGTCAAACTTCTCAGTTGCAGGTAACAAAAAGGTAGCCCAAACTAGCCTAAGCAGAAAAGGAGTATCTATTGACTCTAACTAGCCTAAGCAGAAAAGAAGTATCTGTTGACTCTAACTAAAGAGTCCCAGGTGTACCAGCTTCAGGTATGGCTGTATCCAGAAGCCTTGGTTATGTCACCAGTATTTTCTGTGTCTTTTCAGCTCTGCTTTCCTCCATGTTGATTTCTCCCTCAGGTAGACAAAAATCTCCATCAGTTCCAGGCTTCTATGCTACTTTCTTAGCCAACAGAAAGAGGTCTTTTTTTTTTTTTTTTTGTAGATCGCTTCAGCAAGAGATTTAAAATTGATGTTAGCCAGATTTGGGTCACATATCTCTTCCAGAACCAGTTGTGCTGGACAGGAAGACTGTAATACTTCTGTGGACCCAAGTGGTGTACCCAGCCTTGGAGCCAAGATAAAGGATGGTTTCCCAAAGGGAAATTAGAGTACTATTACAAGACTTAACTGTTTACTTAGGGAAAAGGAACAGGTTTCTTTAAAAAGATTCACATGTGACTGCTCTTAGCAGTTTTATTCATAATGGCCCAGAATGGACATAGACGCTATTCAGAGAAAACAGGTTAAATAAACTGGTTTGTTCATACAATTGATGCAACTCAGCTATAGAAAGGAACAAACTCCTAATACACACAGCAACACAGATGAATCTCAAAACACATTAAGTAAAAGAAACCAGACACTCAAGTATACAGATGGCATGGTTATATTTTTGTGAAGTTCTGGAAAAGGCACAACTGGTCTGTAGTGGAACACAGCAGAACAGTGGTTCCCCTTGTGGGTAGAAGTAGAAAGTCAGTGGAAAGAAGAGGGTTCTAGGACCCAAAAGGTTTAGGGTTACTGGGCCTTGCCTCAAAATTCATAAGAATTCTGAAACCTTATGGGGATTACGTAACCACTCCTTGGTTTGAGACTAATGCTGAAATCAACTGGGACCCTTGAACTTGGATAACAGGCAGTTTGGGCTGAACATTCCGTTTCCTCCCAGCTGGGAGCTCCTTGGCTTTTTGATTTAGCTATGGTTCCAAGTCTGCGTTCCCACTTGTTTTGCAACAGCAAGCTTAGTGTTTTCAGAGTGGAGAGCTACAGGAACCTTTACTGAGAGTGTATTTTCTGGGGAAATTCAAGTTCACAGCTGACTGGATCTGGAGATAGCAGTGTGTGCTTGCTCAGGCACAGAGTTGTGTCTGACTCTTTGTGACCCTATGGACTGTTGCCCACCAGGCGCCTCTGGCCATGGCATTCTCCAGGCATTTGCCTGGAGCGGGTTACCATTTCTTCCTCCAGGGGATCTTCCTGACCCAGGGATCAAACCACATCTCGTGTGTCTTCTGCATTGGCAGGTGGATTCGTTACCACTGAGCCACCTGGGAAGCCCAGAGATAGCAGTAGTTTGTTGTAAAATGAGGTACTTCTCCCAGGCAGGGTGCTACCTAATGGGCAGAGCTCAAGCAGGGGAGGGCCCCTTAAATGATGGCGGCCGTGATCACTCCCGCATGCTTGGGATGTGTCAGCATTTTCTGTTGCTTGTGCCTTTGACTGCTTTGCTCAACTTAATTATACAGTTCCTTATCTTTTCCTGGTACTGCCTTATCTACATTTCAGAATTACTTCACATCAAATAGAAAGGAAGTGAGATGAGAGCATTTAAAAAGTCACAAGTCAGTGTTTTTTTGTGTGTGAGTGCGTCCTGACAGTTGGTGTAGGGGCTTCTTCTGCCTTAAGACTGGCCTCTCATCAAATTTGGGGCCCTCCTTTCCCGCCACTGCCTTCTGGTTGCAGGATGAGGCCGTCCCTAGCTTGGTATTTGACCTACTCCTCCAGACCAGGTGGATCAACTTTTTCACTTAAGTTTGCTGACAGTTTCAACCGCAGTTTCGTGTGTCTGTTTCTGCATCTACTCATTGCAAAAGGTTCTATGAGACAGCACTTTTTTTTTTCTTAAACATGCGTGGGATCTTTGTGGAGAAATACCCAAGAAACAACAGTGTTTGCTTCAAGGAGTGGGCGATTTCCTGACACTGCTTATCAGTGGGATTATTGATGAAAGGGGCTTGTTGAAGACAGTAGAGATGATGATTATTGCCTGTGGAGCTTTCTAGGCTGTGTGGAGAAGAAAAGATCTACCTACATCTACTGGCTGAAAAGCTGTTATAGATCTAGGTGAAAGTGTTAGTCACTCAGTCATGCCCACCTCTTTGCAACCCTGTGGAATGTAGCCCTCCAGGCTCCTCTGTCCCTGGAATTCTCCAGGCAAGGATACTGGAGTATCCTTGCCATGCTCTCCTCCAGGGGATCCTCTCAACCCAGGGACTGAACCCAGGTCTCCTGCATTGCAGGCAGATTCTTTATCTTCTGAGCCACTAGGGAAGCCCATAGGTCTAGATAGGTTCCAGGAAAAGTCAAGTAAGAGTTAAGTTAGGCTTCTTTAGGGTTAGTCAGACAAAACCAGTCTTCAGCTGGTTGTTGAGGAAAATGTACCCTGACAAAGAAGGAAAGGGTAGGTCTTCCCTGGTGGCTCAGTGGTAAGAATCCGCCTGCCAATACAGGAGACACAGGAAACATGGGTTCGATCTTTGATCCAGGAAGATCCCACATGCTTCAGAGCAACTAAGCCCATTTGCCAGAACTACTGAGCCTGTGCTCTAGACCCCAGGAACTGCAATTACTGAAGCCCATGCGCCCTAGATCCCGTGCTCCACAACGAGAGAGTAGCCCCTGCTTGCCACAGCTAGAGAAGAGGCCGCACAGCAGGGAAGACCCAGCACAGTCAAAAACAAATAAGTAAAATGAAAAAGAGGGAAAGAATGTGCCTTTCAGGCTCTTTGGAGGGCAGGGTGGGATGGGACAGGGCATCTGTGTTTGATAGTCTATAGATAAGACACATTGGATGGAATGTCAGCAGATGATGACACTAGATAGGCCTCAGGGCTGGATCCCATCCTTCACCCTCCTGTCCCTTCACATGCAAGCCTGTTCTCTTATCCTGGGACTTGTTCTCGGTGTGCTCCTGCTCCTCAGCCAACATGCTTCCATTTCCTCCACCTGTAATCCCTCTGTCTACTTGCCTCCCCCCAAGCCTCTACCCCCGTCTCTGGGTCACAGCCCTGCTAGCCAGGAATTGCTGTCTTCATTGCTTCCACACTCTCCTGCCTGGCCCCTCCCGTTGACAGTGTTTCCCGCCTCCCAAGGTCATCAGTAACACCCTGGAGACCGTCCTTTTCTGTGGCATGTGGTATTATCTGTCACCCTCTCATGTAAACTTTCCTGCTTTGAGGGAGATTAAGATTTAGAGATATCATTGCACAGACAGGGCCGGGGGAGGAGGTTACGTAGGAGTGAGAGGGGACAGCAGCCCGGCTTGAGTCCTGAGGAGCGCCAGCATTTATGATTCTATTGTTTTATGTATTTTGCTGTGCTGGGTCTTTGTTGCTGTGCGGACTTCTCTCTAGTTGCAGTGAGCAGAGGCTGCTCTGTAGTTGAGGTGTGCGGGCTTCTGTCTTTGCAGAGCCCAGCCTCTAGGACATGCGGGCTTCACGCGGCACATGGCTCAGCAGTTGTGACTCACAGACTTAGTTGCGCAGTTGTGGCTCCATGGCCTGTGGAACCTTCCCAGATCAGGGATTGAACCTATGTCTCCTGTGTTGGCAGGCAGATTCTTTACCCCTGAGCTACCAGGGAAGCCCAGCTCCAGCATTTAGAGAATGTTCAGGAGGGAGATCAGCCCAGTAGACTGAGGAGGAGCTGAGATGAGGTGTAGGCACCCCACACAGCAGGGAGGCCCTGAAGCCAGAGGTGGAGGAGGGAAGGGACACCTGTGCCTGCATGCTGACACATCAGGTCGGATAAAGCAGGAAAGGATCCAATGCTTTGGCCTGTAGGAAGTGATTCACTTTTCTTGAGAACATTTTCGCTGGGCTGGTGAGGATGAAGCTAGCTGAAAGTGGGTTGAAAAGTGAAATAGGGGTGAAGAAGTAGAGGGGCACATGCTTAGACAACTTTAATTTTGAAGTGGAACCAGGGATGGGTGGGTCTGTGAGGTGAACATGCGGTTAAGAAGCTTTTATTTTTAAGATGGGTCCCTGCCCCAAAGTGTGCTTGTTTGCTTGTAAAGCATAGGAAAAACATGTCAAGTGGTGCAAGAGGAGATGGGGTTCAGAGCACAGATGAAGGAGATTTTAGTCTTCAGTAAGTGAAAGGACAGTCTTCTGTCTTGAGGGGAAGGCGGAATGGAGCTCTGCTGCACGAGGTCATGGTTTTGATGGTGGGATCGTTTGCAGAGACCTCATGGTCTCTGGCTTGTCATCTGAGCAAAGTAGGAACCTTGGACATCAGTAAAGGAGACCCAAAGTCAGGTATGAGGGCAGGAGCAGAGGTACTGAGGAGAGAAGAGGTTTGAAGTGTCCAAATTATCAGAAAAGGTAACTGATTTTTCTAGTAGCAGAATGGGAATACTTGCTGTCAATGTTTGTATAAAGTAAAACCCACCTGTCCATTTGGGGGGCTTCCCCCTGTTTTAATATGCACAGGGTAGGCATGTAGAAGGCAGGTGGTTCCAACCAGGATTCTGCTTTATGTGGCAGGAGAGAGCAACATTTTTCCATGCTGATCTGGTCTTTCCCAGGATCTTCCCACGGGACTCATCCTTGGTCCACACCCTCACCTTGGTTGTGGTTCAGTGGGGGCTCTTTGCTCCTTCCTCTTTGCTCAGCAGATGACCTTTATGCTATTCATCCTCAAATTTATTCACTTTGAATCTCTTAAACTCTAGATTCCTGATTTCATGTGGTTCTAATTAGTGCAACTAGACATTTTTTTTCTTAAGGGACATGTTATTTGTATTGAAATGCATTATATAAGACCTGCAGTGGTAAAATCCCATGGATGGAGGAGCCTGGTAGGCTATAGTCCACGGGGTCACTAAGAGTCGGACACGACTGAGCGACTTCACTTTCACTTTTCACTTTCATGCATTGGAGAAGGAAATGGCAACCCACTCCAGTGTTCTTGCCTGGAGAATCCCAGGGACGGGGGAGCCTGGTGGGCTTCCGTCTATGGGGTTGCATAGAGTCCGACACGACTGAAGCGACTTAGCAGCAGCAGCAGTGGTAAAAATAGCACTGCACATGTGAGGAAAAAAAGATGTGTCGCAGCTAAGTTGGACTTCATAAAAATTGAGAACATGTGCTTTAAAGGACACAATTCAGTAATCACTTTTATAAAACCAATAAAAACGGGCAAAGGGCAGTTCTCCCAAGAAGATACAAAAATGGCATTTGAACATCGGAAAAGATGTTCAACATCACTAGCCATCAAAGAAATGCAAAGCAAAACCATGGTTAGCATTTCATACCTACTCAGATGGCTGTAATCAAAAAGGTAGATAATATCACGTGTTGATGCAGATACCAGAGATAGCAGAACCCTCCTATGTTGCTGATGGAGATATAGATGGCACATCCACATTGGAAACAGTCCAGCAGTTCTCCAAAGCTTCAACATAGAGTTACCATATGACCCAGCAGTTGCACTCCTTGGTACATGCCCAGAAAATGAAAACATGTCTGCAAGTATTTATAGCAGCTAAAATGTGAACACAACCCAAAATGTCCATCAGTTGATGAGCTGATATACAAAATGTAGTATATGCAAACATGGAATATTATTGAACAATCAAAGAAAATAAAGTGCAGAATAGGTAAATATCTAGAGACAGAAGGTCAATTAGTGTTTGGTGAGGGCTGGCAGAGATGGAGATGGACATGTATTTAAAATGTGCATTTCAATCCGTTCAGTCGCTCAGTCACGTCCAACTCTTTGTGACCCCATGGACTGCAGCAAACCCGGCTTCCCTGTCTATCACCAGCTCCTGGAGCTTGCTCAGACTCATGTCCTTTGAGTCGATAATGCCATCCAACCTCTCATCCTCTGTCTTCCTCTTCTCCTCCTGCTTTCAGTCTTTCCCAGAATCAGGATCTTTTCAAATGAGTCAGTTCTTCACATCAGGTGGCCAAAGTATTGGAGTTTCAGCTTCAACATCAGTCCTTTCAATGAATATTCAGGACTGATTTCCTTTAGGATGGACTGGTTGGATCTCCTTGCTGTCCAAGGGACTCTCAAGAGTCTTCTCCAACACTGCAGTTCAGAAGTTTCAGTTCTTCAGCGCTCAGCTTTCTTTATGGTGCAACTCTCACATCCATACATGGCTACCGGAAAAACTATGGCTTTGACTAGACAGACCTTTGCCTGTAAAGTAATGTCTTTGCTTTTTAATATGCTGTCTAGGTTTGTCATAGCTTTTCTTCCAGGAGCAAGCATCTTTTAATTTCATGGCTGCAGCCACCATCTGCAGTGATTTTGGAGCCCAAGAAATATCAGTATTAATAGTATAGCTGATTAACAATGTTGTCATAGTTTCAAATGAGCAACAAAGGGACTCAGCCATACATAAACAAGTATCCAGGGTTTTCTGTGTACAAGGCCACGGTTTCTGCAGGTGGAGATAGTTTTACTTTTTTCTTTCCAGTCTTGGTCCTTTTATTTCATTCTATTGCCCTAACTAGAACCTCCAGAACAGTGTTGACTTGTTGCTGATCTTAGCGGGGAAAGTTTTAAGTCTTTCACCAGTAAGTATGATGTTATCTATGGGTTTTCATAGATGCCCTTGATCAACTTGAGGCAGTTCTCCTGTATTCCTGGTTTTTATATTACTTTTTAAATAAACAAAAGCAGAAATTTTAAGAAGATATGAATATTTACATACAAGGAATTCAGTTTACTTCTAGGAGGGATGGGGGAGATTCAGTGTGAAGCTGATCTTTGTGGATATGGAGATATATTAATTGAACCACCTTTCCCAGAAGGTAGGGGGATCATGTAAAATTTCAACATCCTAAAAAATTTTCCTTTTTTCTTCCCATCTCCTTTTTTTTTTTCCCATCTCCTTTTCTCTTTAAGCATGTGTCCATTTTCACCTAGTTACAAAAGCTTACTTAAAAAAATTTTTTTATTGAGGTATAGTCGATGTTGTGTTGACTACTGCTGTAAAACAGAGTGATTCAGTGTTTTATATATGTGTATATATACAGACACACACACACACATTTTTAAAATCATTTTTTAATTTATTTTTACTTTCTGGCTGTACCATACGACTTGTGGGATTTTGTAGTTCCCCTGACCAGGGATTGAATTAAGGCTCTCATCAGTGAGAGTGCAGAGTCCCAACCACTGGACCACTAGGGAATTCCTGAAAAATTTTTTTTAAATATTCTTTTCCATTATGGTTTAATCATAGGATATTGAATATAGCTCTCTGTGCTATACAGTATGACCTTGTTATTCATCCATCCTATGTATAAAAACTTATATCCACTAACCTCAACTGCCCACTCCATCTCTTCTCCAGTCCTCTTCCCCTTGGCAACTATCAGTCTGTTCTTTGTGTCCATGATTCTGTTTCTGTTTCATAGACAGATTTCATTTGAATCATATTTTAAATTCCATATATAAGTGATATCTATGGTATTTGTCTTTCTCTTTCTGACTGATTTCACTTAGTATGATAGTCTTCAGTTACATCCATGTTGCTGCAAATGGTATTATTTCTTTCTTTTTTATGGCTGAGTAGTATTCCATTGTATATATGCACCACATCTTCTTTATCCATTTATCTGTTGATGAACATTTAGGTTGTATCTTGGCAAAACAGTAGCTTACTTTTAAAATTGCCTATTAAAAAAATAATAAAATAACATTGCCTATTATTGTCTTTTATCCTGATTATCTACTGTTACATTTTATTTTCATCAGAATACATTTATCTTACCTTAAGTCAGAAACTTTTAGTAGTTAATTTCTCTTCCCTCTACAGTAAAAAAAAAAAAAATCACAGTGCTTTATGACTTGAAAAGTGTCTTCATATAAGATCTTATTTGAGTCTTCAATTACAGATTTAAAAACAGGGCAAAGTGAAAGTCACTCAGTCGTGTCTGACTCTTTGCGACCCCATGCACTATACAGTCCATGGAATTCTCCACATCAGAACACTGGAGTGGGTAGCCTTTCTCTTCTCCAGAGGATCTTCCCAATCCAGGGATCAAACTCAGGTCTCCCGCATTGCAGGCGGATTCTTTACCAGTTAAGCCGCAAGGGAAGCCCAACAATACTGGAGTGGGTAGCCTATCCCTTCTCCAGCGGATCTTCCTGGCCCAGGAATCGAACCAGGGTCTCCTGCAATGCAGGTGGATTCTTTACCAACTGAGCTATGAGGGAAGCAAAGTTAAAAAAAAAAGGCAGGAGGAGGGTAAACCAGAATGCTTTACAAGAGCTGGGGCTACAGCGTGCTGCTTTTGGAAGGTACTTACTAAGTACTCCTGACTTGTTTGAACACACCGAATCCAAGCATCACTGGACTGGGGAAGCATTCCAGGACCGCTTGCCACTGTATTAGTTTCCTAAGGCTGCTGTGAACAAATGACCATAAACTAGGTGACTACAAACAAAAGAAATGTATTCTTTCACAGATCTGAAGGCTAGAATTCCGAACTCAAGCAGTTCTGTTAGTTGCAGAATCAAAGGTAGGGTCCTTCTTGGGGGCTCAGAAGGGGAATATGTTCCCTATCTCTCTCCCAGTTTCTAGTGGTTGCCAGCAATCGTTGGCACTCCTTAGCTTGCAGCTGCCTAACTCCAGTCTCTGTCTCTGTCAGATGGCTGTCTTCCCTGTCTTCCCTCTCCACCTGGCATTCTCTCTGTGTGTCTCTTGTTTCTTCTCTTGCACGGACACAAGACATATTTGATTATGTGTGTGTGTGGGGGTACACAGTCATGTCTGACTCTTTGCGACCCCATAGACTGTAGCCCACTAGGCTTCTCTGTCCGTAGAATTTTCCAGGCAAGGAAATTGGAGCATGTTGCCATTTCCTACTCCAGGGGATCTTCCCAACACAGGGACTGAACCCACGTCTCTTATGTCTCCTGCCTTGGCAGGCAGATTCTTTACCACTGCGTCACCTGGGAAGCTGCATGAACCACCAGGGAAGCCCTCATGTTAGATTGAGGCCCACCCTTTTCCAGTATGATCTCATCTTAACATGCGTCTTAATTACATCTGCAAAGACGCTGTTTCTATATAAGGTCACACTCACAAGTACCAGAAGTTAGGACTGCAGCGTCCTAACCAGAAGAATGGTTAAACCCACAACAGCCACTAATAAGTTCTCTTTTCCTCCCCTCCCCGCAGGCGCCCCTGTATACCATGGCCCTCGTGTCTGCTGATTCCCGAATTGCAGAACTGCTCACAGAGCTCCATCAGCTGATCAAGCAAACCCAGGTAAAAAGCCACAGCCCTCCACTCGTAGAGGGGATCGTGGGCTGTGATACTGAACTGTGGAGGGGGCAGGGGTAGTTGTGTTCAAAGAGTTTGGACGTGCCAGAACCACAGTGATGTCATGAAGGTGAGAGGAGGAGCATGGAGGGTATGACCGCCGTGCCTATTGGATTTTCTGTCACGTGCAGGATTTCATGGTTCTTTTTGGTTAGTAACAGCAATATTGCGATACTGAGCTATATTCACATACAGTTCACCCATTTAAGGTGTACAGTTCAATTTGAATCCAATATTCAACGTGTTGTGCAACCATCACCATCATCAAGTTCAGAACATTTTCAAAAAAGCCCCGTACCCTGTAGCAGTCACTTTCTGTATGCCTCCACCTCCTTGTTCCAGGTAAACAGAGACACTCCTATCAGGCAAAATATTCCAGGTATGTTTAGAGGTTATTTCCCAAGAGCTGGTCAAGGGCCAACCCTGTTTTGAAATGCCCAGCGTTTGAAAACCCTAGCCTGCTGAATTAATCTTTAACTGCATACCCACCTCCCTAGCCCTTGGCCCTGATACAGCAAAATAATCATTTGAACATTTACATTTAGTATAGCATTTATAGACAAGGGCATGGCAACCCACTCCAGTATTCTTGCCTGGAGAATCCCCATGGACAGAGGAGCCTGGCGGGCTACAGTCCATAGGGTCACACAGAGTCGGACACAACTGAAGTGACTTTGCATGCATACGTAGCATTTGTATAGCAGATACAGGTATACCTGATGTAATAGTATCAGGATGAATATGCCTGACATTTGCAGGAATCTTTGTAACGTCGAGATAGACTTAAAGAAACAACTAAATCTGTTCTATAGAACCATTACATGCACTTTCATACTTTTGTCCTAATTTGATTACCCAATTTCCTCTTTCATCTTCCACTCTCTGTACCTTACGATAGATTTATGTGAAACTGTTTGGTATCAAAATTAGCTGATGAGTCAAATCCAGTTCCTCCTCAGGCCAGTCATTTTTTATCAGCATTTCATTCTCAGAAGACTTTGACTCAATCCCCTAATACATTTGGTCATCAGTATCAGTATTAGCCTATGACTTACTTAACAAAACATAGTCATATCTTACTGACAGTACCAGTGTGTTATAACATAATGAAGTGTGATCATAGTAAAATTGGTTTCATTATAGAACAGATCAGTAAGAATTACAGAGCAGTTTCTTTTACCTTTGCAACAGAATTGGCCCTGCCCATTTACCAGATTTATGAACAGGCTTTAGGACAGTTGGCCATGATTCAGTTATTTCTGAATTAGTGGGCTGTTTCAATTATGTGATATAACTGCATTCACTCTTAACTGCATTTTGCCAGATGGCTACCCTCTCAGGTTTTTAGAAATTCTGACATAAAGGTTAAAAGATAAAGTTACAATTTCTTTCTTAGGAATCATCCTAGCTCCCAGCATCTTCACTTGCAGCCTTGGTCCTAGGATCACTGACATGGGGAAGAATTGTACCAGTTTCCTTCCCTACCCCCGCTTCCCCAGATGAATTGCTCATAGATACATGTGTTAATTTCTAGACTCTCAATTCTATTCCATTGATTTATATGGCAGTGTCACACCATTCAACACTGCAGCTTTGTAGAAAGTTCGGAAATTGAGAAATGTGCGTTCTCCCATGTTATTTTTGTTTTTCTTTTTTGAGATTGTTTTGGCTGTTCTGGATCAATTGAATTTCCATATGAATTTGAGGATGAGCTTTTCCGTTTCTGCAGAGAAGTCAGCTGGAATTTCGATGGGGGTTGCGTTGAATCTGTGGATCACTTTGTCTTTTTTGATAAAGGAGTGTCATTAAATGTATAACTTGTGATTGAACTTTAATGCCTTTTGTACTGCTTTTGCATTAGGTGGGGGAAAAATTCCTTTTGCTCTTAGGGATTTGGAAGTTGGATTTACAGAATGAGGGCCCTATTTATGGGGCCTCTGGCCAGGGCTGTAGGGTACTTACCACAGCAGCATGAAGGGCCCCTCATGTCCTGTCGACCTCATCCTTGCAGGAAGAGCGTTCGAGGAGTGAACACAACTTAGTGAACATCCAGAAGACCCACGAGCGGATGCAGACTGAGAACAAGAGTGAGTAGCTGGGCTCAGGAGAGAAAGGTGAGGAGGGGGGTGGGTGCGAGCTAAGACTGGCTGTCCTCATTTTCAAAAGCAACTTTTGCGTGTATCTGCCTGATCTGAAATGAACTGCTGCCTAAGCCTGAAGGACAGTTTTCACTCAGGCCAGGTGACCCAAGATGACCCAGAAGATGGATGACAGACTCCCATGCATCTGTCTCCCTGTGTTTACTCTGCAGTCTCTCCCTATTACCGGACAAAGCTGCGTGGCCTCTATACAACTGCCAAAGCCGATGCGGAGGCTGAGTGCAAGTGAGTACTGTCCCTCTGCTTTGCCGTTGCCTCCCTCCTCACCCAGGTGCTGGGCTGTAGGAGCCCAAGACCCCAGCCTGCCCCCGCTCCTCAGGGGTAAGCAGATCCTGACTCCTAGCCTCTCCTGTAGGGCCCAGCTTCTCTAGAGCCCACTCTTGTCCCTCTTCCCCGGCCCACTGTTGTATAAATGGCAGAAGGGCATAGGTCAAATTGCAGTGCTGCCTTTTCCCTATCACTTGACCTTTGGTGGTCTCTTGAGCTAAGACTCAGTTACTCCCTCATTAAAATAGGGATAATAACTCCCTATAGAATTGTCAACGTAAAATGTGGTAATGCATATAAAGTCACTGATACCTGTATTTTCAAACTGTTTTGACCATGACCTATGGCGATGCCTGGTGCTGGGCAGTCTCCACAGAGACACACAGGATAGTGAGGGGCCTGCCTTCAGGGGCAAGCCATCCAGAAAGGACAGATGCTCTAAAAAAGTTACAGGACAGTGTAGTTGGTGGGCCGGCAGAGAGGTGCTCACTGGGCCTCGGAATCTGGGACCCTCTCAGGGAGGAGAGAAACTTGAGCTAGGGATGGGTAGGCGGACAAGATGGAGTGTGCCAGGGCTGTGGAGGAGCACGTGCAGGGCTCAAGCATTTGGGGAGTGAGAACTAGCCCTGTGTGGCTGGGGGAGGGGAGGGCATGATGGGGAGGGCCTTCAATACTCGGACTTTATCTTGGAGGCAATAGGAAACCAAAGATGGTATAAGAGCAGGAGAGAAATGCCCGGCTGTCAGGCAGAGAACAGACTGGGTGAGATTCAAGTCTCGCTTGGAGACCAGGCATAAGGTACGATGGAGTTGAGCTGAGGCAATGTCAGTGGGGCTGGAGAAACAAGAGGCAGGTTCTGAGATCAAATTGGGGACCAGATGGGAGAGGAGAAGCTTTCCAAGGTTTTTAGCTTAGACAAAGGGGTCTGATGGGGAACAGAAACAAAAGGGTGGGGCTGACTGGCGGGGAGGGAACACAGTGAATTCTGGTCGGAGGTGTTGCTTTCTTGGCTTTCCAGCCTGCCCTTGCCCACCCCCATCTTCTCCTGATTAGAAGGTTCATTGTGGGGCCCTTTCCCACTAGAGGGCCTGGAGTTTGGCTTGTATAGGTCAAAGTGACTCACACTCATTTGAAAGTAAAAGGCAGATGTTCCCTTCTCAGATTAACTGCCGGCAGAGTGAGGCAGAGTGAGGCGACAGCTTCTGCAGCCAGATGGTTTGGGCTCTTCTCTGGCCTCGACTTTCCAGAGTTTAACACTTAAAGCTTATTTCCGAAGTGCAGGTCCCTGGCAGTTGTGCTGCCATTTGACTTTTTTCAGACTCTCAGAACTTCTTACATTCAGTCACTAAATATTAAGTAAGGAGTCCTCCCCTCCAGATACCATGCTGGGAACAGAAGAGCGAATGAGGCAGATAAGACACCAGCCGTGCCCACAGGAGCTCCACGTCTGGGTGGGGAAAACGTGGTGGTATTCGTGCCCACGCGGCCCTGACCCGGGTGCTGTGGTGCCTGTCAGCTCTTCTTCCTAATATTTGTGGTAAACCTCTCGTGAAACTGCAGAGGCCCCAGGAGCCCATGCTGCTTCATCACCTACTGTGCTCTTCCTTCATCTGAGCCTTCAGCTCTTCCTAGCCAGTTTTCCTCCTGCTTTTGCAGAAAACAGAAAACCCTCCATCTTCATTTAACAATCGTCTCTTTTGGCAGGAGTCAAAGGAGACGGATCAAAGATGTCACTTTCCATGTGCCAGTGGAGATGGGTAGCCATTCCAGGGGGGACAAGATATTTTCTTTTTCTTTTTTCAAAATGTATTTTTAAAAACTTGTTATTTTATATTGGAGTGTAGCCAATTGACAATGTTGAGATTCTTTCAAGTGCATAGCAGAGTGACTCAGCCATACATATACATGTATCCATTCTCCCCCAAACACCCAGACTGGTGGGAACAAGATATTTTCTGACACTGATTCAGAAGGCATTTCTCCGGATGCAGCTTCAGGAGGGCAGAGTGTCAGGGATGGTGTACTCCATGACTCTTTGGCCACAGACACTAACAGCCTCGCTCAGAGTTCCATTTAAGGAAGGTAGTTTGATGAGTAGTTAATCCAGTGCAGGCAGAGGTCAGTTTAACTTTGTGAGGACCTGGGCGGTCATAGCCTCAAACGTTAAGTGCCTGGAGCAGAGAATGAATGCCTTAGCGCCTGGACTCTGTCTGAGCCAGGCGCCGAGGTCTGGTCAGCAGGCTGCTTGTGTGTGGGCACCTGCAGCGTGGACACTGTCCTGTGGTGCTGACCGGGGGGAGGACTCTCGTCTCTGTTGAGGTCCTTTAATGGACCGGAACCTGGTGGTCTGGAGTCAACGATAAGAAAGTAAAAGAGAGAAAGAAGCTGATATTCCTTGGTTTAGGGAGAAAACCAATAAAACCCTTGACATGGGGCTTGCACTGCTTCACGTAGGCACAGGGCACCCTCTCACAAGGGTCTTGCAAGCCCGGGCAAGAAAGTGAGCTCAGCGGGCTTCTGCACTCCAAAGAATTAGCCTGAGAGAGAGAAAGAGAGAGAAACAGAAAGAAAGACACGGGGACCCAAGCTCTGATGGAACAAGGGTGTTTTATTCAACACTGTGGGTATATATACTGTCTTACAAGGTAGTTTTGTTCAGCAAAGATAAAGATCAAAAGTCCAGACTTACAATTATCAAGGAAACATAAGGCCATCCATATCAAAGAGAGAGAGTTGTAAATAATCACTTTTACCGTACGGTTCATAAAAAGGAAGAGGGTCGTAAATAGTTACTTCTCACCGTATGGAAAAACTAACAAAGGAAATGCATGCATTCCTCAGCCCCCGGAGTGGTTTGCAACTCCTCTTAATTCCTGAATGCTATGCTATGCTAAGTCACTTCAGTTGTGTCCAACTCTGTGCAACCCCATAGACAGCAGCCCACCAGGCTCCCCCGTCCCTGGGATTCTCCAGGCAAGAACACTGGAGTGGGTTGCCATTTCCTTCTCCAATGAATGAAAATGAAAAGTGAAAGTATTCAGGAATTAATAAGGAACAGAGGATTCATGACAGATCCAAAACAGCACACAGGAAGCCTCCTGTTAAATGCTTCCTGACAATTCCCCCTATTTTATTATATTTGTAAAAAAGGTCCTGAGCAATTGAGTTTGTTTAGTATTCACCAACCTTATAGAAAGGCAATGATAAACAACAAATATAATTACCAAGACAATCACCAAAGTTACAGTTCCAGACCCGATGCTGTGGGTGATAACTTTGAAACCATCCTCATGGGTCTAGCCCAGATAATTGATCAGCTAGTTGTTCAGCTAGTTTCCAAATTAGTGGAAGAGGGCAGACGTTTAGAAAAGGTTTCAAAGGTTTCCTTTTGCAGTAATTGTACGTTCAGAGAGGCATTATCATGTATGTTTTGTAAATGAAATTTGATTTGTTTCCAGTTGTAGGCACTATGATTGAAATGAACAGGAGTAACACAAAACTGAGTAGAATTCCAATCACATTTTAGTATCACTTGTTTTTGCAAATCTATTAATTGATCTCTGACCCATTTGATGGCTGTTTTTAGTTCCTGTATTTCC
Organism: Bison bison bison; assembly: GCF_000754665.1. NCBI lineage: Eukaryota > Metazoa > Chordata > Mammalia > Artiodactyla > Bovidae > Bison > Bison bison. Next base: position 10,933,633 of record NW_011494644.1, read on the forward strand.
TCTTGAATATCCTCACCTACCTGAGCAGCCTCTTCAGGACTGAGCATCTTCAGTCCAATTTTGGATAAAATTATATGTTTGAATCAAGGTATGTAAAGCAGCACTGGCAACAGCAGCAGTGGTGCAAATAGCTACTAACGCCAAAATGCCAAGAATCAGCCATCCAACGAATCGTTTAGATCGTTGGAGCAGTTTAGTAAGTAATCTGGAAGCAAGTCCAGCCATGGGACCTTCTTCCCAGGGTCAATGGAGATTTATTGGTAACCACAAATTATGTCAAGATCGAAGAATCAAAAGGGAATAATTTCTTAAAGAAATAGAGGAGTTAAGACAGGTATATAGTTTGCAATTAATACAAGTTACAGAACGTAAAGTCTTATTGTAAATTTCCTATGGCTGTAACAAAAGGAAGTAGGGACACAGGCCTGTATAAAATATGATTGATGATAGTGAAAGAAATAGTTACTATGACTACGACTGGTCCCTGTGAAATGCCGGGTCCAAGTCCCAGGTTCTTTGGTGCTCGCAGCAGGTTTCCAAATGTCCCATTGTTCAGCCCACTCTGTTTATCCAGGACATCCTAGGACGAGGTGGGGCTAATCCACTGTCAAGCCACCCAAGAAGTCCTTTGTCATGGTAATGCTCTATCATAGTGTCATTAACCTTCCATGCCACTTGAGTAGCATAGTCACCCGCAGTGCTATTAACATCATCTGAGCAGTTAGATAGCCACATACCATGGGGTCCCCAATCCACAATCGTATGATTAGCCACAAACATTAATTTTCCTGATTTGGGTTGACATTTGTCCCAACGAACAAGAGTATATGTAAAGTTCTTATAAGTAAACCCTTCGCATAATGTTCTTTGTTCTTTCCCTAACTCTTTCCCCAAAGTCTCAGTAGTATAAACATGGTTCACAAAGAAAGGGCAGTAAATAATCCAAGCAACATCCGAAAATCCTTTTTGGGAGGCAGGCCGAAAGCACAAGTCTGTCGGCTAACGTTTATGCATAATTCTGCTGGGCCCATGCAAAAAGGAAGGACTTCATAACCTAGAGAAATATTAATTAGTTTTCCTTCTTCTTCAGTGTGTGAGGACCCTTTAATGCTCCAGGGAGAAGGTGTATGTATAGAGTCATTAGTTGAAACGATTGGTCCTCTCTCCGTCCATTCGACCACCTGTAGTAGAGGGGGGTTGGGTATGTAAGCCCAGGAAGTATGATTAGTTAGAGCTTGAACAGGGGAGGCACAGGCAAGCAGACTGAGCATTGCGAGGAAAATGTATTCAGGACTCCAGGACTCCGAAGCATTCCCTGTTGAAAGATCAAATTTTCAGCTCGATTAGTACGCGTTTTTATTTGTCCCCAAGTGGGGAGATCATAAGGTTGATGCCGCCGAGGGTGGTGCTTCCTGGAGATCTTTAGAGCCGCCATGGCCCATATTGGAATTTCTTCCTCCTGGGGTTTTTGTTGTTTTGTCTCTATTTTGAAGGCCAGGGGCCCCCTTGGGTCAAATCTTCCGAAGAGGAAGCCATGTGAGTTCGTTGGATCCATCTGGGGAAATACAAGCAAACCCCTTTCCCTGATTAGTTTCCCAGATTTCCATTGTTTCGTTAACCCGTCGTGGTTCCAAATGGGCAGGGAAGTGAAGTGTCCTTCAGTTCCTCAAAATGCTTTTCTGCTCTTGTTAAGATATGTCCCTGTGGTAAGTTTAAAAAATTTAAAACAAATAAAGCTGTATTAACAATAGTTATAGGTTTTGAAAATATCTTATGTTGGAATCTAGTAAAGTCTGCTTTTGATAAGGAGGACAGTAGTGTTCCTGTGTATTCCCCCTTTTAAAATTTTTTAATTTGCAACTTTCGTGTGTGATGTGCTCATTTGACTATGCCTTGTGCGTGTGGATTATATGGAATACCTGTAATATATTTAATAGAAAAAGATTGTAAAAATTGTTTAAAGTGTCTAGAAATACAGGCAGGGTCATTGTCTGTTTTTATAGAACTAGGAGTTCCCATTCCAGCAAAAGAAGCTAATAAGTGAGTTATAACATGTGTAGCCTCACCGCAAAGAGGTGTGGCCCAAATAAAAGAAGAATTAGTGTTGATACAGACATAGAGAAAGAAAATGGAGAAAGTTCAGGGCAATGAGTTCATCCATTTGCCATAGTTCATTAGGTTGCAAACCGTGAGGATTAACACCTTGTGCAATGGGTCGAAGATGTGGAATCTGTAAGTAGAGCAATTACTAATAATTTCTTTAGCCTGGCGGTATGGGATTGTCCATAGCTGGTGTAGGGAGCCAGCATTGTTATGCAACAGAACATGCTGTTCCTCCAGAGTAGCAAAGGAAACCAGTTTATCAGCCTCTTCATTACCATGAGTCATGGGGCCGGGAAGGCAAGAATGTGCTTGAATATGTGTAATATAAATGGAAGAATTGTGTTCCATTTATATTGGAAGATAGTAGTTCGAAAAAGAGTTGTTGAATAATAGGTTGATTGGAGTTTATGGTGGAGGTTTCTATATTTTTTAATACAAAAACTGAATATAGAGTCAGAGACTATATTAAGGGGGTAAGGATGTAGGCAAGTAACTTGAATAAGAGCATATAATTGATTTTGTTGAGCAGAATGAAATTTAGTATAAAAGACTTTATATTCCTTAAGAGACCAGAATGAAGCTTTGGCGTTTTTAGTCCCATCTATATAAAAAAATCTCAGCTTGTGGTATAGGCTGTGAGCTGATAATATGAGAAATAATAAATGCAGTATTTTTGAAGAAATTCCACAGCTTACCAGAAGGATAATGAAATGAAATTTCTCCAAAATATTCCAGAAAAGCTATTTGGAAATCAGTAGAAGTTTGTAATGCGTTCTCAAATTGAGATTTATTGATAGGTATTACAATTTTATGAGGATCAGAGCCAATTAGAGTTTTAGTCCTATTTCTTCCATTGATAGTGATTAGAGCAATTAAATCAAGGTAGGGTATAAGTGACTTTATTCCCCTAAAACGGGTATAGATCTATTCTACTGGGTGTTCTTATTGGGCAAGAAGTCCTGTGGGAGAATGAAGAGAGGGGAGTATAAACAATTCTAGAGGTAAATCTAGTTTGATGCAAGTAAGAAATTGTTTTTGTAACTTATTTTGCACTAAGTAGAGTTCCTCTCGTGCCTCTTGAGAAAGTGAACGAGGGCTATTTAAATCAGGAGCGCCTTTTAAAGTATTAAATAGGTTATTGAATTGATAATTAGCAATGCCTAAAGAAGGTCTCGGAGAAGGCAATGGCACCCAACTCCAGTACTCTTGCCTGGAAAATACCATGGATGGAGGAGCCTGGTGGGCTGCAGTCCATGGGGTCACGAAGAGTCGGACACGACTGAGCAACTTCACTTTCACTTTTTATTTTTATGTATAGGAGAAGGAAATGGCAACCCACTCCAGTGTTCTTGCCTGGAGAATCCCATCCCAGGGACGGGGAGCCTGGTGGGAGGCCGTCTATGGACCCTTCAGACACAACTGAAGCGACTTAGCAGCAGCAAGAGCTTTTGAAAATCATTTAAGGTTGATAATTTATCAGTACGGATCTGAGTGAGTTGGGGAATAATATGTTGTCCATTAACAACAAACCCCAAGCGATGGTAAGGTGTAGAGGTTTGAATTTTTTCAGGGGCAGTGATTAATCCAGAATTTTTTAAGCGTAGTTGAGCTATATCAAACATGTGTTGAGTTTCTAAGATAAATGGAGCTGAAAACAATATATCATCCATATGGTAAATAACAAGAAAGTTAGGAAATTGTTTTCTCACAGGGTCAAGGGCTTTGGCTACATAGTACTGACACACGGTGGGAGAATTCATCATCCCTTGTGGCAGTACAGCCCATTGGTACCGTTTATGAGGTCTGATATGATTAGGATAAAGGAGAGAGAATGAATCTCTCTCGGTCTAAAGGGTGTAAAGGTATATTAAAAAAGCAGTCTTGTAAATCAATAATAATTATGTGCCAGTTTTGAGGAATAGTGGTAGGTGATGGGATTCCTGGTTGTAATGCACCCATAGGTTTCATAGATGCATTAACTTTTCTAAGGTCTGTTAGGAGATGCCATTTGTTAGATTTCTTTTTTATAACAAATATAGGAGAGTTCCAAGGAGAACAAGATTCCTCAATATGCTTTAATTCTAGTTGTGTATCTATAAGTTCCTTAGCCACCTGTAATTTCTCTATCGTGAGGGGCCACTGCTCTGTCCAAATAGGCTCGTCATTCTTCCAAGTTATTTTAATAATTGTATTGTTTCTTAAATGAGCAGTGGCCCCTAGGAAAAATGTGGAATGTATATCTGAGTTTGCCATTGCATAAGTCAGTCCCTTCCTATTAGATTAAGGGGTGCATCTATCACAGAAGGTCTTAATGTTGCAGGTTGGCGTTCTGGTCCCTCACATGGATAGATTTGAGTACTCTGATAAACCTCTTGTACTTTGGTTTGAGAAATCTCTGCAATTTGGCAAGAAATTTTTGTACAGGCCAGGATTTGGGCCATAAATGTTTGGAAATAATAGTAATATCAGATCCAGTGTTGAGACCAGAAAATCTTTTACCATTAATTTTGATATTTATAGTCGGTCAGTCAAATTCAGATACTAATGATGTCCAAAAGGACTGTTTTTGATCTGTACTGCCAAATCCGCCCATCTGTACACTATTAGAGGAGTTAATAGAAATGTAAGGTAAAAGAAGTAATTGAGAAATTTTATCCCCCTTTTTGAATTGCCGTAAAATCTGAGATGACGTCATAATTTGAATTTCTCCTTTATAATCTGAATCAGTGACTCCAGGGTGAACAGTAATTCCTTTAGAAGTCAAACTAGATCGGCCAAGTAAAAGACCGAAGGTTTGTGGGGGCAGATTTTTGGAGGTTTTTTAGTAGCTTTCTTAGGGCAGTCCCTTTTTAAATGGTTCTTATCTCCACATGTAAAGCACCTTCATTTCCTTTTCTTAAGGCAGCAACCATTGTTTCAGCTAGCATTTGCATCTTTTGAGTTTCTGATCCTAGATTGTGACAAGCCTTCAAATAATCAATAATAGTCTCTGTCTCACTAATTGGAGCTATAGCCTTTTGACATTCCTGATTTGCATTTTCATAAGCAAGTAATTTCTCTAGTTGCCTTTTGGCTTCTTCTCCAATTACAGTACTGGAAATAGCAGTTTCTAATCTAGCTAAAAAATCAGCATACGTTTCATTAGGTCCTTGCAGTATTTTAGTGTAGCTACCTGTAGGCTCCCCTTTAGGAGTGATTTGATCCCAAGCTTCAAGGACCACTGTTTTTAATTGTTCATGTAACAAAGGAGGGCACTGTATTTGAGCTTCTGTAGCGTCAAATTGTCCTGTCCTAAATGTCCTGTTAGCATCTCAAAAGTAATTTAATTTGGTGAATGCCAGCTCAAGCGTTTCTGTTAGCATGATCTCTGGCTATATCGTGAAACCACATTATCCACTGAAGATATTCTCCTGGTTTAAGGAGAGCTTTTATTAAAGTTCACCAATCATGGGGAATAAAATTTCCAATAGAGGATACTACAGAATTTAGACGTGCTTTAGGAAAAGGTGAATGTGGGCTGTACATAGTTATAGCTTTTTAAATTTGTTGCATGTGATAAAAGTTAATACTCTCATATTGAGATATTATATGCCCTTGAGTGTCAGGATTTCTAAAAACTGGAAAGGCGGAGAAACCATCAGCTTCAGAGACTTGTGATTGCAAAGCCAGCAATTCAGAGAGCCTTTGTCATGAAGGAGAGTGAGTAGGTAGCAAATTCTTACAATTAAGAGTATGTGGTAAAAAACTTATTATTGTTATTCAGAAAGGTGTTGTTGGTTTTAATGTCAAAAGGTGTCTTAGGGGAGTTGTTGCCAGAATCATTAGGTTCTAGCAAGGGAGAGACTTTGGGATTTGTGCCCATTGGCAGGGGAGGAGTGCTTGGAGCAACCAGGGCAGGGCTTGTAGGAAAGCTCTGAAATATTTTATGTTCTAATTGGGCCTTTTGTAAGGTTTCATCATCTAATTCATATTCATGTAGTAAGTGTTCTGCCTGTTGCTGAATATCAGGAGGGCTAGAATTACCTCGAAATGGCAGAATCACAGCTTTGATGAGAGCCCATAGGGGCCAGAAATCTATTGGAATATTTTTTCCCTGTCTGGCAGCTCATTGAACATTTTCTTTGACCTGGTGCCAAATTTTTAAATCAAAACTACCTTCATCAGGGAACCAAGGGTTACATTCAACCACTGTCTGAAGGCAAGCCTCTATTCGCTGGCGCGAAACTGAAAGTCCCTGAACTTTAAGTGGTGAAGTAAAGTAGAAAAGTGATGGGGCTTTCCAGCCATTTGGCCCATGTCTTAGTACTTACCCACCTCAATAGGTCCTTGAGTCACTCCGTCCAAATCTACCAGGTCCCTGTTCTGGGTGCCACTTGTTGAGGTCCGTTAATGGACTGGACACAACTGAGCGACTGATCTGATCTGATCCTGAATGGACTGGAACCTGGTGGTCTGGAGTTGATGATAAGAAAGTAAAAGAGAGAGAGAGAGAGGCTGATATTCCTTGGTTTACACAGAAAACCAATAAAGCCCTTGACACAGGGCTTGCACTGCTTCACGTAGGCACAGAGCACCCTCTCGCAAGGGTCTTGCAAGCCCAGGCAAGAAAGTGAGCTCAGTGGGCTTCTGCGCTCCAAAGAATTAGCCTGAGAGAGAGAAAGAGAGAGAAACAGAAAGACAGACACGGGGACCCAAGCTCTGATGGAACAAGGGTGTTTTATTCAACATAGTGTGGGTATATATACTGTCTTATAAGGTAGCTTTGTTCAGCAAAGATAAAGATCAAAAGTCCAGACTTACAAATTATCAAGGAAACATAAGGCAATCCATATCAAAGAGAGAGGGTTGTAAATAATCACTTTTACCACAGGGTTCATAAAAAGGAAGAGGGTCGTAAATAGTTACTTCTCACCGTATGGAAAAACTAACAAAGGAAATGCATGCATTCCTCAGCCCTGGGAGCGGTTTGCCACTCTTAATTCCTTAATAAGGAACAGAGGATTCATGACAGATCCAAAGGAGGATTCGTGACAGATCCAGAGGATTCATGACGGCACACAGGAAGCCTCCTGTTAAATGCTTCCTGACAGTCTCGATCCATCACAGAATGTGTCCGCTGGGAAGCTGGAGGGAAGGTATTGTCCCTTCTCAGGCCTGATAGGGTCACGCACAGACACAGACCAGTTACAGGAGGGCAGAGAAGCCATGTGCTTGAGAGTCTAGAGTCTATTGTGTTTATCCTCCCGCTGGGCCTGGGGCTGAGGGAGACTGCGCAGCCAGCGCTGTTGCTAGATTCCTTCTTCTGTAGATGGCCAGAGGGTGGGCAGCTCCCGGGCAGTTCCATCTGTGCAGCACCCCTTGGCTTATTAGCTGCTTTCTGTCTGCCTCTGCAAGCATAATTCCAACTACCTCAGCAAGAGAGAAGAAAGCCCACAAGGAATTTTAACTAATTTTCTTTTTAAAAGTTCAATCTAATCAGATAATTACTGTGAACTGGTATGCAGCAGTACTGGATTACTTTAAAGAGCCCACACTGGTTAGGCCCTTATTAATGGTTGGGGAGGGAAGTTAGGGCTCAGGGTTCTTGGCTGAGGACACTTCAAAGGATCAGCCAGCAAGAGGTCTTTCCTCCACTATCCCAGGGGAAGCAAGCCTCTTGGGGTGGCCCTTCCCTGAAGGGTGCTGACAGGCTGGCAGGCTGCCTGCTAGAAGGTACAGACCCATGCTTTGCTGGGTGCTCATTCTGATTGACCTCTCTGGTTGGGAGAGGCAGAAATTTCAGTTCCAGAAAACTGCTCTTGAAATAGTAAATGATCTTAAAACATTGTTTCCTCAGACCTCCCCAGTGGAACTTCAGTAACTTTGTTGTGGTTCAGTAGCTAAGTTGTATCAGACTCTTTGCAGACCCCATGGACTGCAGCAATGTTACATTCCTTTCCTTGGAGATTCACAATGCAAGTTACAGTGGTAAAGGCTATGCCAAGTTCTGCAACAGTTTCTTTAACTCAGTATTAAGGAAGTATGCCAGTGGAGTATATTCACACACTATTCTCAAGGCTGGCTACGCCCAGAGGTTCTGATTTAACTAGGGTGGAACTCATGTATTGGTATTAACTTTTTATATGATCAGACTTAGGTAAATATATTTTTATCACATTTGCTTTTATTGTTCTCTGTATAGTCAAAAAATTTTTTTTCTGAACCTTTTATGTTGCAGACACCATGCCTGATGCCTCTTGACCTCTAAACACATTATAATCATCATGTGCTTTACAAAAGGACATTCTTATTAAACAACCATAGCACATTTGTCAAAATTACGATAATATGCTGATATAAAACTATTAACTGAGCTACAGGTCTTATTTAGATGACCTTGATGGCAAAAGAACAGAATATTTTCCTAGTGTAGGTTAGTTTTCCTGCCTCTTTAGTCTCTCTCAATGTGGAACGGTTCCCAGGCTATCTCTGCTTCTCATGACTTTTACATTCTGAAAATGATAAGCCAATGTAGAATCTCCCTCAGTTGGGTTTGTCTGCTGTTTCCTCACAATTAGATTCAGGTTTTACGCTTCTGGAAGTGATGTCCTCCGTCTTCATATTAGAAGGCAAAACTCTCACTGGTAAAGGTGGGCTCTTCCGTATTTCTCAAGTTAGGGCTATTTTCCATTGTGTAATTGACAGGTATCTTAGATACTTTGAGACTATGTACATAGCCCATTTCACATCAACCCCCCCCCCCCTCCGGACTAGTTTTGGCATCTGCTGAGGATTCTTAAAACAACTAGGATTCTTTGTAAAAAGCTCCCTGAGCATTCTGCTGTCCAGCTAAGGCTGAGAACCATGCCATCAGTACCTCATAGAATATAATTTAGGACATAACTACATAAAAGGATGTCCTCCCAATAGGCCCAGAAGCAGTGATCAGACTTTCAAAGTTCCCTTTGGCCTCCTGGATTTTACTCCTCTGCCTGGTTGCCCTGTGTCCCAGTGCTCACTCACAAGCCCATGGTAGGTCTGGCCGAGTGGTCCCTGTGTCGGATGCCAGCCACGCTGAGCTTCAATGCTCTGAGCCTGCGGCAAGATGTTCATCCCTCGCTACTCTGTTTGCCCAGTTCCCTCTGCCAAGGCTGCCCCTTGCCCAGCCTTCTGGCCTCTGCCTGACAAATCCACAAGAGTCACACCCTCTGGGATACCTTCTGTGACCCTACTATGCTGTGTTCTCACGGGTCTCATGCTGAACCAAGGCCTTCCTTAACACGTGGGTTTTTACTAAAGGTTTGCTAGAGGAGTGGGCCGGAGAATAAATGACCTGAAGTGGATTCAGTGCTGCTTACTGCTGTTGAACTACCCTTTGGGGGAGGTCCCCCACACTCTGGGATGAAGAAGCCTTTTTCCAGCAAGGATTTGTGTGCACTTCTGCTAGGTTTCTTGGGTCCTGGCCACTCTGGAGCCCCCATAATTGAACTCCAGGGGTTTCCAGGGGGTGGGGACAAGTTCCCGCCACCCCCAGCCCTGCTGTGGGCCGAGACAACTCCCCATAGTCCTCCAGAGTGTCTCCTCTTATGTGTGCAACTAGGGCAGACCGCGAATTCTAACTTCTGTCCTCTGAAATCTCAATTGTTAGAGGCCGCCAGCACCCCACAGCCCTTCCGCAGCATTTGTCCGGTGCCCTCAGGCAAAGGGAGCCCTCCGCTTCGCTTACCAACCCTCTTAGGTTGTTTGTCCCACTACTTCCTCCCATCTCATCCGCTCTTTTGTGCTTTTAAGAATAAAGAGTACACATTTAGGGTCCATGGTTTCCAGCAGCAGGCTTGGTCTGAGCTGGCCAGCCTGCCGTAACGAGAAAAGGAAGTCTATGCTTTGTGCTTCACGCAGACCTCTTCTCTCCCTTCTCCCCCAACCTCAGCATCCTTCGGAAAGCCCTGGATAAGATTGCAGAAATCAAGTCTCTGTTGGAAGAGAGGCGGATTGGTGAGTTAGAGACCGCCCGGTGGAGTGATGGTTCCTGAGAGCGACAGTCGGGCTCCCTGTGGGGGCGCCTGTGACTTCAGTCCAGTGGGATTGTCCGGGGGCTTCTGACGGAGCAGCAGCAGCCTGGGGCTAGGAAGGGAATGGGGATGGTCCCCAGTGCTCCCTGCGGACCACGCTGATTGCCCTGCTCTGTCTACTGTCTGGGGCACTTACCCCCACCCCCTTTACTACTGCCACCTCACATTTCTTTCTTTTTTAAATCCACACCCTCAGCCATGAAAGCGCAGAGTTCTAACCATTGGACTGCCAGGGAATTCTCCCCCCTCCCATTTCTTGCTCTGAAGAGAACCTGGCTGTGTTTTGAGAGCTGCACCCTGGGGGTCTTGAAACCAGCCTTCCACATGGAGTTTACCTACACGAGGCGCTGGCTTCCAGATCCCTCAGGCTCCTGGGGCCTTCCCGACTCTCTTGCCCCAGTGAACCCACAAACACACCTGCTCATCCATCAAAAATGCTGTCACACCGCCAGCTGGGTTTGTATAACGTGGCTGGGTGTGTTGAACCATGCCCAAGGAGATCAGGGGTCTGTCCACATTCGTTTTTAAAAATTTTTGGTTGTTGAACTACAACATATGTTAATAGGAAAGAACACAGATGTGAACACACAGCCTGCTGAAACTTTTCACTAACTGAACAAAATGTTCACCCAGATCAAGAACTAGAACGTGACCACTGCCCCCCAACCCCAGCTTCTGCCCTTTCCTGTTCCTTCCCCTTAGGGTATCCACCCTCCTGGCGGCTCTCCATCTGTCAGTCTGAATGGTCTCACTGTGGGCATCTTGAGGAAGGGGCGGGATGGCACATGGGCCCTTGGTGCTCACTCAGGCCAGGGTGCTGCAGGCTGAGCTCTGAAGGCCCAATGTGGGAGGGCTGGGGTGGGCGCCCTATCTCTGATATCCTGAGGGCTCACGTCTCTCTTTCCAACAGCGGCCAAGATCGCAGGCCTGTACAATGACTCGGAGCCTCCTCGGAAGACCATGCGCAGGGGGGTGCTCATGACCCTGCTGCAGCAGTCAGCCATGACCCTGCCCCTGTGGATCGGGAAGCCTGGTGACAAGTGAGGGTAGGCCCTGGGTAGGGTAGGGGCTGGCAAGGCGGGGGCTGGGACTGAACATTTTAATTCTGTTCTCAGGCCCCCGCCCCTATGCGGGGCCATTCCAGCTTCTGGGGACTACGTGGCCAAACCTGGAGACAAGGTGGCTGCCCGGGTGAAGGCCGTGGATGGGGATGAGCAGTGGATCCTGGCCGAGGTGGTCAGTTACAGCCACGCCACCAACAAGTGAGTGGTCCCCCAGCCCCATGGGCTGTTCTCCCGTCACCACAGCCACATGGGCTACACTCTTACCCATCTGCAGGCTGGGAGAAAAGCTACACCCCTGGGTGCCTGTGGGGACCAGGGGACTGCTTCCCCTCCCTGCCCTCCTCTCCCTTCCTCACGACTCCCCGACTTGGACTGTGACCCTGACCCTTTCTGCATCCAGCCCTTTCCTTTCGTCCACCCACAGGTATGAGGTAGACGACATTGACGAGGAAGGCAAAGAGTGAGTGTGCTGGTGGGGGGTGGGGGGCCGTGGAAGCCGGGGGGGCAGCCAACCTGCGGGGATGGGGCCCCCACCTGACCTCAGCCCCACCCCCAGGAGACACACCCTGAGCCGCCGGCGGATCATCCCACTACCCCAGTGGAAGGCCAACCCGGAGACGGACCCCGAAGCTTTATTCCAGAAGGAGCAGCTTGTGCTGGCCCTGTATCCCCAGACCACCTGCTTCTACCGCGCCCTGATCCACACGCCCCCACAACGGGTAAGGCAGCCCCCACAACGGGTAAGGCAGCCCCCACAGGAGAGGCCGTCCCTAACATCAGGGCCAGGTGGCCACATGGCTCCTGGAGTCACCTTCCTACCTCCTTCCCCTCTTGTCCTCATCTCACAGCCTCTCTGAGCTCAGAGGGCCCTGTAAGTTGCTCTCTGTCTTCTTCTTAGTCTTCCCTCCAGCCCTGCCCTCTGGGGCAACACTGGCCCACCCTCCTCTTCCTGAGTTTCAGAGCCTTAGCGAGCCCTGAGCTGAATGGACATGATGCGTACACTAGTCTAACCTTGCTTTTGCATTGAGATAAGAAGCTCCATGCCCAGGGCCTGTCTTGGAGCCCTTAACTCCAGCCCCACTGCCTTTTCTTTGGCTGAACCGCTTTCCCTCATGCTCTTAACCACATTGCTGATGCCCTGGTCACCTGATGACAGTTTAAAGGCTATTCTTGCCTCTTCCTCCAGGATCCTTGCTGTTGCCCTCTAGGTTGTCCTTGATCCCTTTAACCCAGGCTCCCTGGTGCCACACCCTCCAGTTACGGCCCACCCATGTAGGTGGTGGTCTCCTTGCTCTTCATCCCTTACCCTTGTCCTTTTGTTGCTGAGGAAAGAGTTCTGTAGTAACAGGGACTGTGTTCACACATCTCCACTTCCTGAGTGACTATGAGGACAGGCATGTCTGGGGGCCATGAGCCAGAGGTTCCTGTCACTAGCTTAGTGGTGGTGCTGTGGGGCGGGGGGCTCGCCTGGAGCTCTCTGACCAGTCCCTCCTGTCTGCCTCTGCTGCAGCCCCAGGATGACTATTCCGTCCTGTTTGAAGACACCTCCTATGCAGACGGTTACTCCCCTCCCCTCAATGTAGCCCAGCGGTACGTGGTGGCTTGTAAGGAGCCCAAGAAAAAGTGAAGTGGCCTAGTAGACTCGCAATCAGCTGACACCCTCAAAGGGGGACGCACAAGATTTTGTGATCAAATAAATATTCTTCCTCCTTGTCCATGTCTCCTGGGTTTTGCTTTTCCAGACCCTTCTCTCCCTCCCCACTAGGGCGAGCTAGAGGCCACCAGGGGAGATGGCCTCATTGGGTCCCAGTGGGCATCTACCCTTCTAGCTCAGGTTTGTTCTTTGCTCCCAACAGAGGCTCTCTGTTTAACACACATCAGATTTTATTTCTGAAGCCATGGCTGGGCTTGTTTCACATGCCTCCAGAGGACCACTCACAGCTCCCAGCGGAAGCGGAGCTTGCAGCCCGCCATCTTCTCAGCATAGTGGGCTTCAAAGAGCTCATTCTGGGCCACAGTGAAGGTGGATTTCCAATCACCAGTGATGCCTGGGTAGAGATGGCAGGAAGGAGGTCCCGGCTGCAGAGGTGGCCCCGAATGGCCGAAGGGCAGCTCCATTTGAGGCTCCCCCACTTCCCAAATGCCCACACCCGCCCCCTGGGGCGGCTCTCACCTTTCCTCATGAAGGCAGAGATGCTGTGGTCCATGACTGCAGTGGGTATGGTGCTGTAGTTGGTCATGGGGTTCTTCTTCATCTCTTTGAAAGATGTGCACTGGACAATGTGATCCACAGTCTCCTCAGGCAGGGAGCGCCCTATAAACTCCAGGATCTTCTGAATCTCCCTTTTGGGGTCCTGGAGCAGTGGAGAGGCTCTTCAGGGAGGTTTGGATTACTTGCTGAGCAGAAAAGGGAGGCGCCTTTCTAACCCTGAGGGGATCTGGCCATTTCTGCCTAGAGACCTCAGGCCCTGTTCCTTGACTGTGGTCCTCTTTTCCAGGGGCAGGTGTGACTGTCTTCTACCCTGTGATCCTTGATCACAGAGGTCTGGTTCCTTTTGGCTGAGAGGAGGGACAGTCCCCTTTCATAATGGTGGTCCCAGGAGAAGCACTGGCAGTACAGAGCAGATGAATGTCTGCACGTGTTGCTGACTCAGGCGTTAGGACATAAAGGGCTGCACAGGGCGCTGCCGCAGAGGGGGCACTCCTACTCTTCAGTCCTGGGCAGGGGATCCAGGAGGGCTGGTCTGTGGGCTGCCATAGGGGAGGGTGCTGAGTGGGCCTCAGCAGGCCCTGTGAGGTTCCTGCCTTCCTAAGTGTGACACGGAGGGAAATGGGAGCTGGTGGTCTCACCTCCTTTATGTCCTCGTAGAAGAGGTAGAGAACAGGGTGGGTGTGACTCAGCTCCCACCACTCCCGCACGTGCTGGTACCAGGACCCGTAGCACACTGGAGACAGGGCAGATGGCCGGGACACAGAGGTTGGCATAAATTTTAGCTGGTGCCCCTTGACTCCACACACCCCCCACAGCCACCCCCCCCCCCGGCCCGCCGCCCTCCAGAGTCAGCCTCACCTTCCCCGGCCATGAACTTCTCCAGGAAGCTGTCCCAGGTGCCAGGGTCAGGGTGCACCTTGGCCATGCGATAGAAGTGGTAATAGGAGACGGCCACATCCTTGGCGTTTCGGGCGATGTAGATCACCTGGAGGGGCAAGTGATCACCCAACCCCAGCGTCGTCACCACATGGCACACCAGGCACTAGGTGTCCCCCCTTTATGGCCTCCTTGCCAGGGAGGTTCTCTCAGTTTGGCCAAAGGAGAAGCAGGTAGAGGCTGACTCGCCTGCAGCCCTGGGGTGCAGGCAAGATCCAGCTGGGACCTGAACCCTGCTCTGATGCTAAACTCTGGGCTGAACTCTGGGTTCCTGAAACTGTTATTTTATACTAATCTAATCCCCTTAACGCCACTCTGTCTGGATTTGGAACAAGGCATGCCGGGTTCCCACCAGCCCCTCCTCCACAGGCCTGTGAGCACCCAGACTGCACAGAGGAGTCTCATTTTCACCAGATACCTGACCCCACTAGAGCATCAGGCAAATGCCCCTCACCCCATCCTTCTTAAGATGAGACCAGGCTGGAGGAAGTGAGACCTTCCCAGAAGGCAGGGCCAAAGCTGGGATGGCCCTAGAAGCCTCCTCTGGCTCCCTCTGCCATTCACCTTGATTTTCTGATCCAGCAGGGTCTTCGGAAGCAGGGCCAGAGGCAAGTGTGTCTTGAGGAGCCGTGGGGCTGGTGTATCTTTCAGAAGCTCAACACCTAAGCCGTAGGTAGGGCAAGATCCGTGAGCTGGAGCCCCAATCAAACCTCCCTCCACTGTGCTTGCCCCCAGCACCCTGCCACACACCTGTGGGAACCCCAGGGGCCTTGAACTCAAGGAAGGGCACCCGCAAGAAGACAGGGGCTCTCTGACACTTCTCCAGGTCACCCTCCTGGTAGATCAGGTCCAGGATCTCGCTTACCCAGGTGGTGCCTGGCAGGTGGGAACGGATGGGGGATGAGCAGGGCTGAGGCCATGCCCCTCCCAGCCCAAGGTGGGGACTGCAGCCCAATGGAGGCCTGGGTATCCCCATCACTTACCCGACTTGGGGTAGGTGCTGATGAGCAAGTCATCAGGCCAGGCTTCAAAGCTCTCCAGTGGCCCCAGGGCCTCTGCAAAGTACTTGATGAGAGGGATGCCCTTCACATACTTTGCTGGAGGGCGGGAGGTATCCTGGATCAGTTCCATGCTGTCTTCTCAGGGGCGCCGGGGTGTGGCCTCCTTCCTTGAACAATATGTCAATGGTGCCAGCTGTTGAATTCTTGCTTTGAAGTAAAGAACCCAAGGCTGAGGGAGCCTGAGCCACTTGCCTGCACTCACAGAGCTAGCTCACAGTGTGGTGGGGCAGGGATTCAAAGCCAGATTCTGTGTTCCTGCAGTGGATCACAACTCAGGGTGCATTTTCATTTGCCTGCAGAGCTTTTAAATCAATTAAATCACTCTCTGGGGATGGGACCCTGATAGCAGTTTTTTGGAAGCTCTCCAGGGGATTTCAATGTGCACTTGAGAAAACCTCTAGGGCCTGCCTGTCTGAACTTCTGGCCAGCTGCTTTGTCTTCTCCCTTCTGTGATAGGCCTAATCCTGATGGGCTCCTGCCTCTCGTTTCCCCCTTGAGCTCCCCTGGGCCCTCACATATGGAAAACTCCCAAAGGCCAGTTGGGCCTGAGATCCAGCTTGCCCAACCAGCCCCTCCCAGTTGGAGAAAAACACAGCCAATTGAGCAACTGTGTCAGAGTTTTGCAGATGAGTGAGCAAAACTGATGACTCAGCGGAGAATAGGAAGTACGAGGAGGAGAGAGATTCAAGCCAGGCTGGAGACTGAGTTGAGCACTCCTAGGGGAAAGGGTACTCACTTCAGTGTTCTTGCCTGGAGAATCCCAGGGACGGGGGAGCCTGGTGGGCTGCCGTCTATGGGGTCGCACAGAGTCAGACACGACCGAAGCAACTTAGCAGCAGCAGCAGGGGAAAGGGCAGATGGTGAGAAGTGGGAGTGGAGAGATCAAGTGACAGGACCGGAGCCAGAGCCAGCAGCAGCGAGAGGTGAGCGGGATCCAGCCCTGCTGCCCCCCAGCCTCGCTCTCACCTGATCTCTCTGGATCTTGGCCTTGTGACCCTGCCTGTGTCTGCGTGGGGCTTAGAACAGGCACGGTGTGGTGAGTGCAGGACCGCTCTCTGAGCTGCAAGCTTTGTAGTTCCCAAGTGGGAGGGGCCTGGCGCCAGCACTGGGACTTGGCTGTCCTCCAGGAAGGAGAGGGTTACGTCTGGGGTGGGAGGACCCTCCTCAGCTGGAACCCAGCTTAGCCCGGCCCGAAAACCCAAGATGTGCGTTACTGTGTAGAAAACAGAAGGCTGAAACTAGACACAATGGTGCAATAGTTTTTCGGGGTTTTTTTTGGTGTTTTGAGCTGGAATCCTGACCTGCCCTCTAGACTCCTCCTCTGTTGAGAGGGCCAAGAGACAGCTTTTTCTAATGTGCCTTGTCTAGAAAGGGCAGGGGAGAGGAGGTGAAACGGGGCACTCATGGTTCTGCCGGCTCCAGGCCAGGTTTGAAGATGCCAAGGGTTCAGGTGGAAGGCAGCCCGCAGGCCCCCAGCAGCCTGAACATTCCGGGAACTTCTGGCTCTGACCACAGGGTAAGTCCAGAGTCCAGAGGGATGTATGTGGGCAGGGTGATGGGGTTTGGGGTGGAGCCATGCAAGGCAGGCTCTTTTTGAGGCAGCGTAGGATAGGAAAGAGCCAGAATGCTTGCGTCAACCCTGGGAGTTATTTGACTTCTCCACGTGCCCCTGCTCCACATGTCCCTGCTCCACGACTCCCATGGAGGGAGCTCCAAGGACAGCGTGGAGCCTCATTTATGGTTGGTAAAACAACAGCCCCCAGAAGGTGCTTTTCTTTCTCTGGGTTTGAACGAGGCTCCACAGACAGAGACAAGAAGTTGGGGCTTCGAGAGTCACAGGACCTTGTTGGGGGAGAGCACCCTCCTCTCCTCCTCGGCCTTTGTTCTTACTCTTTGGATTAAAGTCCAGAGTCTTCCCTGTTGGCTCAGACAGTAAAGAACCCACCTGCAATGCAGGAGAACCAGGTTCAATCCCTGGGTCGGAAAGATCCCCTGGAGAAGGAAATGGCAACCCACTCCAGTATTCTTGCCTGGGAAAACTGATGGACAGAGGAGCCTGGCGGTCTACAGTCCATGGGGTTGCAAGAGTCAGACACAACTTAGCGACTAAACCACCAGCACCACCAGAGTCAAGCTGGGCACTGGAGCTGAGTGGGCTCTGCATCCAGGGTGTGAGTCTCCTAACCCCTCAAAGGACAGTGTGACTTCAGAGGTTGGGCCATGCTGTGGCCAGCAGCCCCTCCCCGCTCCCCTGTCCTCTTCAGGCCCCAGTTACCAGCAGGGTCTCTGCTTCCTACCCATGCTCCCCACCCCCGGAAAACACCAGCAGGTACCCTGAACTCAGACTTTTTATTGTATTCAAGTAAAAACTGGCCAGAGCCACAAAGGGTGGCAAAGAAAAGGAGTGGATGGAGGTTGAGAATGCTGGGAATCAGGTCTTGAGCATGTCAGTCCAGTGCTCCTGTGGAGACAAGAGGGTTGGTGAAAGGCAGCCCAGGAGACAGGGTGGGATAGAGAGGCTGGGGTCCAAGCCACTTCTCACCTCTTCTAATTCTGAGTCCTCCTCGTCCTCCTCAGTGCCCATCCGGCACAGCCAGATCAGGTCTCCCCACAGCAGTGAGTTCTTACAGCTACCAGGGGGTATGGTTGATAGGAAACAGAGTCAGGATCACAAGCCTCCTCCAGGCCAGGACCTGGGTGCCAAGAGAAGGCCTTGGCTACCCCCAGGCCTGGACTTGGGCAACTGGGCACCCCCTTCCCACCTTCCTGGAGTTAAACCAGCCTGGAGCAGGGATGTGGGACTCACCCAGGGCATGCGCCCTCTAGAGGCAGGAGCTGCCCTGGTTCCTCCTGCAGGAACTCCTCTGCCAGGCAGATCACATGGGCCCTTAGGGAGCAGCCAGGGTGCGGGCAACATAGGGGGCTCTCTTCATCCTGCAAGAGGTGGCAGGCAGGTAAGAGAGAACGGGGAGTAATCATGTAGCTAACAACGGACCACACACTGTTCCAAGGGCTTTACATAAAAAACCTTACAAGGCATGTGCTACTGTTATTTGCATTTATGGAAAAGAATCCACCTGCAATGCAGGAGACCTGGGTTTGATCCCTGGGTTGGGAAGATCCCCTGGAGGAGGACATGGCAGCCCACTCCAGTAGGCTCGCCTGGAGAATCCCCATGGACGGAGGAGCCTGGCGGGCTACAGTCCATAGGGTTGCAAAGAGTCGGACACGCTGAGCAACTAAACACAGCACATAGATAAGGAAACTGAGGCACCGAGAGGCTAAAATACTGGTCCACAGGGACTAAGCTGGCCAGTTTTCTCTGAGTGCTAGCAGTGATTATGTAACAGCATGGCTAGGGCAGCCAGACCTAGAGCTCCTTACAGGTTGAGAGATCTCAGATAGGTCACTTAATCCTTGAATGGCAAGAACTCAACTTACACTTACTGAGAGCTCAGTAGAAGCCGGACACATCATCTCAGTTAATTTATTAAATATTTATTGGCCACTTGCTCTGCACCAGACACTGTTCTACAGTAGTGAAAAGGAACTAAATGCCCCTGTGGAGTTTAATATGGGGGTGGGGGTGGGAAAGACTGATAATAAGGTAAATAAAATATACAATATGTCAGACAATAACAGGCTTTAAAGGAAGCCAGGGAGATGTACAAGAAAGAGAGGCAATTTTAGATGGAGAGCCAAGGAAAAGCTGACCAGAGGAGAGGTGGCATTTTCTTAAGATGGAGGGTCTAGGGAAGAATCTTCCAGTCCAAGGGAAAGGACAAAGGCCCTGAGGAGGCCTTGGCATTGAGGAATAGCCGCAAGCACTATTCCCATTGTAGAGATGGGAGCGGGACTTCCCTGGTGGTCCAGTAGTTAAGAACCCGCCTGCTAGGGCAGGGGACACAGGTTCGATCGTTCGTCTGGAAAATCCCACATGCTTGGGGAGCCCGAGCTTGTGCTCCACAAGAGAAGCCATGCCAATGAGAAGCCCGGGCGGCAAGTAGAGAGTAACCCCCGCTCTGAGCAACTAGAGAAAGCCCATTGACAGAAAAGTAGACCGAGCGCAGACAAAAGCAAAAAAAAAAAAAAAAAAGAGAATGGGGTAGAGTGGCCAAAAGGTAGTCAGTGGACGGACCCTGTCCCTTGATCCTAAGTCCTCTGAACCCTAAACTGACTCTGACCCATCTTACCTGGAGCGCACGTGCGCAC
>NW_011494644.1:10953412-10961546 GCF_000754665.1 Bison bison bison
GACCTGCTTGGCTTCTCGGGGGTGGGGCCCGGGGTGGCGGAGGCCCGAAGGCCAGTGGCATGTGAGGTGGCGGCGGCGGGCAGAGGTCCTGGCGGAAGTCAGCGCGCAGCCAGCGCAGGGTGAGCGGAAGGCGCACCCAGGGCGGCGCGCGCAGCATGTGCGCCAGGACGCGCAGGTGGAATGCGAAGGTGGCCTCTCCCCGCAGGCGCCGACCCACGTGCGTCAAGCGGCGCGAGGCCTGTGGGTGTTGCCAGGCCCACTCGAACTGCAGGCGAGGGGGTACAGAGCTTCAGGACCAGCTGAGGAGGGGGTCCGCGGGGGGAAAGGGGTCGCCTGGGGAAGGGAGTCGCCCCGGGGAAGGGGGCTGCCCGGGGAGGGCCCTGAGCCCTAGCCCTGATCCTCCCGCTGCCCCCAACTCCTTTTTACCCTAAGGGCGGCCACTGCAGAAGGGAAGCCGTGTACGATGAGCACCATCTCCCTAGGGAAGAGAAGGAGGGCGCGCGACCCGTGAGCCCCCTGCCCCACTCCGTGTCAAACCGAATCCCCTGGCCTACCGGAGAGTGGAGTCACATCGGCTTCACCCCTAGCTCACGAGGCCCTGCTCCCTTCGTGGAGATATAGCCAGCCCCTCGCACCTGCTAACCTCAGGCCCCACCTCTAGTCACAGGTGCTGAACAGCCCTCTTCAGTTCCTCTCCCTTCCAGGCTTTCTCTATTCTAACCCAGTCTTGTTCACCAAACTCCCTGTCACTGACCAAACCTAGATCAGTCCTCTTCCCACCCAATCCCGTCTTCTGAGACCCAGGCCCAAACAGGGCTCCTCCTCCGCGGCGATAGGCCCGCCCCCGTTACTCCCGCCCCCGGCCCTGCCCCCTCGCGGGCCCCGCCCACTGCCACAGGCCTGGCTCCGCCCCTTTCAGCCGGCCTCTCCCTCGCCGGCCCCCGCCTTCTCCTTGAAGTCCTCCTCCAGACAGTGACCCGCCTTCTCTTACCACGGCCCGCGCCCACTGGTCCGCCAGGCCCCGCCTTTTTTGCGGCCCCCGTTGTGCTGCTGCACTCGACGCGCAGGGTTGACGGTGAACCCCACGTAGACGCGGCCCCGGTGCCGAGGGTTCAGACAGTAGAGCAGGTAGACGCCGAAGAAGCATCCGGGGCCCATCGCCAATTTGGGGGTCGATTGTTGTGGCCTGTGACCCGGGGAGGGCTGGCCTGCCAGGGCCACAAGATGCTTGTTTCAGAAAAAGCGCTTGGGAGCTATCCCGAGGTACCCTAGAAGTCACAGCAATGCAAACCCGTGCACCCTCTCCTAGTTGGAGCTAGGGTGTCCAAACCAGCGCACAGAACCCGGGTTGCTGTTCAGGCGGCGGGTACCGATTAGAGTCTGCTGGAGCCTCATACTGACTCTGACAGGAGCGGCAACCGAAGGCAGTTGGAAAACGGCTTGGGATAGGGCGGAAGTGCTGAGTTTACGGACGTCTTAGTAAGGGCGGAAGTAGGTGCCTCAGCGGAAGTGGCGCCAGTAAGGGCGGAAGTAGTGTGGCTGCGGTCAGAACTGGGGTCCCATCCCCGGTGGGCTGCCACCCTCCCTGGGCTGCCACAATGGAACTCAGTGCCGAGTACCTCCGGGAGAAGCTGCAGCGGGACCTGGAAGCGGAGCACGTGGTGAGTTGAGCGGCCTGAGGTCGTCCAACGAGGGGAACAGGGCTCCTGGGGGGCGGACTTGGCACCATCCACGCCATTCTGCTCCATAGGAAGTGGAGGACACGACTCCCAACCGTTGCGCGTCCAGCTTCCGAGTCCTCGTGGTGTCGGCCAAATTCGAGGGGAAGCCGCTGCTTCAGAGACACCGGTGAGATTCCGGGAACACCTTCTTCAGCGCGGCCCCAGCTCTGGGACCACATACCGGGCCGCTTCCTGAAACTTTAACTCTCACTCCCATCCATGCGGCCCAACCACAGACCACCACCCCAGGGATCCCGCCTTCGTGGCCCCAGCATCAAATATTGAGACTTAAGCCCTCTACCTCTCTTGTTCCCAGGTCCCGGGGACTACAACCTGGGGGACCCCTCCAGTCTCCCGGCAGACCCTAGCTTCAGGGACTGCGACCCAGGCCCCAGCCTGCCCATTTCTAACCTCATCTCTCTCCCAGGCTTGTGAACACTTGCCTAGCAGAAGAGCTCCTGCACATTCACGCTTTTGAGCAGAAAACCCTGACCCCAGAGCAGTGGGCCCGTGAGCAGCAGAAATAAGGGACCCGGACCTGCACACGCATTAAATTATGAATCAGGGCCAGCTTCTGTGTCAGTGTGTTGTGTGTATGGGAGGTGTGCAGAGGCTGGGTCTAGGGCCTGGCTTCTCCCTGCCCTCCACTCTCCATTGTTTTACTTTGGACAAGTCCCTCTCCACACATAGGCCTGTGTCCCTACTTATAAAGTGAAACGTCTGTCTTTAAAGTCCCTTCCGGCGTGGGCCTTCGTGGACTCCTTGGATACTTCCAATACTCACCCAACCCCCCATTCTTTGACCATTTCTGGGCGTTCTGTTCAGTCCTCTTTCAAAATACACAGATGAGAAAGTGCCCAAGGTTTCAGGACCCTGGGAAACTTGCAAACCTCTCCTTCCTCCCAGTATATCACTCCAATGTCAAAGCATAATAGAGGATTCCACACGCCCCCTACAAGTCCTCCACAGCCTCAGGAACCTGGTCCCCCAGCAGGGCCTTCCCAGCGCCTGGAATGCTGGTGTTTTCTGGCCCCTGGAGAAGGTCCAGTGACCCTTTGGTCCTGGGCTTGATGTGGCCACAGCTGCCCCCGGGGTGAGGTTTTTCTGGGATGGAGAGGTGGGCTGGGCATAGGGGTAGGGTTACAGCAGGAAAGTAAGGTCACCAGAGCCACACAATTGGGGCAGGTGATGCCCTGGTGTCAACACGGGTGACAGGGTTGCCTAGGCCTTACACAGACAAGGTCTCCACGACCCAAGATGAATAGCAAGTGTCCTAATTGGGGCCAGGGCTCTTCGGGGGAGAGAAATTGTGGGTTTCAACCATCCCACCCACCCTGTTCCTCTGTTTTCAAGGCCAGTTTCTTGGCCCCTAAATTACTGTCACACACCCCCCCCCCACCACCACCACCTCTCTCTCTTGTTTCTCTAGCTCCTCGGAGCTAGGAGTCATGGTGAGTAGGGGCTAACCTTTCTGAGTTCCAGGGATCCTTTCCTGAACTTTTTTTTTTTTCAGTTTCCCTGGACCAGGAGAACTAGTAACTACTCGCAAGTCTGCTTCACTGGGAGAGCCCAACATTGCATTGTGTGTGTGTGTGTTGGTAGGGTGGGGGTGGGGAGGTTAGGCTCAGGCTCCAGCTCCAGATGCTCCGCTTCTCTCTATGCCACACCCCTGATTGGATCCACCCCCCATGTTCACAGAGCTGTGGCAGAATCCCTACCCTTTCTATAGATGAGCAACGGAGGCCTGGAGAAAAGGGACTTGCCCAGGGTCACATGGCTTACATAGAGACTGAGGCTCAAGTGGGCAGACAGGGACATTTGTATGGCAAGCCCAAGGGGAGTAGAGGTTCACATGGGACATTTCCTCCTTGCTGGTCCCTGCACGGATGAACGAAGCCCTGCTGTGGCCAGGACACCCATCGTCAGTAACCCTGTGTCCCAGCTCAGGGGGTCACCTGCTAAGTTGGCCATCAAAAACCGACTTCCAACCCTCCTTCCCCCAAGCCCCTCTCCACTCCTTGCCAATACAGGTCCCTCTTATAGAGGCCAGGCCCAGGCAGAAGCCACCGACAAGGCTCAAGTGGCAGCCGCACGGTGCAGGAAAGGCTCTGAACTGGACGGAAGACTGTGTCATAACTCAGGATCTGCCCTCTCCTGCTCTGCCCCTCAGTTTCCTCACTTGTAAACTAAGGTCGGGCCCACTATTTTGGGCCTAAGCTTCCTCCCTACAAAGAACCCCTTATTTTGATCCCTTGGGCCTACAGCTTCACAGCTGTCATGTAAGCGCTGGTTGCTTCATTTCCCCAAGCAGCAGGGTCAGGACAGCTGATGTTGTGGTTGACTAGCAAAGGCAGACTGGGGCGTAAACATGAGAATGACTGAGGCGCCGTCCAGGCTAGAGCCCTGAGCAGCTCAGACCTACCGGCTGGAAAGCAGAGCAGGCTCCCCACCCATGTCAGCACAGGGTGGCTCCCCCCTGCCCCCCAAAGGCCTGTTCCTATCTGCGGAGGGCGGGGGTTCCCAGGCCCCGGGATCTGCTGCCTGATGATCTGGGATGGAGCTGATGTAGTAATAATAGAAATAAAGTGCACACTAAATGAAACGCACTTGAGTCATGCCTGAACCATCCCCCAGCCCACCCCCACCCCCCTGATCTATGGAAAAATTGTCTTCCATGAAACCAGTCCCTGGAGCCAAAAAGCTCAGGGACCACTGGTCTAGGGTCATCTAGAGGCATCTCTCCAGCCCCTTGCCAGGGGTCAGGCTCATCAAGGCTATGGAGAGGGAAGCACAAGGCAGGTCAGTTCAGCATACCCAGCATCCCCTTGACTAGTCATCAGAGTCTGCGAGGTACCAGAAAATAAAGCCATTTTATTATTATTTTTTTATCCGCCATTGTGGCCTGAGGAGTGGGAATGGAAGGGAGGGAGGCGAGGCTGTCGGCCCCAGCCGATGGTCCTCTACTTGGCCTGGACTGTCTCCTCCAGCCTATCCAAGCGCTTCTGCAGCTCCTGCACCGTGGCCTGGAGCTTTCTCATCTCCTCCTCCAGCCGGGATATGGCATCCTGGGGAACCCCAGGCAGCATTAGCCCCGCCCCTCCTGGGCCACTAGGCCTCCTCCCATGAGCCCCCAGGGCTTGGACCCCTTTGCCTCATCCAGAGAACTGCAGGCCTATAAGCCTGGAACCTGTTTCCTGAGGCCTCAGGATTATCCACTCCCAGCCCCAAAAGGATCCCCAATATTGTGTATGTGGCTGCCCCCAAACGCCAGCCTCTTTCCACTGGGTCAGTGACCACATCAGTAGCAGCCCCTGCCCTACCCCACCTTCCTGCCCTGGTTCCCAGGCTCCCATCTGCCTCTCACCGAGCTGGGAGCACCACTGGCCTCAGGCGCCGTCCTCTTGCGCCCAGTGTCCAGGCCCCGGTTGACCCTCAGTTCCCGGCTCTTGGGGGGCACGTAGCCATCTTTGAGGGAGATGAGGAGGGGCCCAGCATCCCGACCCCCCAGCCACTCCTCAGCCGTGAGGGCAGCATCAGGCCCTGCAGTGGGTGGGTACAGGTCTTCCTGGAACAGGTCCGACTGTGGGGCAAGGCCAGGACTGGTTAAGAGAGTGCTCAGGCCACCCACCACCCGACCACTCCGAGAGCCTGAGGGGGGACCTGGGAGCATCACCTTTCTAGGCACCGTCATGGCAATGGGTTCACACTTCCGCTCGTGCAGCTTGTAGAATCTGTGGAAACGGGAAGGTGAGCAGTGCCCACAGCATGGCTGGGACTAAAGGTCAGCATGGGGGTCAGCGCTGCTCAAGGAGTGCACTCAGGTCAGGGGCAGGGGCAGTCACCTGGCAATCTCACACTTGTTCACCTCCAGACCACGTTTGGGCATGTAGCCCATTCCACGCTGGGACTCCTTGGAACTGAACATAGAGAGATAGTGCAGGAACGGGGCCTCAGAGGTGATCTCGAAGTACCGGATAGAGCTGTCCCCCTGCAGGCAGTAGGTGCATGGGAGGGTCAACACCAGCAGATGCCTCCAGCTGTGGTCCTTTCTAAGTCCCCCTGCCCACCTCACTCCCCTGACCCCCTGCCCAGCGGGGTCACCTTGCCACAGAGGTAGACGATGTTGGTGTCAGGGTCAAAGAAGGGCAGCAGGACACCACTGCTCGTGTCCAGTTCCTGCAGAGACAGTGGCTCCTCCAGGTGCTTCTGTAGAGATGGGCAGGAGACAACCATGAGCCGGGCCATGTCAGGACTCCACCACTGGAGAAGTGGGGCCCGGGGCTGAGAGGCCAACCAGCAGAAACCCCCATCTCATGGTGGGTAAACAGGCCCTGCCCTTCCAGCCAGGCACGTGGCAGGGCAGAGGGTACTAAACCTGGTCGGTGCCCAGTACTCACCGTGTCCCACAGTGCCACCTGCCGCTCGCTCATGCGGCTGAAGCCTGTGGTCAGGATCTTTCCATCGGATACAAACACGGCACGCACGGGCCGGGTCCCCTCATGGGGACGGTCTTTCTCCTGGAAGGAAAGGGAGGGGACCAGTCAGGCATCCGCACACACCCTCTAAGGGCCAGGCCCCAGCTGGGAGTTGGAGAGGGCAGCATCTAAGGGAGCCTCATCAGGGGTGGGGGGTGGGGGGGGATTAAGCTCCTAGGGTCAAAGGTCAAGGCAACTCACAGCTACTATGGTGCCTTTTCGGGGCTCAATGATGCGGACTCGCTTGTCACGGCAGGAGGTACAGATGAGGGCGCCATCTCGGCTCCAGTCCACGCTGTAGATGGTGTCCGGGTGCACGTCGGAGCCCAGCGTCAGCACGGCCGCCCCCGTGCCCACGTCCCACACCAGGATCACATTGTCGCAACCTGGGTGATGTCCCCAGTGTCAGAAGCCAGGAGCCTCCCCCCTCACTATCAGGTAGCCAGCCCTCCCCGCATCTCCCCCTTGGCACCTGCGCTGAGCAGCACGTTCTGGGCCGTGGGGTGCCAGGCCACAATGCCCACGCGCTTGGTGTGGCCCTCCAGGGTGACGACAGGCTCCCGCAGGGGCAGCGTCAGGCCCCCATCGGGGATCTCCCACACCTGCAGAGAAGAGGCGAGCGAGCGAGTCTTGGTGGCACCCAACATCAGCTCTAGTGCCTGAGCCCCCTCCTGGCCTCTGGGTCCCCCCTACACTCACCATGACGGAGCAGTCCTCGGAGCCACTGGCAATGACGTTATCATTGTGTGGGCACCAGGCGATGTCCAGCACTGGGGCCGTGTGGCCACAGACCATAGGCACATTCTTGTCTACACGGCCAGTCTGGAGGACACAGCGGGGCTTCTGAGGGAGGTGCTCTGGCCCTCTAAACCCAATCCCACCTCCCCACGCCCCTTCAGAGAGGCACAGAGGGGAAAGTTGTGGGGTCCCTGGGAGGCAGAGAGGGGCCTAGGGTGGGAGCATTTGGGGCTCCTCCCCAGTCCCAGAGCTGTCTGGGCAACTCAGAGGGCTGGCCACAGGTAGCGCAGGATGGACATGCGGGCTTGGTCCTGCCCCTCTGTCAGACCCTGGCCAAGCTCCTGCCAGCTCCATCTCAGCTTCTTATCCATGTCCTGGGGCCTGGTACCCCCACCCTCACCACCACCCCAGATTCTTCCATGGCACGACAGGCCAGGGTCCCCAGCGTGAGACAGGCTGAGGGTGTGGTTATATCAGGGCTGGGGCTCCCCAGGGAAGCGTGTGTGAATGATTGGCCTGTGGGAACAGGTCCCCACGAAAGGACAAGGATGGGGAAGTCTGTTATAACGGGTTTAAAATGGCTGCTTCCGGGGACGGCTGCTACAGCAGGGTTTCCTGTGTGAAGCGCGGGCCCAGCTCTTACTCCGACAACCACTTCCTCTTCTCTATGTTTCCATCGGGCCTTTTAAGGTAACAACTGAGGGCCCATCTCCCCTTCCTGTCTCACCCCCCAAGAGCACAGGAGTGTGCTGGGGCGGGGGGGTCCGCAGACAGCAGGGAGGGCAGGATTTGAGAGAGACCAGGGTTGGGGCCGGGGAGAGGGTCTCTTACCTCATCCCTGCCTGTGAGCTGGGAGCCACTGAGCTCGCTGGGTTCCCAGGGGCTCAGGGAGGTCCCTCCAAACCCTAAGAGCACTGCTGGGCCCGCCCAGACCCCATCCCAGGCCTCTCTCTGTGCAGGAGAAAGCTCCAGGCTGAGACTTGGGAGGGCTAATCCTGGGTCTGCAGGACTTGCTATTTGGCACTTCCCGTGTCACCCCCTACCCTGAGCTTCAGCTCCATCCGAGCGCTACATGGAGGCGCTGCAGGAAGCGTAAGGTTCATGTGGCTCAACCCGGTTTTGCAGAGGACAGCACTGCGGCCCGGGATGGCTGGGTGACAGTCACCTCATCGGGGCCGCCAGGGAGCCACTAGTGACCTG